>NW_026777486.1:0-352374 GCF_028023285.1 Balaenoptera ricei
GAGGTTAAAGGTGCTGATTCTCCAAGGAGGGAGATTGCTAGTAAAGCGGCTGGAATGGCGAACCCGAGCACAAGGAGGTGAGAAAAGAGGTGCGTTTTAGAAACCTTTCCCGATCACACGGTGTACCACCTTCTGGGTTTCTCATGCATGTTTTCGAGGTAGGAAGATGCCCTTGAACCTGGAGATTTGGGACCCATGGGATGGGTAACAGGCAGTATTACTTTAAAGGCTCTGCGTTTGCTCCCCCAACCTCACCAAACCTCTCAGCCCCGAGAGTGTCCACCCTTATGTCTCCTCCAGCTGTGGGTCTAGATATGGTCAATCCAGGTTGCATCACAGCCCCTGAACGAATTTTGTAAGAATTTCTCTCTCTTTCACTGTCTTTGTTTCACGGGTTTTTAAAAGTAATTTATTTTTATAATGGGGTTTAGCTGCTTTTCACGGCTGTGTTTCTGCCGCTTTACAGCCACTTGACTCACTTCCAGAGAGATATCAATACATAGGTTTTAAGATTCTTACTAGTCAGATATATTCTTGTGCGGTGAATAGGGGGTGTTGAGTCCAGTTCACTGAGCAAGGAGTAGGTCTTTCTATTACATATTGGGTTTATGGAACGGTATCTGACCTCATTTGAAACCCTTGTTTTATGCATCACCCCACCCCACCTTTCCCGTTAAGCAGCCATAGTGTGTTTTGTAAACGTGTGACTCTGTTCTCTTTTGTAATTCAGTTCAAGTGTAGCGATTTTTACATTCCCTCTATAAGTGATAGCTTATGATAAGTGTCTTTTTCTGTGTGACTTATTTCACTTAGAATCGTCGTAGCTAAAGCCACTCATCATGCTGCTACTAGCCTTATGACATTGATTTCAGGGCTGAGTGATATTCCATTGTACATAAGGACCACCACTTCTTTATCCATTTTTCTCTTTCCTGGGATATTTAAGGTGTCACGAAGTGGAGGTTCTTGTCAACAGAGCAGCCCTAAACTTTGGGGTGCCTGTGTCTTGCTGATTTTTAGTTTTCCCAATTTATACGCCCGTGAGTGGAAGTGCCCTATGCGCTCTAAACTGTGTTTTTTCGATGTTTCAGGACACACCGTACACTTCTCCAGAGTGGCTGTTGGCAATTTACATCCCGCCCATCAGCGTAGCAAGGCTCCCATTTCTCCATGGCCTGTTCTGCATTTCTGGTTTTGACACTTTTTTCCGCATGGCCCTTTTGACCGATGGGAAGCGAGCCTTCTTTGTAGCGCTGATTTGCCTTTCCAGGTTGCTTGGTTGGCCAAAAAGGGCGTATGCGTTTTTTCCTGAATATATTCAGGAAAAAACGCATACGCCCTTTTTGGCCAAGGGCATCATTGTGGACGTTTTGCCGCTTTTCATGTGCTTTAAAGTCGATCGAATCGACCTCCTGAAATCTGTTTCCTGCAATTCTGCCTTGCTTTCAGATCCTCTTCGTTGCCTTCCCTCAATATATTTGTGGACGAGAGTTATCATTTATAACTCTGCAGGTTTGTGAATTGCAGTGCCCCTGAGCTCCATTTTTCAACTCGCTTTTTTGGGAGCTGGCCGCAAAAGCGCAGGATTGCCTCAGGCCCTATTCTGCTTCCGGGCGGCAGGCTGAGCCTGTGGTTAATTCTTCTTCCTGATGGGAAAATAGAGTGACCTGTGCCTGTCCCAACACCTAGAGCTAGTCTCTCATTGGCTCCCCCTCTTCCCGTTCATCCTCAGGACAAATTGCAAGCTGTACGGAACGGGAGGTTAAAGGTGCTGATTCTCCAAGGAGGGAGATTGCTAGTAAAGCGGCTGGAATGGCGAACCCGAGCACAAGGAGGTGAGAAAAGAGGTGCGTTTTAGAAACCTTTCCCGATCACACGGTGTACCACCTTCTGGGTTTCTCATGCATGTTTTCGAGGTAGGAAGATGCCCTTGAACCTGGAGATTTGGGACCCATGGGATGGGTAACAGGCAGTATTACTGTAAAGGCTCTGCGTTTGCTCCCCCAACCTCACCAAACCTCTCAGCCCCGAGAGTGTCCACCCTTATGTCTCCTCCAGCTGTGGGTCTAGATATGGTCAATCCAGGTTGCATCACAGCCCCTGAACGAATTTTGTAAGAATTTCTCTCTCTTTCACTGTCTTTGTTTCACGGGTTTTTAAAAGTAATTTATTTTTATAATGGGGTTTAGCTGCTTTTCACGGCTGTGTTTCTGCCGCTTTACAGCCACTTGACTCACTTCCAGAGAGATATCAATACATAGGTTTTAAGATTCTTACTAGTCAGATATATTCTTGTGCGGTGAATAGGGGGTGTTGAGTCCAGTTCACTGAGCAAGGAGTAGGTCTTTCTATTACATATTGGGTTTATGGAACGGTATCTGAGCTCATTTGAAACCCTTGTTTTATGCATCACCCCACCCCACCTTTCCCGTTAAGCAGCCATAGTGTGTTTTGTAAACGTGTGACTCTGTTCTGTTTTGTAATTCAGTTCAAGTGTAGCGGTTTTTACATTCCCTCTATAAGTGATAGCTTATGATAAGTGTCTTTTTCTGTGTGACTTATTTCACTTAGAATCGTCGTAGCTAAAGCCACTCATCATGCTGCTACTAGCCTTATGACATTGATTTCATGGCTGAGTGATATTCCATTGTACATAAGGACCACCACTTCTTTATCCATTTTTCTCTTTCCTGGGATATTTAAGGTGTCACGAAGTGGAGGTTCTTGTCAACAGAGCAGCCCTAAACTTTGGGGTGCCTGTGTCTTGCTGATTTTTAGTTTTCCCAATTTATATGCCCGTGAGTGGAAGTGCCCTATGCGCTCTAAGCTGTGTTTTTTCGATGTTTCAGGACACACCGTACACTTCTCCAGAGTGGCTGTTGGCAATTTACATCCCGCCCATCAGCGTAGCAAGGGTCCCATTTCTCCATGGCCTGTTCTGCATTTCTGGTTTTGACACTTTTTTCCGCATGGCCCTTTTGACCGATGGGAAGCGAGCCTTCTTTGTAGCGCTGATTTGCCTTTCCAGGTTGCTTGGTTGGCCAAAAAGGGCGTATGCGTTTTTTCCTGAATATATTCAGGAAAAAACGCATACGCCCTTTTTGGCCAAGGGCATCATTGTGGACGTTTTGCCGCTTTTCATGTGCTTTAAAGGCGATCGAATCGACCTCCTGAAATCTGTTTCCTGCAATTCTGCCTTGCTTTCAGATCCTCTTCGTTGCCTTCCCTCAATATATTTGTGGACGAGAGTTATCATTTATAACTCTGCAGGTTTGTGAATTGCAGTGCCCCTGAGCTCCATTTTTCAACTCGCTTTTTTGGGAGCTGGCCGCAAAAGCGCAGGATTGCCTCAGGCCCTATTCTGGTTCCGGGCAGCAGGCTGAGCCTGTGGTTAATTCTTCTTCCTGATGGGAAAATAGAGTGACCTGTGCCTGTCCCAACACCTAGAGCTAGTCTCTCATTGGCTCCCCCTCTTCCCGTTCATCCTCAGGACAAATTGCAAGCTGTACGGAACGGGAGGTTAAAGGTGCTGATTCTCCAAGGAGGGAGATTGCTAGTAAAGTGGCTGGAATGGCGAACCCGAGCACAAGGAGATGAGAAAAGCGGTGCGTTTTAGAAACCTTTCCCGATCACACGGTGTACCACCTTCTGGGTTTCTCATGCATGTTTTCGAGGTAGGAAGATGCCCTTGAACCTGCAGATTTGGGACCCATGGGATGGGTAACAGGCAGTATTACTTTAAAGGCTCTGCGTTTGCTCCCCTAACCTCACCAAACCTCTCAGCCCCGAGAATGTCCACCCTTATGTCTCATCCAGCTGTGGGTCTACATATGGCCAATCCAGTTTGCATCACAGCCCCTGAACGAATTTTGTAAGAATTTCTCTCTCTTTCACTGTCTTTGTTTCACGGGTTTTTAAAAGTAATTTATTTTTATAATGGGGTTTAGCTGCTTTTCACGGCTGTGTTTCTGCCGCTTTACAGCCACTTGACTCACTTCCAGAGAGATATCAATACATAGGTTTTAAGATTCTTACTAGTCAGATATATTCTTGTGCGGTGAATAGGGGGTGTTGAGTCCAGTTCACTGAGCAAGGAGTAGGTCTTTCTATTACATATTGGGTTTATGGAACGGTATCTGAGCTCATTTGAAACCCTTGTTTTATGCATCACCCCACCCCACCTTTCCCGTTAAGCAGCCATAGTGTGTTTTGTAAACATGTGACTCTGTTCTGTTTTGTAATTCAGTTCAAGTGTAGCGGTTTTTACATTCCCTCTATAAGTGATAGCTTATGATAAGTGTCTTTTTCTGTGTGACTTATTTCACTTAGAATCGTCGTAGCTAAAGCCACTCATCATGCTGCTACTAGCCTTATGACATTGATTTCATGGCTGAGTGATAATCCATTGTACATAAGGACCACCACTTCTTTATCCATTTTTCTCTTTCCTGGGATATTTAAGGTGTCACGAAGTGGAGGTTCTTGTCAACAGAGCAGCCCTAAACTTTGGGGTGCCTGTGTCTTGCTGATTTTTAGTTTTCCCAATTTATACGCCCATGAGTGGAAGTGCCCTATGCGCTCTAAGCTGTGTTTTTTCGATATTTCAGGACACACCGTACACTTCTCCAGAGTGGCTGTTGGCAATTTACATCCCGCCCATCAGCGTAGCAAGGGTCCCATTTCTCCATGGCCTGTTCTGCATTTCTGGTTTTGACACTTTTTTCCGCATGGCCCTTTTGACCGATGGGAAGCGAGACTTCTTTGTAGCGCTGATTTGCCTTTCCAGGTTGCTTGGTTGGCCAAAAAGGGCGTATGCGTTTTTTCCTGAATATATTCAGGAAAAAACGCATACGCCCTTTTTGGCCAAGGGTATCATTGTCGACGTTTTGCCGCTTTTCATGTGCTTTAAAGGCGATTGGAATCGACCTCCTGAAATCTGTTTCCTGCAATTCTGCCTTGCTTTCAGATCCTCTTCGTTGCCTTCCCTCAATATATTTGTGGACGAGAGTTATCATTTATAACTCTGCAGGTTTGTGAATTGCAGTGCCCCTGAGCTCCATTTTTCAACTCGCTTTTTTGGGAGCTGGCCGCAAAAGCGCAGGATTGCCTCAGGCCCTATTCTGGTTCCGGGCGGCAGGCTGAGCCTGTGGTTAATTCTTCTTCCTGATGGGAAAATAGAGTGACCTGTGCCTGTCCCAACACCTAGAGCTAGTCTCTCATTGGCTCCCCCTCTTCCCGTTCATCCTCAGGACAAATTGCAAGCTGTACGGAACGGGAGGTTAAAGGTGCTGATTCTCCAAGGAGGGAGATTGCTAGTAAAGCGGCTGGAATGGCGAACCCGAGCACAAGGAGGTGAGAAAAGAGGTGCGTTTTAGAAACCTTTCCTGATCACACGGTGTACCAACTTCTGGGTTTCTCATGCATGTTTTCGAGGTAGGAAGATGCCCTTGAACCTGGAGATTTGGGACCCATGGGATGGGTAACAGGCAGTATTACTTTAAAGGCTCTGCGTTTGCTCCCCCAACCTCACCAAACCTCTCAGCCCCGAGAGTGTCCACCCTTATGTCTCCTCCAGCTGTGGGTCTAGATATGGTCAATCCAGGTTGCATCACAGCCCCTGAACGAATTTTGTAAGAATTTCTCTCTCTTTCACTGTCTTTGTTTCACGGGTTTTTAAAAGTAATTTATTTTTATAATGGGGTTTAGCTGCTTTTCACGGCTGTGTTTCTGCCGCTTTACAGCCACTTGACTCACTTCCAGAGAGATATCAATACATAGGTTTTAAGATTCTTACTAGTCAGATATATTCTTGTGCGGTGAATAGGGGGTGTTGAGTCCAGTTCACTGAGCAAGGAGTAGGTCTTTCTATTACATATTGGGTTTATGGAACGGTATCTGAGCTCATTTGAAACCCTTGTTTTATGCATCACCCCACCCCACCTTTCCCGTTAAGCAGCCATAGTGTGTTTTGTAAACGTGTGACTCTGTTCTGTTTTGTAATTCAGTTCAAGTGTAGCGGTTTTTACATTCCCTCTATAAGTGATAGCTTATGATAAGTGTCTTTTTCTGTGTGACTTATTTCACTTAGAATCGTCGTAGCTAAAGCCACTCATCATGCTGCTACTAGCCTTATGACATTGATTTCATGGCTGAGTGATATTCCATTGTACATAAGGACCACCACTTCTTTATCCATTTTTCTCTTTCCTGGGATATTTAAGGTGTCACGAAGTGGAGGTTCTTGTCAACAGAGCAGCCCTAAACTTTGGGGTGCCTGTGTCTTGCTGATTTTTAGTGTTCCCAATTCATACGCCCATGAGTGGAAGTGCCCTATGCGCTCTAAGCTGTGTTTTTTCGATGTTTCTGGACACACCGTACACTTCTCCAGAGTGGCTGTTGGCAATTTACATCCCGCCCATCAGCGTAGCAAGGCTCCCATTTCTCCATGGCCTGTTCTGCATTTCTTGTTTGACACTTTTTTCCGCATGGCCCTTTTGACCGATGGGAAGCGAGCCTTCTTTGTAGCGCTGATTTGCCTTTCCAGGTTGCTTGGTTGGCCAAAAAGGGCGTATGCGTTTTTTCCTGAATATATTCAGGAAAAAACGCATACGCCCTTTTTGGCCAAGGGCATCATTGTCGACGTTTTGCCGCTTTTCATGTGCTTTAAAGGCGATTCGAATCGACCTCCTGAAATCTGTTTCCTGCAATTCTGCCTTGCTTTCAGATCCTCTTCGTTGCCTTCCCTCAATATATTTGTGGACGAGAGTTATCATTTATAACTCTGCAGGTTTGTGAATTGCAGTGCCCCTGAGCTCCATTTTTCAACTCGCTTTTTTGGGAGCTGGCCGCAAAAGCGCAGGATTGCCTCAGGCCCTATTCTGGTTCCGGGCGGCAGGCTGAGCCTGTGGTTAATTCTTCTTCCTGATGGGAAAATAGAGTGACCTGTGCCTGTCCCAACACCTAGAGCTAGTCTCTCATTGGCTCCCCCTCTTCCCGTTCATCCTCAGGACAAATTGCAAGCTGTACGGAACGGGAGGTTAAAGGTGCTGATTCTCCAAGGAGGGAGATTGCTAGTAAAGCGGCTGGAATGGCGAACCCGAGCACAAGGAGATGAGAAATGAGGTGCGTTTTAGAAACCTTTCCCGATCACACGGTGTACCACCTTCTGGGTTTCTCATGCATGTTTTCGAGGTAGGAAGATGCCCTTGAACCTGGAGATTTGGGACCCATGGAATGGGTAACAGGCAGTATTACTTTAAAGGCTCTGCGTTTGCTCCCCCAACCTCACCAAACCTCTCAGCCCCGAGAGTGTCCACCCTTATGTCTCCTCCAGCTGTGGGTCTAGATATGGTCAATCCAGGTTGCATCACAGCCCCTGAACGAATTTTGTAAGAATTTCTCTCTCTTTCACTGTCTTTGTTTCACGGGTTTTTAAAAGTAATTTATTTTTATAATGGGGTTTAGCTGCTTTTCACGGCTGTGTTTCTGCCGCTTTACAGCCACTTGACTCACTTCCAGAGAGATATCAATACATAGGTTTTAAGATTCTTACTAGTCAGATATATTCTTGTGCGGTGAATAGGGGGTGTTGAGTCCAGTTCACTGAGCAAGGAGTAGGTCTTTCTATTACATACTGGGTTTATGGAACGCTATCTGAGCTCATTTGAAACCCTTGTTTTATGCATCACCCCACCCCACCTTTCCCGTTAAGCAGCCATAGTGTGTTTTGTAAACGTGTGACTCTGTTCTGTTTTGTAATTCAGTTCAAGTGTAGCGGTTTTTACATTCCCTCTATAAGTGATAGCTTATGATAAGTGTCTTTTTCTGTGTGACTTATTTCACTTAGAATCGTCGTAGCTAAAGCCACTCATCATGCTGCTACTAGCCTTATGACATTGATTTCATGGCTGAGGGATATTCCATTGTACATAAGGACCACCACTTCTTTATCCATTTTTCTCTTTCCTGGGATATTTAAGGTGTCACGAAGTGGAGGTTCTTGTCAACAGAGCAGCCCTAAACTTTGGGGTGCCTGTGTCTTGCTGATTTTTAGTTTTCCCAATTTATACGCCCGTGAGTGGAAGTGCCCTATGCGCTCTAAGCTGTGTTTTTTCGATGTTTCAGGACACACCGTACACTTCTCCAGAGTGGCTGTTGGCAATTTACATCCCGCCCATCAGCGTAGCAAGGCTCCCATTTCTCCATGGCCTGTTCTGCATTTCTGGTTTTGAGGCTTTTTTCAGCATGGCCCTTTTGACCGATGGGAAGCGAGACTTCTTTGTAGCGCTGATTTGCCTTTCCAGGTTGCTTGGTTGGCCAAAAAGGGCGTATGCATTTTTTCCTGAATATATTCAGGAACAAACGCATACGCCCTTTTTGGCCAAGGGCATCATTGTCGACGTTTTGCCGCTTTTCATGTGCTTTAAAGGCGAATAGAATCGACCTCCTGAAATCTGTTTCCTGCAATTCTGCCTTGCTTTCAGATCCTCTTCGTTGCCTTCCCTCAATATATTTGTGGACGAGAGTTATCATTTATAACTCTGCAGGTTTGTGAATTGCAGTGCCCCTGAGCTCCATTTTTCAACTCGCTTTTTTGGGAGCTGGCCGCAAAAGCGCAGGATTGCCTCAGGCCCTATTCTGCTTCCGGGCGGCAGGCTGAGCCTGTGGTTAATTCTTCTTCCTGATGGGAAAATAGAGTGACCTGTGCCTGTCCCAACACCTAGAGCTAGTCTCTCATTGGCTCCCCCTCTTCCCGTTCATCCTCAGGACAAATTGCAAGCTGTACGGAACGGGAGGTTAAAGGTGCTGATTCTCCAAGGAGGGAGATTGCTAGTAAAGCGGCTGGAATGGCGAACCCGAGCACAAGGAGATGAGAAATGAGGTGCGTTTTAGAAACCTTTCCCGATCACACGGTGTACCACCTTCTGGGTTTCTCATGCATGTTTTCGAGGTAGGAAGATGCCCTTGAACCTGGAGATTTGGGACCCATGGGATGGGTAACAGGCAGTATTACTTTAAAGGCTCTGCGTTTGCTCCCCCAACCTCACCAAACCTCTCAGCCCCGAGAGTGTCCACCCTTATGTCTCCTCCAGCTGTGGGTCTAGATATGGTCAATCCAGGTTGCATCACAGCCCCTGAACGAATTTTGTAAGAATTTCTCTCTCTTTCACTGTCTTTGTTTCACGGGTTTTTAAAAGTAATTTATTTTTATAATGGGGTTTAGCTGCTTTTCACGGCTGTGTTTCTGCCGCTTTACAGCCACTTGACTCACTTCCAGAGAGATATCAATACATAGGTTTTAAGATTCTTACTAGTCAGATATATTCTTGTGCGGTGAATAGGGGGTGTTGAGTCCAGTTCACTGAGCAAGGAGTAGGTCTTTCTATTACATACTGGGTTTATGGAACGCTATCTGAGCTCATTTGAAACCCTTGTTTTATGCATCACCCCACCCCACCTTTCCCGTTAAGCAGCCATAGTGTGTTTTGTAAACGTGTGACTCTGTTCTCTTTTGTAATTCAGTTCAAGTGTAGCGGTTTTTACATTCCCTCTATAAGTGATAGCTTATGATAAGTGTCTTTTTCTGTGTGACTTATTTCACTTAGAATCGTCGTAGCTAAAGCCACTCATCATGCTGCTACTAGCCTTATGACATTGATTTCATGGCTGAGTGATATTCCATTGTACATAAGGACCACCACTTCTTTATCCATTTTTCTCTTTCCTGGGATATTTAAGGTGTCACGAAGTGGAGGTTCTTGTCAACAGAGCAGCCCTAAACTTTGGGGTGCCTGTGTCTTGCTGATTTTTAGTTTTCCCAATTTATACGCCCGTGAGTGGAAGTGCCCTATGCGCTCTAAGCTGTGTTTTTTCGATGTTTCAGGACACACCGTACACTTCTCCAGAGTGGCTGTTGGCAATTTACATCCCGCCCATCAGCGTAGCAAGGCTCCCATTTCTCCATGGCCTGTTCTGCATTTCTGGTTTTGAGACTTTTTTCAGCATGGCCCTTTTGACCGATGGGAAGCGAGACTTCTTTGTAGCGCTGATTTGCCTTTCCAGGTTGCTTGGTTGGCCAAAAAGGGCGTATGCATTTTTTCCTGAATATATTCAGGAACAAACGCATACGCCCTTTTTGGCCAAGGGCATCATTGTCGACGTTTTGCCGCTTTTCATGTGCTTTAAAGGCGAATAGAATCGACCTCCTGAAATCTGTTTCCTGCAATTCTGCCTTGCTTTCAGATCCTCTTCGTTGCCTTCCCTCAATATATTTGTGGACGAGAGTTATCATTTATAACTCTGCAGGTTTGTGAATTGCAGTGCCCCTGAGCTCCATTTTTCAACTCGCTTTTTTGGGAGCTGGCCGCAAAAGCGCAGGATTGCCTCAGGCCCTATTCTGCTTCCGGGCGGCAGGCTGAGCCTGTGGTTAATTCTTCTTCCTGATGGGAAAATAGAGTGACCTGTGCCTGTCCCAACACCTAGAGCTAGTCTCTCATTGGCTCCCCCTCTTCCCGTTCATCCTCAGGACAAATTGCAAGCTGTACGGAACGGGAGGTTAAAGGTGCTGATTCTCCAAGGAGGGAGATTGCTAGTAAAGCGGCTGGAATGGCGAACCCGAGCACAAGGAGATGAGAAATGAGGTGCGTTTTAGAAACCTTTCCCGATCACACGGTGTACCACCTTCTGGGTTTCTCATGCATGTTTTCGAGGTAGGAAGATGCCCTTGAACCTGGAGATTTGGGACCCATGGGATGGGTAACAGGCAGTATTACTTTAAAGGCTCTGCGTTTGCTCCCCCAACCTCACCAAACCTCTCAGCCCCGAGAGTGTCCACCCTTATGTCTCCTCCAGCTGTGGGTCTAGATATGGTCAATCCAGGTTGCATCACAGCCCCTGAACGAATTTTGTAAGAATTTCTCTCTCTTTCACTGTCTTTGTTTCACGGGTTTTTAAAAGTAATTTATTTTTATAATGGGGTTTAGCTGCTTTTCACGGCTGTGTTTCTGCCGCTTTACAGCCACTTGACTCACTTCCAGAGAGATATCAATACATAGGTTTTAAGATTCTTACTAGTCAGATATATTCTTGTGCGGTGAATAGGGGGTGTTGAGTCCAGTTCACTGAGCAAGGAGTAGGTCTTTCTATTACATATTGGGTTTATGGAACGGTATCTGAGCTCATTTGAAACCCTTGTTTTATGCATCACCCCACCCCACCTTTCCCGTTAAGCAGCCATAGTGTGTTTTGTAAACATGTGACTCTGTTCTGTTTTGTAATTCAGTTCAAGTGTAGCGGTTTTTACATTCCCTCTATAAGTGATAGCTTATGATAAGTGTCTTTTTCTGTGTGACTTATTTCACTTAGAATCGTCGTAGCTAAAGCCACTCATCATGCTGCTACTAGCCTTATGACATTGATTTCATGGCTGAGTGATAATCCATTGTACATAAGGACCACCACTTCTTTATGAATTTTTCTCTTTCCTGGGATATTTAAGGTGTCACGAAGTGGAGGTTCTTGTCAACAGAGCAGCCCTAAACTTTGGGGTGCCTGTGTCTTGCTGATTTTTAGTTTTCCCAATTTATACGCCCATGAGTGGAAGTGCCCTATGCGCTCTAAGCTGTGTTTTTTCGATGTTTCAGGACACACCGTACACTTCTCCAGAGTGGCTGTTGGCAATTTACATCCCGCCCATGAGCGTAGCAAGGGTCCCATTTCTCCATGGCCTGTTCTGCATTTCTGGTTTTGACACTTTTTTCCGCATGGCCCTTTTGACCGATGGGAAGCGAGACTTCTTTGTAGCGCTGATTTGCCTTTCCAGGTTGCTTGGTTGGCCAAAAAGGGCGTATGCGTTTTTTCCTGAATATATTCAGGAAAAAACGCATACGCCCTTTTTGGCCAAGGGTATCATTGTCGACGTTTTGCCGCTTTTCATGTGCTTTAAAGGCGATTGGAATCGACCTCCTGAAATCTGTTTCCTGCAATTCTGCCTTGCTTTCAGATCCTCTTCGTTGCCTTCCCTCAATATATTTGTGGACGAGAGTTATCATTTATAACTCTGCAGGTTTGTGAATTGCAGTGCCCCTGAGCTCCATTTTTCAACTCGCTTTTTTGGGAGCTGGCCGCAAAAGCGCAGGATTGCCTCAGGCCCTATTCTGCTTCCGGGTGGCAGGCTGAGCCTGTGGTTAATTCTTCTTCCTGATGGGAAAATAAAGTGACCTGTGCCTGTCCCAACACCTAGAGCTAGTCTCTCATTGGCTCCCCCTCTTCCCGTTCATCCTCAGGACAAATTGCAAGCTGTACGGAACGGGAGGTTAAAGGTGCTGATTCTCCAAGGAGGGAGATTGCTAGTAAAGCGGCTGGAATGGCGAACCCGAGCACAAGGAGATGAGAAATGAGGTGCGTTTTAGAAACCTTTCCCGATCACACGGTGTACCACCTTCTGGGTTTCTCATGCATGTTTTCGAGGTAGGAAGATGCCCTTGAACCTGGAGATTTGGGACCCATGGGATGGGTAACAGGCAGTATTACTTTCAAGGCTCTGTGTTTGCTCCCCCAACCTCACCAAACCTCTCAGCCCCGAGAGTGTCCACCCTTATGTCTCCTCCAGCTGTGGGTCTAGATATGGTCAATCCAGGTTGCATCACAGCCCCTGAACGAATTTTGTAAGAATTTCTCTCTCTTTCACTGTCTTTGTTTCACGGGTTTTTAAAAGGAATTTATTTTTATAATGGGGTTTAGCTGCTTTTCACGGCTGTGTTTCTGCCGCTTTACAGCCATTTGACTCACTTCCAGAGAGATATCAATACATAAGTTTTAAGATTCTTACTAGTCAGATATATTCTTGTGCGGTGAATAGGGGGTGTTGAGTCCAGTTCACTGAGCAAGGAGTAGGTCTTTCTATTACATATTGGGTTTATGGAACGGTATCTGAGCTCATTTGAAACCCTTGTTTTATGCATCACCCCACCCCACCTTTCCCGTTAAGCAGCCATAGTGTGTTTTGTAAACGTGTGACTCTGTTCTGTTTTGTAATTCAGTTCAAGTGTAGCGGTTTTTACATTCCCTCTATAAGTGATAGCTTATGATAAGTGTCTTTTTCTGTGTGACTTATTTCACTTAGAATCGTCGTAGCTAAAGCCACTCATCATGCTGCTACTAGCCTTATGACATTGATTTCATGGCTGAGTGATATTCCATTGTACATAAGGACCACCACTTCTTTATCCATTTTTCTCTTTCCTGGGATATTTAAGGTGTCACGAAGTGGAGGTTCTTGTCAACAGAGCAGCCCTAAACTTTGGGGTGCCTGTGTCTTGCTGATTTTTAGTGTTCCCAATTCATACGCCCATGAGTGGAAGTGCCCTATGCGCTCTAAGCTGTGTTTTTTCGATGTTTCTGGACACACCGTACACTTCTCCAGAGTGGCTGTTGGCAATTTACATCCCGCCCATCAGCGTAGCAAGGCTCCCATTTCTCCATGGCCTGTTCTGCATTTCTTGTTTGACACTTTTTTCCGCATGGCCCTTTTGACCGATGGGAAGCGAGACTTCTTTGTAGCGCTGATTTGCCTTTCCAGGTTGCTTGGTTGGCCAAAAAGGGCGTATGCGTTTTTTCCTGAATATATTCAGGAAAAAACGCATACGCCCTTTTTGGCCAAGGGCATCATTGTCGACGTTTTGCCGCTTTTCATGTGCTTTAAAGGCGATTAGAATCGACCTCCTGAAATCTGTTTCCTGCAATTCTGCCTTGCTTTCAGATCCTCTTCGTTGCCTTCCCTCAATATATTTGTGGACGAGAGTTATCATTTATAACTCTGCAGGTTTGTGAATTGCAGTGCCCCTGAGCTCCATTTTTCAACTCGCTTTTTTGGGAGCTGGCCGCAAAAGCGCAGGATTGCCTCAGGCCCTATTCTGGTTCCGGGCGGCAGGCTGAGCCTGTGGTTAATTCTTCTTCCTGATGGGAAAATAGAGTGACCTGTGCCTGTCCCAACACCTAGAGCTAGTCTCTCATTGGCTCCCCCTCTTCCCGTTCATCCTCAGGACAAATTGCAAGCTGTACGGAACGGGAGGTTAAAGGTGCTGATTCTCCAAGGAGGGAGATTGCTAGTAAAGCGGCTGGAATGGCGAACCCGAGCACAAGGAGATGAGAAATGAGGTGCGTTTTAGAAACCTTTCCCGATCACACGGTGTACCACCTTCTGGGTTTCTCATGCATGTTTTCGAGGTAGGAAGATGCCCTTGAACCTGGAGATTTGGGACCCATGGGATGGGTAACAGGCAGTATTACTTTAAAGGCTCTGCGTTTGCTCCCCCAACCTCACCAAACCTCTCAGCCCCGAGAGTGTCCACCCTTATGTCTCCTCCAGCTGTGGGTCTAGATATGGTCAATCCAGGTTGCATCACAGCCCCTGAACGAATTTTGTAAGAATTTCTCTCTCTTTCACTGTCTTTGTTTCACGGGTTTTTAAAAGTAATTTATTTTTATAATGGGGTTTAGCTGCTTTTCACGGCTGTGTTTCTGCCGCTTTACAGCCACTTGACTCACTTCCAGAGAGATATCAATACATAGGTTTTAAGATTCTTACTAGTCAGATATATTCTTGTGCGGTGAATAGGGGGTGTTGAGTCCAGTTCACTGAGCAAGGAGTAGGTCTTTCTATTACATATTGGGTTTATGGAACGGTATCTGAGCTCATTTGAAACCCTTGTTTTATGCATCACCCCACCCCACCTTTCCCGTTAAGCAGCCATAGTGTGTTTTGTAAACGTGTGACTCTGTTCTGTTTTGTAATTCAGTTCAAGTGTAGCGGTTTTTACATTCCCTCTATAAGTGATAGCTTATGATAAGTGTCTTTTTCTGTGTGACTTATTTCACTTAGAATCGTCGTAGCTAAAGCCACTCATCATGCTGCTACTAGCCTTATGACATTGATTTCATGGCTGAGTGATATTCCATTGTACATAAGGACCACCACTTCTTTATCCATTTTTCTCTTTCCTGGGATATTTAAGGTGTCACGAAGTGGAGGTTCTTGTCAACAGAGCAGCCCTAAACTTTGGGGTGCCTGTGTCTTGCTGATTTTTAGTTTTCCCAATTTATATGCCCATGAGTGGAAGTGCCCTATGCGCTCTAAGCTGTGTTTTTTCGATGTTTCAGGAAACACCGTACACTTCTCCAGAGTGGCTGTTGGCAATTTACATCCCGCCCATCAGCGTAGCAAGGCTCCCATTTCTCCATGGCCTGTTCTGCATTTCTGGTTTTGACACTTTTTTCCGCATGGCCCTTTTGACCGATGGGAAGCGAGACTTCTTTGTAGCGCTGATTTGCCTTTCCAGGTTGCTTGGTTGGCCAAAAAGGGCGTATGCGTTTTTTCCTGAATATATTCAGGAAAAAACGCATACGCCCTTTTTGGCCAAGGGCATCATTGTGGACGTTTTGCCGCTTTTCATGTGCTTTAAAGGCGATCGAATCGACCTCCTGAAATCTGTTTCCTGCAATTCTGCCTTGCTTTCAGATCCTCTTCGTTGCCTTCCCTCAATATATTTGTGGACGAGAGTTATCATTTATAACTCTGCAGGTTTGTGAATTGCAGTGCCCCTGAGCTCCATTTTTCTACTCGCTTTTTTGGGAGCTGGCCGCAAAAGCGCAGGATTGCCTCAGGCCCTATTCTGGTTCCGGGCGGCAGGCTGAGCCTGTGGTTAATTCTTCTTTCTGATGGGAAAATAGAGTGACCTGTGCCTGTCCCAACACCTAGAGCTAGTCTCTCATTGGCTCCCCCTCTTCCCGTTCATCCTCAGGACAAATTGCAAGCTGTACGGAACGGGAGGTTAAAGGTGCTGATTCTCCAAGGAGGGAGATTGCTAGTAAAGCGGCTGGAATGGCGAACCCGAGCACAAGGAGGTGAGAAAAGAGGTGCGTTTTAGAAACCTTTCCCGATCACACGGTGTACCACCTTCTGGGTTTCTCATGCATGTTTTCGAGGTAGGAAGATGCCCTTGAACCTGGAGATTTGGGACCCATGGGATGGGTAACAGGCAGTATTACTTTAAAGGCTCTGCGTTTGCTCCCCCAACCTCACCAAACCTCTCAGCCCCGAGAGTGTCCACCCTTATGTCTCCTCCAGCTGTGGGTCTAGATATGGTCAATCCAGGTTGCATCACAGCCCCTGAACGAATTTTGTAAGAATTTCTCTCTCTTTCACTGTCTTTGTTTCACGGGTTTTTAAAAGTAATTTATTTTTATAATGGGGTTTAGCTGCTTTTCACGGCTGTGTTTCTGCCGCTTTACAGCCACTTGACTCACTTCCAGAGAGATATCAATACATAGGTTTTAAGATTCTTACTAGTCAGATATATTCTTGTGCGGTGAATAGGGGGTGTTGAGTCCAGTTCACTGAGCAAGGAGTAGGTCTTTCTATTACATATTGGGTTTATGGAACGGTATCTGACCTCATTTGAAACCCTTGTTTTATGCATCACCCCACCCCACCTTTCCCGTTAAGCAGCCATAGTGTGTTTTGTAAACGTGTGACTCTGTTCTCTTTTGTAATTCAGTTCAAGTGTAGCGATTTTTACATTCCCTCTATAAGTGATAGCTTATGATAAGTGTCTTTTTCTGTGTGACTTATTTCACTTAGAATCGTCGTAGCTAAAGCCACTCATCATGCTGCTACTAGCCTTATGACATTGATTTCAAGGCTGAGTGATATTCCATTGTACATAAGGACCACCACTTCTTTATCCATTTTTCTCTTTCCTGGGATATTTAAGGTGTCACGAAGTGGAGGTTCTTGTCAACAGAGCAGCCCTAAACTTTGGGGTGCCTGTGTCTTGCTGATTTTTAGTTTTCCCAATTTATACGCCCGTGAGTGGAAGTGCCCTATGCGCTCTAAACTGTGTTTTTTCGATGTTTCAGGACACACCGTACACTTCTCCAGAGTGGCTGTTGGCAATTTACATCCCGCCCATCAGCGTAGCAAGGCTCCCATTTCTCCATGGCCTGTTCTGCATTTCTGGTTTTGACACTTTTTTCCGCATGGCCCTTTTGACCGATGGGAAGCGAGCCTTCTTTGTAGCGCTGATTTGCCTTTCCAGGTTGCTTGGTTGGCCAAAAAGGGCGTATGCGTTTTTTCCTGAATATATTCAGGAAAAAACGCATACGCCCTTTTTGGCCAAGGGCATCATTGTGGACGTTTTGCCGCTTTTCATGTGCTTTAAAGGCGATCGAATCGACCTCCTGAAATCTGTTTCCTGCAATTCTGCCTTGCTTTCAGATCCTCTTCGTTGCCTTCCCTCAATATATTTGTGGACGAGAGTTATCATTTATAACTCTGCAGGTTTGTGAATTGCAGTGCCCCTGAGCTCCATTTTTCAACTCGCTTTTTTGGGAGCTGGCCGCAAAAGCGCAGGATTGCCTCAGGCCCTATTCTGGTTCCGGGCGGCAGGCTGAGCCTGTGGTTAATTCTTCTTCCTGATGGGAAAATAGAGTGACCTGTGCCTGTCCCAACACCTAGAGCTAGTCTCTCATTGGCTCCCCCTCTTCCCGTTCATCCTCAGGACAAATTGCAAGCTGTACGGAACGGGAGGTTAAAGGTGCTGATTCTCCAAGGAGGGAGATTGCTAGTAAAGCGGCTGGAATGGCGAACCCGAGCACAAGGAGGTGAGAAAAGAGGTGCGTTTTAGAAACCTTTCCCGATCACACGGTGTACCACCTTCTGGGTTTCTCATGCATGTTTTCGAGGTAGGAAGATGCCCTTGAACCTGGAGATTTGGGACCCATGGGATGGGTAACAGGCAGTATTACTGTAAAGGCTCTGCGTTTGCTCCCCCAACCTCACCAAACCTCTCAGCCCCGAGAGTGTCCACCCTTATGTCTCCTCCAGCTGTGGGTCTAGATATGGTCAATCCAGGTTGCATCACAGCCCCTGAACGAATTTTGTAAGAATTTCTCTCTCTTTCACTGTCTTTGTTTCACGGGTTTTTAAAAGTAATTTATTTTTATAATGGGGTTTAGCTGCTTTTCACGGCTGTGTTTCTGCCGCTTTACAGCCACTTGACTCACTTCCAGAGAGATATCAATACATAGGTTTTAAGATTCTTACTAGTCAGATATATTCTTGTGCGGTGAATAGGGGGTGTTGAGTCCAGTTCACTGAGCAAGGAGTAGGTCTTTCTATTACATATTGGGTTTATGGAACGGTATCTGAGCTCATTTGAAACCCTTGTTTTATGCATCACCCCACCCCACCTTTCCCGTTAAGCAGCCATAGTGTGTTTTGTAAACGTGTGACTCTGTTCTGTTTTGTAATTCAGTTCAAGTGTAGCGGTTTTTACATTCCCTCTATAAGTGATAGCTTATGATAAGTGTCTTTTTCTGTGTGACTTATTTCACTTAGAATCGTCGTAGCTAAAGCCACTCATCATGCTGCTACTAGCCTTATGACATTGATTTCATGGCTGAGTGATATTCCATTGTACATAAGGACCACCACTTCTTTATCCATTTTTCTCTTTCCTGGGATATTTAAGGTGTCACGAAGTGGAGGTTCTTGTCAACAGAGCAGCCCTAAACTTTGGGGTGCCTGTGTCTTGCTGATTTTTAGTTTTCCCAATTTATATGCCCGTGAGTGGAAGTGCCCTATGCGCTCTAAGCTGTGTTTTTTCGATGTTTCAGGACACACCGTACACTTCTCCAGAGTGGCTGTTGGCAATTTACATCCCGCCCATCAGCGTAGCAAGGGTCCCATTTCTCCATGGCCTGTTCTGCATTTCTGGTTTTGACACTTTTTTCCGCATGGCCCTTTTGACCGATGGGAAGCGAGCCTTCTTTGTAGCGCTGATTTGCCTTTCCAGGTTGCTTGGTTGGCCAAAAAGGGCGTATGCGTTTTTTCCTGAATATATTCAGGAAAAAACGCATACGCCCTTTTTGGCCAAGGGCATCATTGTGGACGTTTTGCCGCTTTTCATGTGCTTTAAAGGCGATCGAATCGACCTCCTGAAATCTGTTTCCTGCAATTCTGCCTTGCTTTCAGATCCTCTTCGTTGCCTTCCCTCAATATATTTGTGGACGAGAGTTATCATTTATAACTCTGCAGGTTTGTGAATTGCAGTGCCCCTGAGCTCCATTTTTCAACTCGCTTTTTTGGGAGCTGGCCGCAAAAGCGCCGGATTGCCTCAGGCCCTATTCTGGTTCCGGGCAGCAGGCTGAGCCTGTGGTTAATTCTTCTTCCTGATGGGAAAATAGAGTGACCTGTGCCTGTCCCAACACCTAGAGCTAGTCTCTCATTGGCTCCCCCTCTTCCCGTTCATCCTCAGGACAAATTGCAAGCTGTACGGAACGGGAGGTTAAAGGTGCTGATTCTCCAAGGAGGGAGATTGCTAGTAAAGTGGCTGGAATGGCGAACCCGAGCACAAGGAGATGAGAAAAGCGGTGCGTTTTAGAAACCTTTCCCGATCACACGGTGTACCACCTTCTGGGTTTCTCATGCATGTTTTCGAGGTAGGAAGATGCCCTTGAACCTGGAGATTTGGGACCCATGGGATGGGTAACAGGCAGTATTACTTTAAAGGCTCTGCGTTTGCTCCCCTAACCTCACCAAACCTCTCAGCCCCGAGAATGTCCACCCTTATGTCTCATCCAGCTGTGGGTCTACATATGGCCAATCCAGTTTGCATCACAGCCCCTGAACGAATTTTGTAAGAATTTCTCTCTCTTTCACTGTCTTTGTTTCACGGGTTTTTAAAAGTAATTTATTTTTATAATGGGGTTTAGCTGCTTTTCACGGCTGTGTTTCTGCCGCTTTACAGCCACTTGACTCACTTCCAGAGAGATATCAATACATAGGTTTTAAGATTCTTACTAGTCAGATATATTCTTGTGCGGTGAATAGGGGGTGTTGAGTCCAGTTCACTGAGCAAGGAGTAGGTCTTTCTATTACATATTGGGTTTATGGAACGGTATCTGAGCTCATTTGAAACCCTTGTTTTATGCATCACCCCACCCCACCTTTCCCGTTAAGCAGCCATAGTGTGTTTTGTAAACATGTGACTCTGTTCTGTTTTGTAATTCAGTTCAAGTGTAGCGGTTTTTACATTCCCTCTATAAGTGATAGCTTATGATAAGTGTCTTTTTCTGTGTGACTTATTTCACTTAGAATCGTCGTAGCTAAAGCCACTCATCATGCTGCTACTAGCCTTATGACATTGATTTCATGGCTGAGTGATAATCCATTGTACATAAGGACCACCACTTCTTTATCCATTTTTCTCTTTCCTGGGATATTTAAGGTGTCACGAAGTGGAGGTTCTTGTCAACAGAGCAGCCCTAAACTTTGGGGTGCCTGTGTCTTGCTGATTTTTAGTTTTCCCAATTTATACGCCCATGAGTGGAAGTGCCCTATGCGCTCTAAGCTGTGTTTTTTCGATATTTCAGGACACACCGTACACTTCTCCAGAGTGGCTGTTGGCAATTTACATCCCGCCCATGAGCGTAGCAAGGGTCCCATTTCTCCATGGCCTGTTCTGCATTTCTGGTTTTGACACTTTTTTCCGCATGGCCCTTTTGACCGATGGGAAGCGAGACTTCTTTGTAGCGCTGATTTGCCTTTCCAGGTTGCTTGGTTGGCCAAAAAGGGCGTATGCGTTTTTTCCTGAATATATTCAGGAAAAAACGCATACGCCCTTTTTGGCCAAGGGTATCATTGTCGACGTTTTGCCGCTTTTCATGTGCTTTAAAGGCGATTGGAATCGACCTCCTGAAATCTGTTTCCTGCAATTCTGCCTTGCTTTCAGATCCTCTTCGTTGCCTTCCCTCAATATATTTGTGGACGAGAGTTATCATTTATAACTCTGCAGGTTTGTGAATTGCAGTGCCCCTGAGCTCCATTTTTCAACTCGCTTTTTTGGGAGCTGGCCGCAAAAGCGCAGGATTGCCTCAGGCCCTATTCTGCTTCCGGGCGGCAGGCTGAGCCTGTGGTTAATTCTTCTTCCTGATGGGAAAATAGAGTGACCTGTGCCTGTCCCAACACCTAGAGCTAGTCTCTCATTGGCTCCCCCTCTTCCCGTTCATCCTCAGGACAAATTGCAAGCTGTACGGAACGGGAGGTTAAAGGTGCTGATTCTCCAAGGAGGGAGATTGCTAGTAAAGCGGCTGGAATGGCGAACCCGAGCACAAGGAGGTGAGAAAAGAGGTGCGTTTTAGAAACCTTTCCTGATCACACGGTGTACCAACTTCTGGGTTTCTCATGCATGTTTTCGAGGTAGGAAGATGCCCTTGAACCTGGAGATTTGGGACCCATGGGATGGGTAACAGGCAGTATTACTTTAAAGGCTCTGCGTTTGCTCCCCCAACCTCACCAAACCTCTCAGCCCCGAGAGTGTCCACCCTTATGTCTCCTCCAGCTGTGGGTCTAGATATGGTCAATCCAGGTTGCATCACAGCCCCTGAACGAATTTTGTAAGAATTTCTCTCTCTTTCACTGTCTTTGTTTCACGGGTTTTTAAAAGTAATTTATTTTTATAATGGGGTTTAGCTGCTTTTCACGGCTGTGTTTCTGCCGCTTTACAGCCACTTGACTCACTTCCAGAGAGATATCAATACATAGGTTTTAAGATTCTTACTAGTCAGATATATTCTTGTGCGGTGAATAGGGGGTGTTGAGTCCAGTTCACTGAGCAAGGAGTAGGTCTTTCTATTACATATTGGGTTTATGGAACGGTATCTGAGCTCATTTGAAACCCTTGTTTTATGCATCACCCCACCCCACCTTTCCCGTTAAGCAGCCATAGTGTGTTTTGTAAACGTGTGACTCTGTTCTGTTTTGTAATTCAGTTCAAGTGTAGCGGTTTTTACATTCCCTCTATAAGTGATAGCTTATGATAAGTGTCTTTTTCTGTGTGACTTATTTCACTTAGAATCGTCGTAGCTAAAGCCACTCATCATGCTGCTACTAGCCTTATGACATTGATTTCATGGCTGAGTGATATTCCATTGTACATAAGGACCACCACTTCTTTATCCATTTTTCTCTTTCCTGGGATATTTAAGGTGTCACGAAGTGGAGGTTCTTGTCAACAGAGCAGCCCTAAACTTTGGGGTGCCTGTGTCTTGCTGATTTTTAGTGTTCCCAATTCATACGCCCATGAGTGGAAGTGCCCTATGCGCTCTAAGCTGTGTTTTTTCGATGTTTCTGGACACACCGTACACTTCTCCAGAGTGGCTGTTGGCAATTTACATCCCGCCCATCAGCGTAGCAAGGCTCCCATTTCTCCATGGCCTGTTCTGCATTTCTTGTTTGACACTTTTTTCCGCATGGCCCTTTTGACCGATGGGAAGCGAGACTTCTTTGTAGCGCTGATTTGCCTTTCCAGGTTGCTTGGTTGGCCAAAAAGGGCGTATGCGTTTTTTCCTGAATATATTCAGGAAAAAACGCATACGCCCTTTTTGGCCAAGGGCATCATTGTCGACGTTTTGCCGCTTTTCATGTGCTTTAAAGGCGATTCGAATCGACCTCCTGAAATCTGTTTCCTGCAATTCTGCCTTGCTTTCAGATCCTCTTCGTTGCCTTCCCTCAATATATTTGTGGACGAGAGTTATCATTTATAACTCTGCAGGTTTGTGAATTGCAGTGCCCCTGAGCTCCATTTTTCAACTCGCTTTTTTGGGAGCTGGCCGCAAAAGCGCAGGATTGCCTCAGGCCCTATTCTGCTTCCGGGCGGCAGGCTGAGCCTGTGGTTAATTCTTCTTCCTGATGGGAAAATAGAGTGACCTGTGCCTGTCCCAACACCTAGAGCTAGTCTCTCATTGGCTCCCCCTCTTCCCGTTCATCCTCAGGACAAATTGCAAGCTGTACGGAACGGGAGGTTAAAGGTGCTGATTCTCCAAGGAGGGAGATTGCTAGTAAAGCGGCTGGAATGGCGAACCCGAGCACAAGGAGATGAGAAATGAGGTGCGTTTTAGAAACCTTTCCCGATCACACGGTGTACCACCTTCTGGGTTTCTCATGCATGTTTTCGAGGTAGGAAGATGCCCTTGAACCTGGAGATTTGGGACCCATGGGATGGGTAACAGGCAGTATTACTTTAAAGGCTCTGCGTTTGCTCCCCCAACCTCACCAAACCTCTCAGCCCCGAGAGTGTCCACCCTTATGTCTCCTCCAGCTGTGGGTCTAGATATGGTCAATCCAGGTTGCATCACAGCCCCTGAACGAATTTTGTAAGAATTTCTCTCTCTTTCACTGTCTTTGTTTCACGGGTTTTTAAAAGTAATTTATTTTTATAATGGGGTTTAGCTGCTTTTCACGGCTGTGTTTCTGCCGCTTTACAGCCACTTGACTCACTTCCAGAGAGATATCAATACATAGGTTTTAAGATTCTTACTAGTCAGATATATTCTTGTGCGGTGAATAGGGGGTGTTGAGTCCAGTTCACTGAGCAAGGAGTAGGTCTTTCTATTACATACTGGGTTTATGGAACGCTATCTGAGCTCATTTGAAACCCTTGTTTTATGCATCACCCCACCCCACCTTTCCCGTTAAGCAGCCATAGTGTGTTTTGTAAACGTGTGACTCTGTTCTGTTTTGTAATTCAGTTCAAGTGTAGCGGTTTTTACATTCCCTCTATAAGTGATAGCTTATGATAAGTGTCTTTTTCTGTGTGACTTATTTCACTTAGAATCGTCGTAGCTAAAGCCACTCATCATGCTGCTACTAGCCTTATGACATTGATTTCATGGCTGAGTGATATTCCATTGTACATAAGGACCACCACTTCTTTATCCATTTTTCTCTTTCCTGGGATATTTAAGGTGTCACGAAGTGGAGGTTCTTGTCAACAGAGCAGCCCTAAACTTTGGGGTGCCTGTGTCTTGCTGATTTTTAGTTTTCCCAATTTATACGCCCGTGAGTGGAAGTGCCCTATGCGCTCTAAGCTGTGTTTTTTCGATGTTTCAGGACACACCGTACACTTCTCCAGAGTGGCTGTTGGCAATTTACATCCCGCCCATCAGCGTAGCAAGGCTCCCATTTCTCCATGGCCTGTTCTGCATTTCTGGTTTTGAGACTTTTTTCAGCATGGCCCTTTTGACCGATGGGAAGCGAGACTTCTTTGTAGCGCTGATTTGCCTTTCCAGGTTGCTTGGTTGGCCAAAAAGGGCGTATGCATTTTTTCCTGAATATATTCAGGAACAAACGCATACGCCCTTTTTGGCCAAGGGCATCATTGTCGACGTTTTGCCGCTTTTCATGTGCTTTAAAGGCGAATAGAATCGACCTCCTGAAATCTGTTTCCTGCAATTCTGCCTTGCTTTCAGATCCTCTTCGTTGCCTTCCCTCAATATATTTGTGGACGAGAGTTATCATTTATAACTCTGCAGGTTTGTGAATTGCAGTGCCCCTGAGCTCCATTTTTCAACTCGCTTTTTTGGGAGCTGGCCGCAAAAGCGCAGGATTGCCTCAGGCCCTATTCTGCTTCCGGGCGGCAGGCTGAGCCTGTGGTTAATTCTTCTTCCTGATGGGAAAATAGAGTGACCTGTGCCTGTCCCAACACCTAGAGCTAGTCTCTCATTGGCTCCCCCTCTTCCCGTTCATCCTCAGGACAAATTGCAAGCTGTACGGAACGGGAGGTTAAAGGTGCTGATTCTCCAAGGAGGGAGATTGCTAGTAAAGCGGCTGGAATGGCGAACCCGAGCACAAGGAGATGAGAAATGAGGTGCGTTTTAGAAACCTTTCCCGATCACACGGTGTACCACCTTCTGGGTTTCTCATGCATGTTTTCGAGGTAGGAAGATGCCCTTGAACCTGGAGATTTGGGACCCATGGGATGGGTAACAGGCAGTATTACTTTAAAGGCTCTGCGTTTGCTCCCCCAACCTCACCAAACCTCTCAGCCCCGAGAGTGTCCACCCTTATGTCTCCTCCAGCTGTGGGTCTAGATATGGTCAATCCAGGTTGCATCACAGCCCCTGAACGAATTTTGTAAGAATTTCTCTCTCTTTCACTGTCTTTGTTTCACGGGTTTTTAAAAGTAATTTATTTTTATAATGGGGTTTAGCTGCTTTTCACGGCTGTGTTTCTGCCGCTTTACAGCCACTTGACTCACTTCCAGAGAGATATCAATACATAGGTTTTAAGATTCTTACTAGTCAGATATATTCTTGTGCGGTGAATAGGGGGTGTTGAGTCCAGTTCACTGAGCAAGGAGTAGGTCTTTCTATTACATATTGGGTTTATGGAACGGTATCTGAGCTCATTTGAAACCCTTGTTTTATGCATCACCCCACCCCACCTTTCCCGTTAAGCAGCCATAGTGTGTTTTGTAAACATGTGACTCTGTTCTGTTTTGTAATTCAGTTCAAGTGTAGCGGTTTTTACATTCCCTCTATAAGTGATAGCTTATGATAAGTGTCTTTTTCTGTGTGACTTATTTCACTTAGAATCGTCGTAGCTAAAGCCACTCATCATGCTGCTACTAGCCTTATGACATTGATTTCATGGCTGAGTGATAATCCATTGTACATAAGGACCACCACTTCTTTATCAATTTTTCTCTTTCCTGGGATATTTAAGGTGTCACGAAGTGGAGGTTCTTGTCAACAGAGCAGCCCTAAACTTTGGGGTGCCTGTGTCTTGCTGATTTTTAGTTTTCCCAATTTATACGTCCATGAGTGGAAGTGCCCTATGCGCTCTAAGCTGTGTTTTTTCGATGTTTCAGGACACACCGTACACTTCTCCAGAGTGGCTGTTGGCAATTTACATCCCGCCCATGAGCGTAGCAAGGGTCCCATTTCTCCATGGCCTGTTCTGCATTTCTGGTTTTGACACTTTTTTCCGCATGGCCCTTTTGACCGATGGGAAGCGAGACTTCTTTGTAGCGCTGATTTGCCTTTCCAGGTTGCTTGGTTGGCCAAAAAGGGCGTATGCGTTTTTTCCTGAATATATTCAGGAAAAAACGCATACGCCCTTTTTGGCCAAGGGTATCATTGTCGACGTTTTGCCGCTTTTCATGTGCTTTAAAGGCGATTGGAATCGACCTCCTGAAATCTGTTTCCTGCAATTCTGCCTTGCTTTCAGATCCTCTTCGTTGCCTTCCCTCAATATATTTGTGGACGAGAGTTATCATTTATAACTCTGCAGGTTTGTGAATTGCAGTGCCCCTGAGCTCCATTTTTCAACTCGCTTTTTTGGGAGCTGGCCGCAAAAGCGCAGGATTGCCTCAGGCCCTATTCTGCTTCCGGGTGGCAGGCTGAGCCTGTGGTTAATTCTTCTTCCTGATGGGAAAATAAAGTGACCTGTGCCTGTCCCAACACCTAGAGCTAGTCTCTCATTGGCTCCCCCTCTTCCCGTTCATCCTCAGGACAAATTGCAAGCTGTACGGAACGGGAGGTTAAAGGTGCTGATTCTCCAAGGAGGGAGATTGCTAGTAAAGCGGCTGGAATGGCGAACCCGAGCACAAGGAGATGAGAAATGAGGTGCGTTTTAGAAACCTTTCCCGATCACACGGTGTACCACCTTCTGGGTTTCTCATGCATGTTTTCGAGGTAGGAAGATGCCCTTGAACCTGGAGATTTGGGACCCATGGGATGGGTAACAGGCAGTATTACTTTCAAGGCTCTGTGTTTGCTCCCCCAACCTCACCAAACCTCTCAGCCCCGAGAGTGTCCACCCTTATGTCTCCTCCAGCTGTGGGTCTAGATATGGTCAATCCAGGTTGCATCACAGCCCCTGAACGAATTTTGTAAGAATTTCTCTCTCTTTCACTGTCTTTGTTTCACGGGTTTTTAAAAGGAATTTATTTTTATAATGGGGTTTAGCTGCTTTTCACGGCTGTGTTTCTGCCGCTTTACAGCCACTTGACTCACTTCCAGAGAGATATCAATACATAAGTTTTAAGATTCTTACTAGTCAGATATATTCTTGTGCGGTGAATAGGGGGTGTTGAGTCCAGTTCACTGAGCAAGGAGTAGGTCTTTCTATTACATATTGGGTTTATGGAACGGTATCTGAGCTCATTTGAAACCCTTGTTTTATGCATCACCCCACCCCACCTTTCCCGTTAAGCAGCCATAGTGTGTTTTGTAAACGTGTGACTCTGTTCTGTTTTGTAATTCAGTTCAAGTGTAGCGGTTTTTACATTCCCTCTATAAGTGATAGCTTATGATAAGTGTCTTTTTCTGTGTGACTTATTTCACTTAGAATCGTCGTAGCTAAAGCCACTCATCATGCTGCTACTAGCCTTATGACATTGATTTCATGGCTGAGTGATATTCCATTGTACATAAGGACCACCACTTCTTTATCCATTTTTCTCTTTCCTGGGATATTTAAGGTGTCACGAAGTGGAGGTTCTTGTCAACAGAGCAGCCCTAAACTTTGGGGTGCCTGTGTCTTGCTGATTTTTAGTGTTCCCAATTCATACGCCCATGAGTGGAAGTGCCCTATGCGCTCTAAGCTGTGTTTTTTCGATGTTTCTGGACACACCGTACACTTCTCCAGAGTGGCTGTTGGCAATTTACATCCCGCCCATCAGCGTAGCAAGGCTCCCATTTCTCCATGGCCTGTTCTGCATTTCTTGTTTGACACTTTTTTCCGCATGGCCCTTTTGACCGATGGGAAGCGAGACTTCTTTGTAGCGCTGATTTGCCTTTCCAGGTTGCTTGGTTGGCCAAAAAGGGCGTATGCGTTTTTTCCTGAATATATTCAGGAAAAAACGCATACGCCCTTTTTGGCCAAGGGCATCATTGTCGACGTTTTGCCGCTTTTCATGTGCTTTAAAGGCGATTAGAATCGAACTCCTGAAATCTGTTTCCTGCAATTCTGCCTTGCTTTCAGATCCTCTTCGTTGCCTTCCCTCAATATATTTGTGGACGAGAGTTATCATTTATAACTCTGCAGGTTTGTGAATTGCAGTGCCCCTGAGCTCCATTTTTCAACTCGCTTTTTTGGGAGCTGGCCGCAAAAGCGCAGGATTGCCTCAGGCCCTATTCTGCTTCCGGGCGGCAGGCTGAGCCTGTGGTTAATTCTTCTTCCTGATGGGAAAATAGAGTGACCTGTGCCTGTCCCAACACCTAGAGCTAGTCTCTCATTGGCTCCCCCTCTTCCCGTTCATCCTCAGGACAAATTGCAAGCTGTACGGAACGGGAGGTTAAAGGTGCTGATTCTCCAAGGAGGGAGATTGCTAGTAAAGCGGCTGGAATGGCGAACCCGAGCACAAGGAGATGAGAAATGAGGTGCGTTTTAGAAACCTTTCCCGATCACACGGTGTACCACCTTCTGGGTTTCTCATGCATGTTTTCGAGGTAGGAAGATGCCCTTGAACCTGGAGATTTGGGACCCATGGGATGGGTAACAGGCAGTATTACTTTAAAGGCTCTGCGTTTGCTCCCCCAACCTCACCAAACCTCTCAGCCCCGAGAGTGTCCACCCTTATGTCTCCTCCAGCTGTGGGTCTAGATATGGTCAATCCAGGTTGCATCACAGCCCCTGAACGAATTTTGTAAGAATTTCTCTCTCTTTCACTGTCTTTGTTTCACGGGTTTTTAAAAGTAATTTATTTTTATAATGGGGTTTAGCTGCTTTTCACGGCTGTGTTTCTGCCGCTTTACAGCCACTTGACTCACTTCCAGAGAGATATCAATACATAGGTTTTAAGATTCTTACTAGTCAGATATATTCTTGTGCGGTGAATAGGGGGTGTTGAGTCCAGTTCACTGAGCAAGGAGTAGGTCTTTCTATTACATATTGGGTTTATGGAACGGTATCTGAGCTCATTTGAAACCCTTGTTTTATGCATCACCCCACCCCACCTTTCCCGTTAAGCAGCCATAGTGTGTTTTGTAAACGTGTGACTCTGTTCTGTTTTGTAATTCAGTTCAAGTGTAGCGGTTTTTACATTCCCTCTATAAGTGATAGCTTATGATAAGTGTCTTTTTCTGTGTGACTTATTTCACTTAGAATCGTCGTAGCTAAAGCCACTCATCATGCTGCTACTAGCCTTATGACATTGATTTCATGGCTGAGTGATATTCCATTGTACATAAGGACCACCACTTCTTTATCCATTTTTCTCTTTCCTGGGATATTTAAGGTGTCACGAAGTGGAGGTTCTTGTCAACAGAGCAGCCCTAAACTTTGGGGTGCCTGTGTCTTGCTGATTTTTAGTTTTCCCAATTTATATGCCCATGAGTGGAAGTGCCCTATGCGCTCTAAGCTGTGTTTTTTCGATGTTTCAGGAAACACCGTACACTTCTCCAGAGTGGCTGTTGGCAATTTACATCCCACCCATCAGCGTAGCAAGGCTCCCATTTCTCCATGGCCTGTTCTGCATTTCTGGTTTTGACACTTTTTTCCGCATGGCCCTTTTGACCGATGGGAAGCGAGACTTCTTTGTAGCGCTGATTTGCCTTTCCAGGTTGCTTGGTTGGCCAAAAAGGGCGTATGCGTTTTTTCCTGAATATATTCAGGAAAAAACGCATACGCCCTTTTTGGCCAAGGGCATCATTGTGGACGTTTTGCCGCTTTTCATGTGCTTTAAAGGCGATCGAATCGACCTCCTGAAATCTGTTTCCTGCAATTCTGCCTTGCTTTCAGATCCTCTTCGTTGCCTTCCCTCAATATATTTGTGGACGAGAGTTATCATTTATAACTCTGCAGGTTTGTGAATTGCAGTGCCCCTGAGCTCCATTTTTCTACTCGCTTTTTTGGGAGCTGGCCGCAAAAGCGCAGGATTGCCTCAGGCCCTATTCTGGTTCCGGGCGGCAGGCTGAGCCTGTGGTTAATTCTTCTTTCTGATGGGAAAATAGAGTGACATGTGCCTGTCCCAACACCTAGAGCTAGTCTCTCATTGGCTCCCCCTCTTCCCGTTCATCCTCAGGACAAATTGCAAGCTGTACGGAACGGGAGGTTAAAGGTGCTGATTCTCCAAGGAGGGAGATTGCTAGTAAAGCGGCTGGAATGGCGAACCCGAGCACAAGGAGGTGAGAAAAGAGGTGCGTTTTAGAAACCTTTCCCGATCACACGGTGTACCACCTTCTGGGTTTCTCATGCATGTTTTCGAGGTAGGAAGATGCCCTTGAACCTGGAGATTTGGGACCCATGGGATGGGTAACAGGCAGTATTACTTTAAAGGCTCTGCGTTTGCTCCCCCAACCTCACCAAACCTCTCAGCCCCGAGAGTGTCCACCCTTATGTCTCCTCCAGCTGTGGGTCTAGATATGGTCAATCCAGGTTGCATCACAGCCCCTGAACGAATTTTGTAAGAATTTCTCTCTCTTTCACTGTCTTTGTTTCACGGGTTTTTAAAAGTAATTTATTTTTATAATGGGGTTTAGCTGCTTTTCACGGCTGTGTTTCTGCCGCTTTACAGCCACTTGACTCACTTCCAGAGAGATATCAATACATAGGTTTTAAGATTCTTACTAGTCAGATATATTCTTGTGCGGTGAATAGGGGGTGTTGAGTCCAGTTCACTGAGCAAGGAGTAGGTCTTTCTATTACATATTGGGTTTATGGAACGGTATCTGACCTCATTTGAAACCCTTGTTTTATGCATCACCCCACCCCACCTTTCCCGTTAAGCAGCCATAGTGTGTTTTGTAAACGTGTGACTCTGTTCTCTTTTGTAATTCAGTTCAAGTGTAGCGATTTTTACATTCCCTCTATAAGTGATAGCTTATGATAAGTGTCTTTTTCTGTGTGACTTATTTCACTTAGAATCGTCGTAGCTAAAGCCACTCATCATGCTGCTACTAGCCTTATGACATTGATTTCAGGGCTGAGTGATATTCCATTGTACATAAGGACCACCACTTCTTTATCCATTTTTCTCTTTCCTGGGATATTTAAGGTGTCACGAAGTGGAGGTTCTTGTCAACAGAGCAGCCCTAAACTTTGGGGTGCCTGTGTCTTGCTGATTTTTAGTTTTCCCAATTTATACGCCCGTGAGTGGAAGTGCCCTATGCGCTCTAAACTGTGTTTTTTCGATGTTTCAGGACACACCGTACACTTCTCCAGAGTGGCTGTTGGCAATTTACATCCCGCCCATCAGCGTAGCAAGGCTCCCATTTCTCCATGGCCTGTTCTGCATTTCTGGTTTTGACACTTTTTTCCGCATGGCCCTTTTGACCGATGGGAAGCGAGCCTTCTTTGTAGCGCTGATTTGCCTTTCCAGGTTGCTTGGTTGGCCAAAAAGGGCGTATGCGTTTTTTCCTGAATATATTCAGGAAAAAACGCATACGCCCTTTTTGGCCAAGGGCATCATTGTGGACGTTTTGCCGCTTTTCATGTGCTTTAAAGGCGATCGAATCGACCTCCTGAAATCTGTTTCCTGCAATTCTGCCTTGCTTTCAGATCCTCTTCGTTGCCTTCCCTCAATATATTTGTGGACGAGAGTTATCATTTATAACTCTGCAGGTTTGTGAATTGCAGTGCCCCTGAGCTCCATTTTTCAACTCGCTTTTTTGGGAGCTGGCCGCAAAAGCGCAGGATTGCCTCAGGCCCTATTCTGGTTCCGGGCGGCAGGCTGAGCCTGTGGTTAATTCTTCTTCCTGATGGGAAAATAGAGTGACCTGTGCCTGTCCCAACACCTAGAGCTAGTCTCTCATTGGCTCCCCCTCTTCCCGTTCATCCTCAGGACAAATTGCAAGCTGTACGGAACGGGAGGTTAAAGGTGCTGATTCTCCAAGGAGGGAGATTGCTAGTAAAGCGGCTGGAATGGCGAACCCGAGCACAAGGAGGTGAGAAAAGAGGTGCGTTTTAGAAACCTTTCCCGATCACACGGTGTACCACCTTCTGGGTTTCTCATGCATGTTTTCGAGGTAGGAAGATGCCCTTGAACCTGGAGATTTGGGACCCATGGGATGGGTAACAGGCAGTATTACTGTAAAGGCTCTGCGTTTGCTCCCCCAACCTCACCAAACCTCTCAGCCCCGAGAGTGTCCACCCTTATGTCTCCTCCAGCTGTGGGTCTAGATATGGTCAATCCAGGTTGCATCACAGCCCCTGAACGAATTTTGTAAGAATTTCTCTCTCTTTCACTGTCTTTGTTTCACGGGTTTTTAAAAGTAATTTATTTTTATAATGGGGTTTAGCTGCTTTTCACGGCTGTGTTTCTGCCGCTTTACAGCCACTTGACTCACTTCCAGAGAGATATCAATACATAGGTTTTAAGATTCTTACTAGTCAGATATATTCTTGTGCGGTGAATAGGGGGTGTTGAGTCCAGTTCACTGAGCAAGGAGTAGGTCTTTCTATTACATATTGGGTTTATGGAACGGTATCTGAGCTCATTTGAAACCCTTGTTTTATGCATCACCCCACCCCACCTTTCCCGTTAAGCAGCCATAGTGTGTTTTGTAAACGTGTGACTCTGTTCTGTTTTGTAATTCAGTTCAAGTGTAGCGGTTTTTACATTCCCTCTATAAGTGATAGCTTATGATAAGTGTCTTTTTCTGTGTGACTTATTTCACTTAGAATCGTCGTAGCTAAAGCCACTCATCATGCTGCTACTAGCCTTATGACATTGATTTCATGGCTGAGTGATATTCCATTGTACATAAGGACCACCACTTCTTTATCCATTTTTCTCTTTCCTGGGATATTTAAGGTGTCACGAAGTGGAGGTTCTTGTCAACAGAGCAGCCCTAAACTTTGGGGTGCCTGTGTCTTGCTGATTTTTAGTGTTCCCAATTCATACGCCCATGAGTGGAAGTGCCCTATGCGCTCTAAGCTGTGTTTTTTCGATGTTTCTGGACACACCGTACACTTCTCCAGAGTGGCTGTTGGCAATTTACATCCCGCCCATCAGCGTAGCAAGGCTCCCATTTCTCCATGGCCTGTTCTGCATTTCTTGTTTGACACTTTTTTCCGCATGGCCCTTTTGACCGATGGGAAGCGAGACTTCTTTGTAGCGCTGATTTGCCTTTCCAGGTTGCTTGGTTGGCCAAAAAGGGCGTATGCGTTTTTTCCTGAATATATTCAGGAAAAAACGCATACGCCCTTTTTGGCCAAGGGCATCATTGTCGACGTTTTGCCGCTTTTCATGTGCTTTAAAGGCGATTCGAATCGACCTCCTGAAATCTGTTTCCTGCAATTCTGCCTTGCTTTCAGATCCTCTTCGTTGCCTTCCCTCAATATATTTGTGGACGAGAGTTATCATTTATAACTCTGCAGGTTTCTGAATTGCAGTGCCCCTGAGCTCCATTTTTCAACTCGCTTTTTTGGGAGCTGGCCGCAAAAGCGCAGGATTGCCTCAGGCCCTATTCTGCTTCCGGGCGGCAGGCTGAGCCTGTGGTTAATTCTTCTTCCTGATGGGAAAATAGAGTGACCTGTGCCTGTCCCAACACCTAGAGCTAGTCTCTCATTGGCTCCCCCTCTTCCCGTTCATCCTCAGGACAAATTGCAAGCTGTACGGAACGGGAGGTTAAAGGTGCTGATTCTCCAAGGAGGGAGATTGCTAGTAAAGCGGCTGGAATGGCGAACCCGAGCACAAGGAGATGAGAAATGAGGTGCGTTTTAGAAACCTTTCCCGATCACACGGTGTACCACCTTCTGGGTTTCTCATGCATGTTTTCGAGGTAGGAAGATGCCCTTGAACCTGGAGATTTGGGACCCATGGGATGGGTAACAGGCAGTATTACTTTAAAGGCTCTGCGTTTGCTCCCCCAACCTCACCAAACCTCTCAGCCCCGAGAGTGTCCACCCTTATGTCTCCTCCAGCTGTGGGTCTAGATATGGTCAATCCAGGTTGCATCACAGCCCCTGAACGAATTTTGTAAGAATTTCTCTCTCTTTCACTGTCTTTGTTTCACGGGTTTTTAAAAGTAATTTATTTTTATAATGGGGTTTAGCTGCTTTTCACGGCTGTGTTTCTGCCGCTTTACAGCCACTTGACTCACTTCCAGAGAGATATCAATACATAGGTTTTAAGATTCTTACTAGTCAGATATATTCTTGTGCGGTGAATAGGGGGTGTTGAGTCCAGTTCACTGAGCAAGGAGTAGGTCTTTCTATTACATACTGGGTTTATGGAACGCTATCTGAGCTCATTTGAAACCCTTGTTTTATGCATCACCCCACCCCACCTTTCCCGTTAAGCAGCCATAGTGTGTTTTGTAAACGTGTGACTCTGTTCTGTTTTGTAATTCAGTTCAAGTGTAGCGGTTTTTACATTCCCTCTATAAGTGATAGCTTATGATAAGTGTCTTTTTCTGTGTGACTTATTTCACTTAGAATCGTCGTAGCTAAAGCCACTCATCATGCTGCTACTAGCCTTATGACATTGATTTCATGGCTGAGTGATATTCCATTGTACATAAGGACCACCACTTCTTTATCCATTTTTCTCTTTCCTGGGATATTTAAGGTGTCACGAAGTGGAGGTTCTTGTCAACAGAGCAGCCCTAAACTTTGGGGTGCCTGTGTCTTGCTGATTTTTAGTTTTCCCAATTTATATGCCCGTGAGTGGAAGTGCCCTATGCGCTCTAAGCTGTGTTTTTTCGATGTTTCAGGACACACCGTACACTTCTCCAGAGTGGCTGTTGGCAATTTACATCCCGCCCATCAGCGTAGCAAGGCTCCCATTTCTCCATGGCCTGTTCTGCATTTCTTGTTTGACACTTTTTTCCGCATGGCCCTTTTGACCGATGGGAAGCGAGACTTCTTTGTAGCGCTGATTTGCCTTTCCAGGTTGCTTGGTTGGCCAAAAAGGGCGTATGCATTTTTTCCTGAATATATTCAGGAACAAACGCATACGCCCTTTTTGGCCAAGGGCATCATTGTCGACGTTTTGCCGCTTTTCATGTGCTTTAAAGGCGAATAGAATCGACCTCCTGAAATCTGTTTCCTGCAATTCTGCCTTGCTTTCAGATCCTCTTCGTTGCCTTCCCTCAATATATTTGTGGACGAGAGTTATCATTTATAACTCTGCAGGTTTGTGAATTGCAGTGCCCCTGAGCTCCATTTTTCAACTCGCTTTTTTGGGAGCTGGCCGCAGAAGCGCAGGATTGCCTCAGGCCCTATTTTGCTTCCGGGCGGCAGGCTGAGCCTGTGGTTAATTCTTCTTCCTGATGGGAAAATAGAGTGACCTGTGCCTGTCCCAACACCAAGAGCTAGTCTCTCATTGGCTCCCCCTCTTCCCGTTCATCCTCAGGACAAATTGCAAGCTGTACGGAACGGGAGGTTAAAGGTGCTGATTCTCCAAGGAGGGAGATTGCTAGTAAAGCGGCTGGAATGGCGAACCCGAGCACAAGGAGATGAGAAATGAGGTGCGTTTTAGAAACCTTTCCCGATCACACGGTGTACCACCTTCTGGGTTTCTCATGCATGTTTTCGAGGTAGGAAGATGCCCTTGAACCTGGAGATTTGGGACCCATGGGATGGGTAACAGGCAGTATTACTTTAAAGGCTCTGCGTTTGCTCCCCCAACCTCACCAAACCTCTCAGCCCCGAGAGTGTCCACCCTTATGTCTCCTCCAGCTGTGGGTCTAGATATGGTCAATCCAGGTTGCATCACAGCCCCTGAACGAATTTTGTAAGAATTTCTCTCTCTTTCACTGTCTTTGTTTCACGGGCTTTTAAAAGTAATTTATTTTTATAATGGGGTTTAGCTGCTTTTCACGGCTGTGTTTCTGCCGCTTTACAGCCACTTGACTCACTTCCAGAGAGATATCAATACATAGGTTTTAAGATTCTTACTAGTCAGATATATTCTTGTGCGGTGAATAGGGGGTGTTGAGTCCAGTTCACTGAGCAAGGAGTAGGTCTTTCTATTACATATTGGGTTTATGGAACGGTATCTGAGCTCATTTGAAACCCTTGTTTTATGCATCACCCCACCCCACCTTTCCCGTTAAGCAGCCATAGTGTGTTTTGTAAACATGTGACTCTGTTCTGTTTTGTAATTCAGTTCAAGTGTAGCGGTTTTTACATTCCCTCTATAAGTGATAGCTTATGATAAGTGTCTTTTTCTGTGTGACTTATTTCACTTAGAATCGTCGTAGCTAAAGCCACTCATCATGCTGCTACTAGCCTTATGACATTGATTTCATGGCTGAGTGATAATCCATTGTACATAAGGACCACCACTTCTTTATCCATTTTTCTCTTTCCTGGGATATTTAAGGTGTCACGAAGTGGAGGTTCTTGTCAACAGAGCAGCCCTAAACTTTGGGGTGCCTGTGTCTTGCTGATTTTTAGTTTTCCCAATTTATACGCCCATGAGTGGAAGTGCCCTATGCGCTCTAAGCTGTGTTTTTTCGATGTTTCAGGACACACCGTACACTTCTCCAGAGTGGCTGTTGGCAATTTACATCCCGCCCATGAGCGTAGCAAGGGTCCCATTTCTCCATGGCCTGTTCTGCATTTCTGGTTTTGACACTTTTTTCCGCATGGCCCTTTTGACCGATGGGAAGCGAGACTTCTTTGTAGCGCTGATTTGCCTTTCCAGGTTGCTTGGTTGGCCAAAAAGGGCGTATGCGTTTTTTCCTGAATATATTCAGGAAAAAACGCATACGCCCTTTTTGGCCAAGGGTATCATTGTCGACGTTTTGCCGCTTTTCATGTGCTTTAAAGGCGATTGGAATCGACCTCCTGAAATCTGTTTCCTGCAATTCTGCCTTGCTTTCAGATCCTCTTCGTTGCCTTCCCTCAATATATTTGTGGACGAGAGTTATCATTTATAACTCTGCAGGTTTGTGAATTGCAGTGCCCCTGAGCTCCATTTTTCAACTCGCTTTTTTGGGAGCTGGCCGCAAAAGCGCAGGATTGCCTCAGGCCCTATTCTGCTTCCGGGTGGCAGGCTGAGCCTGTGGTTAATTCTTCTTCCTGATGGGAAAATAAAGTGACCTGTGCCTGTCCCAACACCTAGAGCTAGTCTCTCATTGGCTCCCCCTCTTCCCGTTCATCCTCAGGACAAATTGCAAGCTGTACGGAACGGGAGGTTAAAGGTGCTGATTCTCCAAGGAGGGAGATTGCTAGTAAAGCGGCTGGAATGGCGAACCCGAGCACAAGGAGATGAGAAATGAGGTGCGTTTTAGAAACCTTTCCCGATCACACGGTGTACCACCTTCTGGGTTTCTCATGCATGTTTTCGAGGTAGGAAGATGCCCTTGAACCTGGAGATTTGGGACCCATGGGATGGGTAACAGGCAGTATTACTTTCAAGGCTCTGTGTTTGCTCCCCCAACCTCACCAAACCTCTCAGCCCCGAGAGTGTCCACCCTTATGTCTCCTCCAGCTGTGGGTCTAGATATGGTCAATCCAGGTTGCATCACAGCCCCTGAACGAATTTTGTAAGAATTTCTCTCTCTTTCACTGTCTTTGTTTCACGGGTTTTTAAAAGGAATTTATTTTTATAATGGGGTTTAGCTGCTTTTCACGGCTGTGTTTCTGCCGCTTTACAGCCACTTGACTCACTTCCAGAGAGATATCAATACATAAGTTTTAAGATTCTTACTAGTCAGATATATTCTTGTGCGGTGAATAGGGGGTGTTGAGTCCAGTTCACTGAGCAAGGAGTAGGTCTTTCTATTACATATTGGGTTTATGGAACGGTATCTGAGCTCATTTGAAACCCTTGTTTTATGCATCACCCCACCCCACCTTTCCCGTTAAGCAGCCATAGTGTGTTTTGTAAACGTGTGACTCTGTTCTGTTTTGTAATTCAGTTCAAGTGTAGCGGTTTTTACATTCCCTCTATAAGTGATAGCTTATGATAAGTGTCTTTTTCTGTGTGACTTATTTCACTTAGAATCGTCGTAGCTAAAGCCACTCATCATGCTGCTACTAGCCTTATGACATTGATTTCATGGCTGAGTGATATTCCATTGTACATAAGGACCACCACTTCTTTATCCATTTTTCTCTTTCCTGGGATATTTAAGGTGTCACGAAGTGGAGGTTCTTGTCAACAGAGCAGCCCTAAACTTTGGGGTGCCTGTGTCTTGCTGATTTTTAGTGTTCCCAATTCATACGCCCATGAGTGGAAGTGCCCTATGCGCTCTAAGCTGTGTTTTTTCGATGTTTCTGGACACACCGTACACTTCTCCAGAGTGGCTGTTGGCAATTTACATCCCGCCCATCAGCGTAGCAAGGCTCCCATTTCTCCATGGCCTGTTCTGCATTTCTTGTTTGACACTTTTTTCCGCATGGCCCTTTTGACCGATGGGAAGCGAGACTTCTTTGTAGCGCTGATTTGCCTTTCCAGGTTGCTTGGTTGGCCAAAAAGGGCGTATGCGTTTTTTCCTGAATATATTCAGGAAAAAACGCATACGCCCTTTTTGGCCAAGGGCATCATTGTCGACGTTTTGCCGCTTTTCATGTGCTTTAAAGGCGATTAGAATCGACCTCCTGAAATCTGTTTCCTGCAATTCTGCCTTGCTTTCAGATCCTCTTCGTTGCCTTCCCTCAATATATTTGTGGACGAGAGTTATCATTTATAACTCTGCAGGTTTGTGAATTGCAGTGCCCCTGAGCTCCATTTTTCAACTCGCTTTTTTGGGAGCTGGCCGCAAAAGCGCAGGATTGCCTCAGGCCCTATTCTGGTTCCGGGCGGCAGGCTGAGCCTGTGGTTAATTCTTCTTCCTGATGGGAAAATAGAGTGACCTGTGCCTGTCCCAACACCTAGAGCTAGTCTCTCATTGGCTCCCCCTCTTCCCGTTCATCCTCAGGACAAATTGCAAGCTGTACGGAACGGGAGGTTAAAGGTGCTGATTCTCCAAGGAGGGAGATTGCTAGTAAAGCGGCTGGAATGGCGAACCCGAGCACAAGGAGATGAGAAATGAGGTGCGTTTTAGAAACCTTTCCCGATCACACGGTGTACCACCTTCTGGGTTTCTCATGCATGTTTTCGAGGTAGGAAGATGCCCTTGAACCTGGAGATTTGGGACCCATGGGATGGGTAACAGGCAGTATTACTTTAAAGGCTCTGCGTTTGCTCCCCCAACCTCACCAAACCTCTCAGCCCCGAGAGTGTCCACCCTTATGTCTCCTCCAGCTGTGGGTCTAGATATGGTCAATCCAGGTTGCATCACAGCCCCTGAACGAATTTTGTAAGAATTTCTCTCTCTTTCACTGTCTTTGTTTCACGGGTTTTTAAAAGTAATTTATTTTTATAATGGGGTTTAGCTGCTTTTCACGGCTGTGTTTCTGCCGCTTTACAGCCACTTGACTCACTTCCAGAGAGATATCAATACATAGGTTTTAAGATTCTTACTAGTCAGATATATTCTTGTGCGGTGAATAGGGGGTGTTGGGTCCAGTTCACTGAGCAAGGAGTAGGTCTTTCTATTACATATTGGGTTTATGGAACGGTATCTGAGCTCATTTGAAACCCTTGTTTTATGCATCACCCCACCCCACCTTTCCCGTTAAGCAGCCATAGTGTGTTTTGTAAACGTGTGACTCTGTTCTGTTTTGTAATTCAGTTCAAGTGTAGCGGTTTTTACATTCCCTCTATAAGTGATAGCTTATGATAAGTGTCTTTTTCTGTGTGACTTATTTCACTTAGAATCGTCGTAGCTAAAGCCACTCATCATGCTGCTACTAGCCTTATGACATTGATTTCATGGCTGAGTGATATTCCATTGTACATAAGGACCACCACTTCTTTATCCATTTTTCTCTTTCCTGGGATATTTAAGGTGTCACGAAGTGGAGGTTCTTGTCAACAGAGCAGCCCTAAACTTTGGGGTGCCTGTGTCTTGCTGATTTTTAGTTTTCCCAATTTATATGCCCGTGAGTGGAAGTGCCCTATGTGCTCTAAGCTGTGTTTTTTTGATGTTTCAGGACACACCGTACACTTCTCCAGAGTGGCTGTTGGCAATTTACATCCCGCCCATCAGCGTAGCAAGGGTCCCATTTCTCTATGGCTTGTTCTGCATTTCTGGTTTTGACACTTTTTTCCGAATGGCCCTTTTAACCTATGGGAAGCGAGACTTCTTTGTAGCGCTGATTTGCCTTTCCAGGTTGCTTGGTTGGCCAAAAAGGGCGTATGCGTTTTTTCCTGAAAACGCATACGCCCTTTTTGGCCAAGGGCATCATTGTGGACGTTTTGCCGCTTTTCATGTGCTTTAAAGGCGATTAGAATCGACCTCCTGAAATCTGTTTCCTGCAATTCTGCCTTGCTTTCAGATCCTCTTCGTTGCCTTCCCTCAATATATTTGTGGACGAGAGTTATCATTTATAACTCTGCAGGTTTCTGAATTGCAGTGCCCCTGAGCTCCATTTTTCAACTCGCTTTTTTGGGAGCTGGCCGCAAAAGCGCAGGATTGCCTCAGGCCCTATTCTGGTTCTGGGTAGCAGGCTGAGCCTGTGGTTAATTCTTCTTCCTGATGGGAAAATAGAGTGACCTGTGCCTGTCCCAACACCTAGAGCTAGTCTCTCATTGGCTCCCCCTCTTCCCGTTCATCCTCAGGACAAATTGCAAGCTGTACGGAACGGGAGGTTAAAGGTGCTGATTCTCCAAGGAGGGAGATTGCTAGTAAAGCGGCTGGAATGGCGAACCCGAGCACAAGGAGATGAGAAATGAGGTGCGTTTTAGAAACCTTTCCCGATCACACGGTGTACCACCTTCTGGGTTTCTCATGCATGTTTTCGAGGTAGGAAGATGCCCTTGAACCTGCAGATTTGGGACCCATGGGATGGGTAACAGGCAGTATTACTTTAAAGGCTCTGCGTTTGCTCCCCCATCCTCACCAAACCTCTCAGCCCCGAGAGTGTCCACCCTTATGTCTCCTCCAGCTGTGGGTCTAGATATGGTCAATCCAGGTTGCATCACAGCCCCTGAACGAATTTTGTAAGAATTTCTCTCTCTTTCACTGTCTTTGTTTCACGGGTTTTTAAAAGTAATTTATTTTTATAATGGGGTTTAGCTGCTTTTCACGGCTGTGTTTCTGCCGCTTTACAGCCACTTGACTCACTTCCAGAGAGATATCAATACATAGGTTTTAAGATTCTTACTAGTCAGATATATTCTTGTGCGGTGAATAGGGGGTGTTGAGTCCAGTTCACTGAGCAAGGAGTAGGTCTTTCTATTACATATTGGGTTTATGGAACGGTATCTGAGCTCATTTGAATCCCTTGTTTTATGCATCACCCCACCCCACCTTTCCCGTTAAGCAGCCATAGTGTGTTTTGTAAACGTGTGACTCTGTTCTGTTTTGTAATTCAGTTCAAGTGTAGCGGTTTTTACATTCCCTCTATAAGTGATAGCTTATGATAAGTGTCTTTTTCTGTGTGACTTATTTCACTTAGAATCGTCGTAGCTAAAGCCACTCATCATGCTGCTACTAGCCTTATGACATTGATTTCATGGCTGAGTGATATTCCATTGTACATAAGGACCACCACTTCTTTATCCATTTTTCTCTTTCCTGGGATATTTAAGGTGTCACGAAGTGGAGGTTCTTGTCAACAGAGCAGCCCTAAACTTTGGGGTGCCTGTGTCTTGCTGATTTTTAGTTTTCCCAATTTATATGCCCGTGAGTGGAAGTGCCCTATGCGCTCTAAGCTGTGTTTTTTCGATGTTTCAGGACACACCGTACACTTCTCCAGAGTGGCTGTTGGCAATTTACATCCCGCCCATCAGCGTAGCAAGGGTCCCATTTCTCCATGGCCTGTTCTGCATTTCTGGTTTTGACACTTTTTTCCGCATGGCCCTTTTGACCGATGGGAAGCGAGCCTTCTTTGTAGCGCTGATTTGCCTTTCCAGGTTGCTTGGTTGGCCAAAAAGGGCGTATGCGTTTTTTCCTGAATATATTCAGGAAAAAACGCATACGCCCTTTTTGGCCAAGGGCATCATTGTGGACGTTTTGCCGCTTTTCATGTGCTTTAAAGGCGATCGAATCGACCTCCTGAAATCTGTTTCCTGCAATTCTGCCTTGCTTTCAGATCCTCTTCGTTGCCTTCCCTCAATATATTTGTGGACGAGAGTTATCATTTATAACTCTGCAGGTTTGTGAATTGCAGTGCCCCTGAGCTCCATTTTTCAACTCGCTTTTTTGGGAGCTGGCCGCAAAAGCGCAGGATTGCCTCAGGCCCTATTCTGGTTCCGGGCAGCAGGCTGAGCCTGTGGTTAATTCTTCTTCCTGATGGGAAAATAGAGTGACCTGTGCCTGTCCCAACACCTAGAGCTAGTCTCTCATTGGCTCCCCCTCTTCCCGTTCATCCTCAGGACAAATTGCAAGCTGTACGGAACGGGAGGTTAAAGGTGCTGATTCTCCAAGGAGGGAGATTGCTAGTAAAGTGGCTGGAATGGCGAACCCGAGCACAAGGAGATGAGAAAAGCGGTGCGTTTTAGAAACCTTTCCCGATCACACGGTGTACCACCTTCTGGGTTTCTCATGCATGTTTTCGAGGTAGGAAGATGCCCTTGAACCTGCAGATTTGGGACCCATGGGATGGGTAACAGGCAGTATTACTTTAAAGGCTCTGCGTTTGCTCCCCTAACCTCACCAAACCTCTCAGCCCCGAGAATGTCCACCCTTATGTCTCATCCAGCTGTGGGTCTACATATGGCCAATCCAGTTTGCATCACAGCCCCTGAACGAATTTTGTAAGAATTTCTCTCTCTTTCACTGTCTTTGTTTCACCGGTTTTTAAAAGTAATTTATTTTTATAATGGGGTTTAGCTGCTTTTCACGGCTGTGTTTCTGCCGCTTTACAGCCACTTGACTCACTTCCAGAGAGATATCAATACATAGGTTTTAAGATTCTTACTAGTCAGATATATTCTTGTGCGGTGAATAGGGGGTGTTGAGTCCAGTTCACTGAGCAAGGAGTAGGTCTTTCTATTACATATTGGGTTTATGGAACGGTATCTGAGCTCATTTGAAACCCTTGTTTTATGCATCACCCCACCCCACCTTTCCCGTTAAGCAGCCATAGTGTGTTTTGTAAACATGTGACTCTGTTCTGTTTTGTAATTCAGTTCAAGTGTAGCGGTTTTTACATTCCCTCTATAAGTGATAGCTTATGATAAGTGTCTTTTTCTGTGTGACTTATTTCACTTAGAATCGTCGTAGCTAAAGCCACTCATCATGCTGCTACTAGCCTTATGACATTGATTTCATGGCTGACTGATATTCCATTGTACATAAGGACCACCACTTCTTTATCCATTTTTCTCTTTCCTGGGATATTTAAGGTGTCACGAAGTGGAGGTTCTTGTCAACAGAGCAGCCCTAAACTTTGGGGTGCCTGTGTCTTGCTGATTTTTAGTTTTCCCAATTTATATGCCCGTGAGTGGAAGTGCCCTATGCGCTCTAAGCTGTGTTTTTTCGATGTTTCAGGACACACCGTACACTTCTCCAGAGTGGCTGTTGGCAATTTACATCCCGCCCATCAGCGTAGCAAGGGTCCCATTTCTCCATGGCCTGTTCTGCATTTCTGGTTTTGACACTTTTTTCCGCATGGCCCTTTTGACCGATGGGAAGCGAGCCTTCTTTGTAGCGCTGATTTGCCTTTCCAGGTTGCTTGGTTGGCCAAAAAGGGCGTATGCGTTTTTTCCTGAATATATTCAGGAAAAAACGCATACGCCCTTTTTGGCCAAGGGCATCATTGTGGACGTTTTGCCGCTTTTCATGTGCTTTAAAGGCGATCGAATCGACCTCCTGAAATCTGTTTCCTGCAATTCTGCCTTGCTTTCAGATCCTCTTCGTTGCCTTCCCTCAATATATTTGTGGACGAGAGTTATCATTTATAACTCTGCAGGTTTGTGAATTGCAGTGCCCCTGAGCTCCATTTTTCAACTCGCTTTTTTGGGAGCTGGCCGCAAAAGCGCAGGATTGCCTCAGGCCCTATTCTGGTTCCGGGCAGCAGGCTGAGCCTGTGGTTAATTCTTCTTCCTGATGGGAAAATAGAGTGACCTGTGCCTGTCCCAACACCTAGAGCTAGTCTCTCATTGGCTCCCCCTCTTCCCGTTCATCCTCAGGACAAATTGCAAGCTGTACGGAACGGGAGGTTAAAGGTGCTGATTCTCCAAGGAGGGAGATTGCTAGTAAAGTGGCTGGAATGGCGAACCCGAGCACAAGGAGATGAGAAAAGCGGTGCGTTTTAGAAACCTTTCCCGATCACACGGTGTACCACCTTCTGGGTTTCTCATGCATGTTTTCGAGGTAGGAAGATGCCCTTGAACCTGCAGATTTGGGACCCATGGGATGGGTAACAGGCAGTATTACTTTAAAGGCTCTGCGTTTGCTCCCCTAACCTCACCAAACCTCTCAGCCCCGAGAATGTCCACCCTTATGTCTCATCCAGCTGTGGGTCTACATATGGCCAATCCAGTTTGCATCACAGCCCCTGAACGAATTTTTTAAGAATTTCTCTCTCTTTCACTGTCTTTGTTTCACGGGTTTTTAAAAGTAATTTATTTTTATAATGGGGTTTAGCTGCTTTTCACGGCTGTGTTTCTGCCGCTTTACAGCCACTTGACTCACTTCCAGAGAGATATCAATACATAGGTTTTAAGATTCTTACTAGTCAGATATATTCTTGTGCGGTGAATAGGGGGTGTTGAGTCCAGTTCACTGAGCAAGGAGTAGGTCTTTCTATTACATATTGGGTTTATGGAACGGTATCTGAGCTCATTTGAAACCCTTGTTTTATGCATCACCCCACCCCACCTTTCCCGTTAAGCAGCCATAGTGTGTTTTGTAAACATGTGACTCTGTTCTGTTTTGTAATTCAGTTCAAGTGTAGCGGTTTTTACATTCCCTCTATAAGTGATAGCTTATGATAAGTGTCTTTTTCTGTGTGACTTATTTCACTTAGAATCGTCGTAGCTAAAGCCACTCATCATGCTGCTACTAGCCTTATGACATTGATTTCATGGCTGAGTGATATTCCATTGTACATAAGGACCACCACTTCTTTATCCATTTTTCTCTTTCCTGGGATATTTAAGGTGTCACGAAGTGGAGGTTCTTGTCAACAGAGCAGCCCTAAACTTTGGGGTGCCTGTGTCTTGCTGATTTTTAGTTTTCCCAATTTATATGCCCGTGAGTGGAAGTGCCCTATGCGCTCTAAGCTGTGTTTTTTTGATGTTTCAGGACACACCGTACACTTCTCCAGAGTGGCTGCTGGCAATTTACATCCCGCCCATCAGCGTAGCAAGGCTCCCATTTCTCCATGGCCTGTTCTGCATTTCTTGTTTGACACTTTTTTCCGCATGGCCCTTTTGACCGATGGGAAGCGAGACTTCTTTGTAGCGCTGATTTGCCTTTCCAGGTTGCTTGGTTGGCCAAAAAGGGCGTATGCGTTTTTTCCTGAATATATTCAGGAACAAACGCATACGCCCTTTTTGGCCAAGGGCATCATTGTCGACGTTTTGCCGCTTTTCATGTGCTTTAAAGGCGATTCGAATCGACCTCCTGAAATCTGTTTCCTGCAATTCTGCCTTGCTTTCAGATCCTCTTCGTTGCCTTCCCTCAATATATTTGTGGACGAGAGTTATCATTTATAACTCTGCAGGTTTGTGAATTGCAGTGCCCCTGAGCTCCATTTTTCAACTCGCTTTTTTGGGAGCTGGCCGCAAAAGCGCAGGATTGCCTCAGGCCCTATTCTGCTTCCGGGCGGCAGGCTGAGCCTGTGGTTAATTCTTCTTCCTGATGGGAAAATAGAGTGACCTGTGCCTGTCCCAACACCTAGAGCTAGTCTCTCATTGGCTCCCCCTCTTCCCGTTCATCCTCAGGACAAATTGCAAGCTGTACGGAACGGGAGGTTAAAGGTGCTGATTCTCCAAGGAGGGAGATTGCTAGTAAAGCGGCTGGAATGGCGAACCCGAGCACAAGGAGATGAGAAATGAGGTGCGTTTTAGAAACCTTTCCCGATCACACGGTGTACCACCTTCTGGGTTTCTCATGCATGTTTTCGAGGTAGGAAGATGCCCTTGAACCTGCAGATTTGGGACCCATGGGATGGGTAACAGGCAGTATTACTTTAAAGGCTCTGCGTTTGCTCCCCCATCCTCACCAAACCTCTCAGCCCCGAGAGTGTCCACCCTTATGTCTCCTCCAGCTGTGGGTCTAGATATGGTCAATCCAGGTTGCATCACAGCCCCTGAACGAATTTTGTAAGAATTTCTCTCTCTTTCACTGTCTTTGTTTCACGGGTTTTTAAAAGTAATTTATTTTTATAATGGGGTTTAGCTGCTTTTCACGGCTGTGTTTCTGCCGCTTTACAGCCACTTGACTCACTTCCAGAGAGATATCAATACATAGGTTTTAAGATTCTTACTAGTCAGATATATTCTTGTGCGGTGAATAGGGGGTGTTGAGTCCAGTTCACTGAGCAAGGAGTAGGTCTTTCTATTACATATTGGGTTTATGGAACGGTATCTGAGCTCATTTGAATCCCTTGTTTTATGCATCACCCCACCCCACCTTTCCCGTTAAGCAGCCATAGTGTGTTTTGTAAACGTGTGACTCTGTTCTGTTTTGTAATTCAGTTCAAGTGTAGCGGTTTTTACATTCCCTCTATAAGTGATAGCTTATGATAAGTGTCTTTTTCTGTGTGACTTATTTCACTTAGAATCGTCGTAGCTAAAGCCACTCATCATGCTGCTACTAGCCTTATGACATTGATTTCATGGCTGAGTGATATTCCATTGTACATAAGGACCACCACTTCTTTATCCATTTTTCTCTTTCCTGGGATATTTAAGGTGTCACGAAGTGGAGGTTCTTGTCAACAGAGCAGCCCTAAACTTTGGGGTGCCTGTGTCTTGCTGATTTTTAGTTTTCCCAATTTATATGCCCGTGAGTGGAAGTGCCCTATGCGCTCTAAGCTGTGTTTTTTCGATGTTTCAGGACACACCGTACACTTCTCCAGAGTGGCTGTTGGCAATTTACATCCCGCCCATCAGCGTAGCAAGGGTCCCATTTCTCCATGGCCTGTTCTGCATTTCTGGTTTTGACACTTTTTTCCGCATGGCCCTTTTGACCGATGGGAAGCGAGCCTTCTTTGTAGCGCTGATTTGCCTTTCCAGGTTGCTTGGTTGGCCAAAAAGGGCGTATGCGTTTTTTCCTGAATATATTCAGGAAAAAACGCATACGCCCTTTTTGGCCAAGGGCATCATTGTGGACGTTTTGCCGCTTTTCATGTGCTTTAAAGGCGATCGAATCGACCTCCTGAAATCTGTTTCCTGCAATTCTGCCTTGCTTTCAGATCCTCTTCGTTGCCTTCCCTCAATATATTTGTGGACGAGAGTTATCATTTATAACTCTGCAGGTTTGTGAATTGCAGTGCCCCTGAGCTCCATTTTTCAACTCGCTTTTTTGGGAGCTGGCCGCAAAAGCGCAGGATTGCCTCAGGCCCTATTCTGCTTCCGGGCAGCAGGCTGAGCCTGTGGTTAATTCTTCTTCCTGATGGGAAAATAGAGTGACCTGTGCCTGTCCCAACACCTAGAGCTAGTCTCTCATTGGCTCCCCCTCTTCCCGTTCATCCTCAGGACAAATTGCAAGCTGTACGGAACGGGAGGTTAAAGGTGCTGATTCTCCAAGGAGGGAGATTGCTAGTAAAGTGGCTGGAATGGCGAACCCGAGCACAAGGAGATGAGAAAAGCGGTGCGTTTTAGAAACCTTTCCCGATCACACGGTGTACCACCTTCTGGGTTTCTCATGCATGTTTTCGAGGTAGGAAGATGCCCTTGAACCTGCAGATTTGGGACCCATTTGATGGGTAACAGGCAGTATTACTTTAAAGGCTCTGCGTTTGCTCCCCTAACCTCACCAAACCTCTCAGCCCCGAGAATGTCCACCCTTATGTCTCATCCAGCTGTGGGTCTACATATGGCCAATCCAGTTTGCATCACAGCCCCTGAACGAATTTTGTAAGAATTTCTCTCTCTTTCACTGTCTTTGTTTCACCGGTTTTTAAAAGTAATTTATTTTTATAATGGGGTTTAGCTGCTTTTCACGGCTGTGTTTCTGCCGCTTTACAGCCACTTGACTCACTTCCAGAGAGATATCAATACATAGGTTTTAAGATTCTTACTAGTCAGATATATTCTTGTGCGGTGAATAGGGGGTGTTGAGTCCAGTTCACTGAGCAAGGAGTAGGTCTTTCTATTACATATTGGGTTTATGGAACGGTATCTGAGCTCATTTGAAACCCTTGTTTTATGCATCACCCCACCCCACCTTTCCCGTTAAGCAGCCATAGTGTGTTTTGTAAACGTGTGACTCTGTTCTCTTTTGTAATTCAGTTCAAGTGTAGCGGTTTTTACATTCCCTCTATAAGTGATAGCTTATGATAAGTGTCTTTTTCTGTGTGACTTATTTCACTTAGAATCGTCGTAGCTAAAGCCACTCATCATGCTGCTACTAGCCTTATGACATTGATTTCATGGCTGACTGATATTCCATTGTACATAAGGACCACCACTTCTTTATCCATTTTTCTCTTTCCTGGGATATTTAAGGTGTCACGAAGTGGAGGTTCTTGTCAACAGAGCAGCCCTAAACTTTGGGGTGCCTGTGTCTTGCTGATTTTTAGTTTTCCCAGTTTATATGCCCGTGAGTGGAAGTGCCCTATGCGCTCTAAGCTGTGTTTTTTCGATGTTTCAGGACACACCGTACACTTCTCCAGAGTGGCTGTTGGCAATTTACATCCCGCCCATGAGCGTAGCAAGGGTCCCATTTCTCCATGGCCTGTTCTGCATTTCTGGTTTTGACACTTTTTTCCGCATGGCCCTTTTGACCGATGGGAAGCGAGCCTTCTTTGTAGCGCTGATTTGCCTTTCCAGGTTGCTTGGTTGGCCAAAAAGGGCGTATGCGTTTTTTCCTGAATATATTCAGGAAAAAACGCATACGCCCTTTTTGGCCAAGGGCATCATTGTGGACGTTTTGCCGCTTTTCATGTGCTTTAAAGGCGATCGAATCGACCTCCTGAAATCTGTTTCCTGCAATTCTGCCTTGCTTTCAGATCCTCTTCGTTGCCTTCCCTCAATATATTTGTGGACGAGAGTTATCATTTATAACTCTGCAGGTTTGTGAATTGCAGTGCCCCTGAGCTCCATTTTTCAACTCGCTTTTTTGGGAGCTGGCCGCAAAAGCGCAGGATTGCCTCAGGCCCTATTCTGGTTCCGGGCAGCAGGCTGAGCCTGTGGTTAATTCTTCTTCCTGATGGGAAAATAGAGTGACCTGTGCCTGTCCCAACACCTAGAGCTAGTCTCTCATTGGCTCCCCCTCTTCCCGTTCATCCTCAGGACAAATTGCAAGCTGTACGGAACGGGAGGTTAAAGGTGCTGATTCTCCAAGGAGGGAGATTGCTAGTAAAGTGGCTGGAATGGCGAACCCGAGCACAAGGAGATGAGAAAAGCGGTGCGTTTTAGAAACCTTTCCCGATCACACGGTGTACCACCTTCTGGGTTTCTCATGCATGTTTTCGAGGTAGGAAGATGCCCTTGAACCTGCAGATTTGGGACCCATGGGATGGGTAACAGGCAGTATTACTTTAAAGGCTCTGCGTTTGCTCCCCTAACCTCACCAAACCTCTCAGCCCCGAGAATGTCCACCCTTATGTCTCATCCAGCTGTGGGTCTACATATGGCCAATCCAGTTTGCATCACAGCCCCTGAACGAATTTTGTAAGAATTTCTCTCTCTTTCACTGTCTTTGTTTCACGGGTTTTTAAAAGTAATTTATTTTTATAATGGGGTTTAGCTGCTTTTCACGGCTGTGTTTCTGCCGCTTTACAGCCACTTGACTCACTTCCAGAGAGATATCAATACATAGGTTTTAAGATTCTTACTAGTCAGATATATTCTTGTGCGGTGAATAGGGGGTGTTGAGTCCAGTTCACTGAGCAAGGAGTAGGTCTTTCTATTACATATTGGGTTTATGGAACGGTATCTGAGCTCATTTGAAACCCTTGTTTTATGCATCACCCCACCCCACCTTTCCCGTTAAGCAGCCATAGTGTGTTTTGTAAACATGTGACTCTGTTCTGTTTTGTAATTCAGTTCAAGTGTAGCGGTTTTTACATTCCCTCTATAAGTGATAGCTTATGATAAGTGTCTTTTTCTGTGTGACTTATTTCACTTAGAATCGTCGTAGCTAAAGCCACTCATCATGCTGCTACTAGCCTTATGACATTGATTTCATGGCTGAGTGATAATCCATTGTACATAAGGACCACCACTTCTTTATCCATTTTTCTCTTTCCTGGGATATTTAAGGTGTCACGAAGTGGAGGTTCTTGTCAACAGAGCAGCCCTAAACTTTGGGGTGCCTGTGTCTTGCTGATTTTTAGTTTTCCCAATTTATACGCCCATGAGTGGAAGTGCCCTATGCGCTCTAAGCTGTGTTTTTTCGATGTTTCAGGACACACCGTACACTTCTCCAGAGTGGCTGTTGGCAATTTACATCCCGCCCATGAGCGTAGCAAGGGTCCCATTTCTCCATGGCCTGTTCTGCATTTCTGGTTTTGACACTTTTTTCCGCATGGCCCTTTTGACCGATGGGAAGCGAGACTTCTTTGTAGCGCTGATTTGCCTTTCCAGGTTGCTTGGTTGGCCAAAAAGGGCGTATGCGTTTTTTCCTGAATATATTCAGGAAAAAACGCATACGCCCTTTTTGGCCAAGGGTATCATTGTCGACGTTTTGCCGCTTTTCATGTGCTTTAAAGGCGATTGGAATCGACCTCCTGAAATCTGTTTCCTGCAATTCTGCCTTGCTTTCAGATCCTCTTCGTTGCCTTCCCTCAATATATTTGTGGACGAGAGTTATCATTTATAACTCTGCAGGTTTGTGAATTGCAGTGCCCCTGAGCTCCATTTTTCAACTCGCTTTTTTGGGAGCTGGCCGCAAAAGCGCAGGATTGCCTCAGGCCCTATTCTGCTTCCGGGCGGCAGGCTGAGCCTGTGGTTAATTCTTCTTCCTGATGGGAAAATAAAGTGACCTGTGCCTGTCCCAACACCTAGAGCTAGTCTCTCATTGGCTCCCCCTCTTCCCGTTCATCCTCAGGACAAATTGCAAGCTGTACGGAACGGGAGGTTAAAGGTGCTGATTCTCCAAGGAGGGAGATTGCTAGTAAAGCGGCTGGAATGGCGAACCCGAGCACAAGGAGATGAGAAATGAGGTGCGTTTTAGAAACCTTTCCCGATCACACAGTGTACCACCTTCTGTGTTTCTCATGCATGTTTTCGAGGTAGGAAGATGCCCTTGAACCTGGAGATTTGGGACCCATGGGATGGGTAACAGGCAGTATTACTTTAAAGGTTCTGTGTTTGCTCCCCCAACCTCACCAAACCTCTCAGCCCCGAGAGTGTCCACCCTTATGTCTCCTCCAGCTGTGGGTCTAGATATGGTCAATCCAGGTTGCATCACAGCCCCTGAACGAATTTTGTAAGAATTTCTCTCTCTTTCACTGTCTTTGTTTCACGGGTTTTTAAAAGTAATTTATTTTTATAATGGGGTTTAGCTGCTTTTCACGGCTGTGTTTCTGCCGCTTTACAGCCACTTGACTCACTTCCAGAGAGATATCAATACATAAGTTTTAAGATTCTTACTAGTCAGATATATTCTTGTGCGGTGAATAGGGGGTGTTGAGTCCAGTTCACTGAGCAAGGAGTAGGTCTTTCTATTACATATTGGGTTTATGGAACGGTATCTGAGCTCATTTGAAACCCTTGTTTTATGCATCACCCCACCCCACCTTTCCCGTTAAGCAGCCATAGTGTGTTTTGTAAACGTGTGACTCTGTTCTGTTTTGTAATTCAGTTCAAGTGTAGCGGTTTTTACATTCCCTCTATAAGTGATAGCTTATGATAAGTGTCTTTTTCTGTGTGACTTATTTCACTTAGAATCGTCGTAGCTAAAGCCACTCATCATGCTGCTACTAGCCTTATGACATTGATTTCATGGCTGAGTGATATTCCATTGTACATAAGGACCACCACTTCTTTATCCATTTTTCTCTTTCCTGGGATATTTAAGGTGTCACGAAGTGGAGGTTCTTGTCAACAGAGCAGCCCTAAACTTTGGGGTGCCTGTGTCTTGCTGATTTTTAGTTTTCCCAATTCATACGCCCATGAGTGGAAGTGCCCTATGCGCTCTAAGCTGTGTTTTTTCGATGTTTCTGGACACACCGTACACTTCTCCAGAGTGGCTGTTGGCAATTTACATCCCGCCCATCAGCGTAGCAAGGCTCCCATTTCTCCATGGCCTGTTCTGCATTTCTTGTTTGACACTTTTTTCCGCATGGCCCTTTTGACCGATGGGAAGCGAGACTTCTTTGTAGCGCTGATTTGCCTTTCCAGGTTGCTTGGTTGGCCAAAAAGGGCGTATGCGTTTTTTCCTGAATATATTCAGGAAAAAACGCATACGCCCTTTTTGGCCAAGGGCATCATTGTCGACGTTTTGCCGCTTTTCATGTGCTTTAAAGGCGATTCGAATCGACCTCCTGAAATCTGTTTCCTGCAATTCTGCCTTGCTTTCAGATCCTCTTCGTTGCCTTCCCTCAATATATTTGTGGACGAGAGTTATCATTTATAACTCTGCAGGTTTGTGAATTGCAGTGCCCCTGAGCTCCATTTTTCAACTCGCTTTTTTGGGAGCTGGCCGCAAAAGCGCAGGATTGCCTCAGGCCCTATTCTGGTTCCGGGCGGCAGGCTGAGCCTGTGGTTAATTCTTCTTCCTGATGGGAAAATAGAGTGACCTGTGCCTGTCCCAACACCTAGAGCTAGTCTCTCATTGGCTCCCCCTCTTCCCGTTCATCCTCAGGACAAATTGCAAGCTGTACGGAACGGGAGGTTAAAGGTGCTGATTCTCCAAGGAGGGAGATTGCTAGTAAAGCGGCTGGAATGGCGAACCCGAGCACAAGGAGATGAGAAATGAGGTGCGTTTTAGAAACCTTTCCCGATCACACGGTGTACCACCTTCTGGGTTTCTCATGCATGTTTTCGAGGTAGGAAGATGCCCTTGAACCTGGAGATTTGGGACCCATGGGATGGGTAACAGGCAGTATTACTTTAAAGGCTCTGCGTTTGCTCCCCCAACCTCACCAAACCTCTCAGCCCCGAGAGTGTCCACCCTTATGTCTCCTCCAGCTGTGGGTCTAGATATGGTCAATCCAGGTTGCATCACAGCCCCTGAACGAATTTTGTAAGAATTTCTCTCTCTTTCACTGTCTTTGTTTCACGGGTTTTTAAAAGTAATTTATTTTTATAATGGGGTTTAGCTGCTTTTCACGGCTGTGTTTCTGCCGCTTTACAGCCACTTGACTCACTTCCAGAGAGATATCAATACATAGGTTTTAAGATTCTTACTAGTCAGATATATTCTTGTGCGGTGAATAGGGGGTGTTGAGTCCAGTTCACTGAGCAAGGAGTAGGTCTTTCTATTACATATTGGGTTTATGGAACGGTATCTGAGCTCATTTGAAACCCTTGTTTTATGCATCACCCCACCCCACCTTTCCCGTTAAGCAGCCATAGTGTGTTTTGTAAACGTGTGACTCTGTTCTGTTTTGTAATTCAGTTCAAGTGTAGCGGTTTTTACATTCCCTCTATAAGTGATAGCTTATGATAAGTGTCTTTTTCTGTGTGACTTATTTCACTTAGAATCGTCGTAGCTAAAGCCACTCATCATGCTGCTACTAGCCTTATGACATTGATTTCATGGCTGACTGATATTCCATTGTACATAAGGACCACCACTTCTTTATCCATTTTTCTCTTTCCTGGGATATTTAAGGTGTCACGAAGTGGAGGTTCTTGTCAACAGAGCAGCCCTAAACTTTGGGGTGCCTGTGTCTTGCTGATTTTTAGTTTTCCCAATTTATATGCCCGTGAGTGGAAGTGCCCTATGCGCTCTAAGCTGTGTTTTTTCGATGTTTCAGGACACACCGTACACTTCTCCAGAGTGGCTGTTGGCAATTTACATCCCGCCCATCAGCGTAGCAAGGGTCCCATTTCTCCATGGCCTGTTCTGCATTTCTGGTTTTGACACTTTTTTCCGCATGGCCCTTTTGACCGATGGGAAGCGAGCCTTCTTTGTAGCGCTGATTTGCCTTTCCAGGTTGCTTGGTTGGCCAAAAAGGGCGTATGCGTTTTTTCCTGAATATATTCAGGAAAAAACGCATACGCCCTTTTTGGCCAAGGGCATCATTGTGGACGTTTTGCCGCTTTTCATGTGCTTTAAAGGCGATCGAATCGACCTCCTGAAATCTGTTTCCTGCAATTCTGCCTTGCTTTCAGATCCTCTTCGTTGCCTTCCCTCAATATATTTGTGGACGAGAGTTATCATTTATAACTCTGCAGGTTTGTGAATTGCAGTGCCCCTGAGCTCCATTTTTCAACTCGCTTTTTTGGGAGCTGGCCGCAAAAGCGCAGGATTGCCTCAGGCCCTATTCTGGTTCCGGGCAGCAGGCTGAGCCTGTGGTTAATTCTTCTTCCTGATGGGAAAATAGAGTGACCTGTGCCTGTCCCAACACCTAGAGCTAGTCTCTCATTGGCTCCCCCTCTTCCCGTTCATCCTCAGGACAAATTGCAAGCTGTACGGAACGGGAGGTTAAAGGTGCTGATTCTCCAAGGAGGGAGATTGCTAGTAAAGTGGCTGGAATGGCGAACCCGAGCACAAGGAGATGAGAAAAGCGGTGCGTTTTAGAAACCTTTCCCGATCACACGGTGTACCACCTTCTGGGTTTCTCATGCATGTTTTCGAGGTAGGAAGATGCCCTTGAACCTGCAGATTTGGGACCCATGGGATGGGTAACAGGCAGTATTACTTTAAAGGCTCTGCGTTTGCTCCCCTAACCTCACCAAACCTCTCAGCCCCGAGAATGTCCACCCTTATGTCTCATCCAGCTGTGGGTCTACATATGGCCAATCCAGTTTGCATCACAGCCCCTGAACGAATTTTGTAAGAATTTCTCTCTCTTTCACTGTCTTTGTTTCACGGGTTTTTAAAAGTAATTTATTTTTATAATGGGGTTTAGCTGCTTTTCACGGCTGTGTTTCTGCCGCTTTACAGCCACTTGACTCACTTCCAGAGAGATATCAATACATAGGTTTTAAGATTCTTACTAGTCAGATATATTCTTGTGCGGTGAATAGGGGGTGTTGAGTCCAGTTCACTGAGCAAGGAGTAGGTCTTTCTATTACATATTGGGTTTATGGAACGGTATCTGAGCTCATTTGAAACCCTTGTTTTATGCATCACCCCACCCCACCTTTCCCGTTAAGCAGCCATAGTGTGTTTTGTAAACATGTGACTCTGTTCTGTTTTGTAATTCAGTTCAAGTGTAGCGGTTTTTACATTCCCTCTATAAGTGATAGCTTATGATAAGTGTCTTTTTCTGTGTGACTTATTTCACTTAGAATCGTCGTAGCTAAAGCCACTCATCATGCTGCTACTAGCCTTATGACATTGATTTCATGGCTGAGTGATAATCCATTGTACATAAGGACCACCACTTCTTTATCCATTTTTCTCTTTCCTGGGATATTTAAGGTGTCACGAAGTGGAGGTTCTTGTCAACAGAGCAGCCCTAAACTTTGGGGTGCCTGTGTCTTGCTGATTTTTAGTTTTCCCAATTTATACGCCCATGAGTGGAAGTGCCCTATGCGCTCTAAGCTGTGTTTTTTCGATGTTTCAGGACACACCGTACACTTCTCCAGAGTGGCTGTTGGCAATTTACATCCCGCCCATGAGCGTAGCAAGGGTCCCATTTCTCCATGGCCTGTTCTGCATTTCTGGTTTTGACACTTTTTTCCGCATGGCCCTTTTGACCGATGGGAAGCGAGACTTCTTTGTAGCGCTGATTTGCCTTTCCAGGTTGCTTGGTTGGCCAAAAAGGGCGTATGCGTTTTTTCCTGAATATATTCAGGAAAAAACGCATACGCCCTTTTTGGCCAAGGGTATCATTGTCGACGTTTTGCCGCTTTTCATGTGCTTTAAAGGCGATTGGAATCGACCTCCTGAAATCTGTTTCCTGCAATTCTGCCTTGCTTTCAGATCCTCTTCGTTGCCTTCCCTCAATATATTTGTGGACGAGAGTTATCATTTATAACTCTGCAGGTTTGTGAATTGCAGTGCCCCTGAGCTCCATTTTTCAACTCGCTTTTTTGGGAGCTGGCCGCAAAAGCGCAGGATTGCCTCAGGCCCTATTCTGCTTCCGGGCGGCAGGCTGAGCCTGTGGTTAATTCTTCTTCCTGATGGGAAAATAAAGTGACCTGTGCCTGTCCCAACACCTAGAGCTAGTCTCTCATTGGCTCCCCCTCTTCCCGTTCATCCTCAGGACAAATTGCAAGCTGTACGGAACGGGAGGTTAAAGGTGCTGATTCTCCAAGGAGGGAGATTGCTAGTAAAGCGGCTGGAATGGCGAACCCGAGCACAAGGAGATGAGAAATGAGGTGCGTTTTAGAAACCTTTCCCGATCACACAGTGTACCACCTTCTGTGTTTCTCATGCATGTTTTCGAGGTAGGAAGATGCCCTTGAACCTGGAGATTTGGGACCCATGGGATGGGTAACAGGCAGTATTACTTTAAAGGCTCTGCGTTTGCTCCCCCAACCTCACCAAACCTCTCAGCCCCGAGAGTGTCCACCCTTATGTCTCCTCCAGCTGTGGGTCTAGATATGGTCAATCCAGGTTGCATCACAGCCCCTGAACGAATTTTGTAAGAATTTCTCTCTCTTTCACTGTCTTTGTTTCACGGGTTTTTAAAAGTAATTTATTTTTATAATGGGGTTTAGCTGCTTTTCACGGCTGTGTTTCTGCCGCTTTACAGCCACTTGACTCACTTCCAGAGAGATATCAATACATAGGTTTTAAGATTCTTACTAGTCAGATATATTCTTGTGCGGTGAATAGGGGGTGTTGAGTCCAGTTCACTGAGCAAGGAGTAGGTCTTTCTATTACATATTGGGTTTATGGAACGGTATCTGAGCTCATTTGAAACCCTTGTTTTATGCATCACCCCACCCCACCTTTCCCGTTAAGCAGCCATAGTGTGTTTTGTAAACGTGTGACTCTGTTCTGTTTTGTAATTCAGTTCAAGTGTAGCGGTTTTTACATTCCCTCTATAAGTGATAGCTTATGATAAGTGTCTTTTTCTGTGTGACTTATTTCACTTAGAATCGTCGTAGCTAAAGCCACTCATCATGCTGCTACTAGCCTTATGACATTGATTTCATGGCTGACTGATATTCCATTGTACATAAGGACCACCACTTCTTTATCCATTTTTCTCTTTCCTGGGATATTTAAGGTGTCACGAAGTGGAGGTTCTTGTCAACAGAGCAGCCCTAAACTTTGGGGTGCCTGTGTCTTGCTGATTTTTAGTTTTCCCAATTTATATGCCCGTGAGTGGAAGTGCCCTATGCGCTCTAAGCTGTGTTTTTTCGATGTTTCAGGACACACCGTACACTTCTCCAGAGTGGCTGTTGGCAATTTACATCCCGCCCATCAGCGTAGCAAGGGTCCCATTTCTCCATGGCCTGTTCTGCATTTCTGGTTTTGACACTTTTTTCCGCATGGCCCTTTTGACCGATGGGAAGCGAGCCTTCTTTGTAGCGCTGATTTGCCTTTCCAGGTTGCTTGGTTGGCCAAAAAGGGCGTATGCGTTTTTTCCTGAATATATTCAGGAAAAAACGCATACGCCCTTTTTGGCCAAGGGCATCATTGTGGACGTTTTGCCGCTTTTCATGTGCTTTAAAGGCGATCGAATCGACCTCCTGAAATCTGTTTCCTGCAATTCTGCCTTGCTTTCAGATCCTCTTCGTTGCCTTCCCTCAATATATTTGTGGACGAGAGTTATCATTTATAACTCTGCAGGTTTGTGAATTGCAGTGCCCCTGAGCTCCATTTTTCAACTCGCTTTTTTGGGAGCTGGCCGCAAAAGCGCAGGATTGCCTCAGGCCCTATTCTGGTTCCGGGCAGCAGGCTGAGCCTGTGGTTAATTCTTCTTCCTGATGGGAAAATAGAGTGACCTGTGCCTGTCCCAACACCTAGAGCTAGTCTCTCATTGGCTCCCCCTCTTCCCGTTCATCCTCAGGACAAATTGCAAGCTGTACGGAACGGGAGGTTAAAGGTGCTGATTCTCCAAGGAGGGAGATTGCTAGTAAAGTGGCTGGAATGGCGAACCCGAGCACAAGGAGATGAGAAAAGCGGTGCGTTTTAGAAACCTTTCCCGATCACACGGTGTACCACCTTCTGGGTTTCTCATGCATGTTTTCGAGGTAGGAAGATGCCCTTGAACCTGCAGATTTGGGACCCATGGGATGGGTAACAGGCAGTATTACTTTAAAGGCTCTGCGTTTGCTCCCCTAACCTCACCAAACCTCTCAGCCCCGAGAATGTCCACCCTTATGTCTCATCCAGCTGTGGGTCTACATATGGCCAATCCAGTTTGCATCACAGCCCCTGAACGAATTTTGTAAGAATTTCTCTCTCTTTCACTGTCTTTGTTTCACGGGTTTTTAAAAGTAATTTATTTTTATAATGGGGTTTAGCTGCTTTTCACGGCTGTGTTTCTGCCGCTTTACAGCCACTTGACTCACTTCCAGAGAGATATCAATACATAGGTTTTAAGATTCTTACTAGTCAGATATATTCTTGTGCGGTGAATAGGGGGTGTTGAGTCCAGTTCACTGAGCAAGGAGTAGGTCTTTCTATTACATATTGGGTTTATGGAACGGTATCTGAGCTCATTTGAAACCCTTGTTTTATGCATCACCCCACCCCACCTTTCCCGTTAAGCAGCCATAGTGTGTTTTGTAAACATGTGACTCTGTTCTGTTTTGTAATTCAGTTCAAGTGTAGCGGTTTTTACATTCCCTCTATAAGTGATAGCTTATGATAAGTGTCTTTTTCTGTGTGACTTATTTCACTTAGAATCGTCGTAGCTAAAGCCACTCATCATGCTGCTACTAGCCTTATGACATTGATTTCATGGCTGAGTGATAATCCATTGTACATAAGGACCACCACTTCTTTATCCATTTTTCTCTTTCCTGGGATATTTAAGGTGTCACGAAGTGGAGGTTCTTGTCAACAGAGCAGCCCTAAACTTTGGGGTGCCTGTGTCTTGCTGATTTTTAGTTTTCCCAATTTATACGCCCATGAGTGGAAGTGCCCTATGCGCTCTAAGCTGTGTTTTTTCGATGTTTCAGGACACACCGTACACTTCTCCAGAGTGGCTGTTGGCAATTTACATCCCGCCCATGAGCGTAGCAAGGGTCCCATTTCTCCATGGCCTGTTCTGCATTTCTGGTTTTGACACTTTTTTCCGCATGGCCCTTTTGACCGATGGGAAGCGAGACTTCTTTGTAGCGCTGATTTGCCTTTCCAGGTTGCTTGGTTGGCCAAAAAGGGCGTATGCGTTTTTTCCTGAATATATTCAGGAAAAAACGCATACGCCCTTTTTGGCCAAGGGTATCATTGTCGACGTTTTGCCGCTTTTCATGTGCTTTAAAGGCGATTGGAATCGACCTCCTGAAATCTGTTTCCTGCAATTCTGCCTTGCTTTCAGATCCTCTTCGTTGCCTTCCCTCAATATATTTGTGGACGAGAGTTATCATTTATAACTCTGCAGGTTTGTGAATTGCAGTGCCCCTGAGCTCCATTTTTCAACTCGCTTTTTTGGGAGCTGGCCGCAAAAGCGCAGGATTGCCTCAGGCCCTATTCTGCTTCCGGGCGGCAGGCTGAGCCTGTGGTTAATTCTTCTTCCTGATGGGAAAATAAAGTGACCTGTGCCTGTCCCAACACCTAGAGCTAGTCTCTCATTGGCTCCCCCTCTTCCCGTTCATCCTCAGGACAAATTGCAAGCTGTACGGAACGGGAGGTTAAAGGTGCTGATTCTCCAAGGAGGGAGATTGCTAGTAAAGCGGCTGGAATGGCGAACCCGAGCACAAGGAGATGAGAAATGAGGTGCGTTTTAGAAACCTTTCCCGATCACACAGTGTACCACCTTCTGTGTTTCTCATGCATGTTTTCGAGGTAGGAAGATGCCCTTGAACCTGGAGATTTGGGACCCATGGGATGGGTAACAGGCAGTATTACTTTAAAGGCTCTGTGTTTGCTCCCCCAACCTCACCAAACCTCTCAGCCCCGAGAGTGTCCACCCTTATGTCTCCTCCAGCTGTGGGTCTAGATATGGTCAATCCAGGTTGCATCACAGCCCCTGAACGAATTTTGTAAGAATTTCTCTCTCTTTCACTGTCTTTGTTTCACGGGTTTTTAAAAGTAATTTATTTTTATAATGGGGTTTAGCTGCTTTTCACGGCTGTGTTTCTGCCGCTTTACAGCCACTTGACTCACTTCCAGAGAGATATCAATACATAAGTTTTAAGATTCTTACTAGTCAGATATATTCTTGTGCGGTGAATAGGGGGTGTTGAGTCCAGTTCACTGAGCAAGGAGTAGGTCTTTCTATTACATATTGGGTTTATGGAACGGTATCTGAGCTCATTTGAAACCCTTGTTTTATGCATCACCCCACCCCACCTTTCCCGTTAAGCAGCCATAGTGTGTTTTGTAAACGTGTGACTCTGTTCTGTTTTGTAATTCAGTTCAAGTGTAGCGGTTTTTACATTCCCTCTATAAGTGATAGCTTATGATAAGTGTCTTTTTCTGTGTGACTTATTTCACTTAGAATCGTCGTAGCTAAAGCCACTCATCATGCTGCTACTAGCCTTATGACATTGATTTCATGGCCGAGTGATATTCCATTGTACATAAGGACCACCACTTCTTTATCCATTTTTCTCTTTCCTGGGATATTTAAGGTGTCACGAAGTGGAGGTTCTTGTCAACAGAGCAGCCCTAAACTTTGGGGTGCCTGTGTCTTGCTGATTTTTAGTTTTCCCAATTCATACGCCCATGAGTGGAAGTGCCCTATGCGCTCTAAGCTGTGTTTTTTCGATGTTTCTGGACACACCGTACACTTCTCCAGAGTGGCTGTTGGCAATTTACATCCCGCCCATCAGCGTAGCAAGGCTCCCATTTCTCCATGGCCTGTTCTGCATTTCTTGTTTGACACTTTTTTCCGCATGGCCCTTTTGACCGATGGGAAGCGAGACTTCTTTGTAGCGCTGATTTGCCTTTCCAGGTTGCTTGGTTGGCCAAAAAGGGCGTATGCGTTTTTTCCTGAATATATTCAGGAAAAAACGCATACGCCCTTTTTGGCCAAGGGCATCATTGTCAACGTTTTGCCGCTTTTCATGTGCTTTAAAGGCGATTCGAATCTACCTCCTGAAATCTGTTCCCTGCAATTTTACCTTGATTTCAAATCCTCTTCTTTGCCTTCCCTCAATATATTTGTGGACGAGAGTTATAATTTATAACTCTGCATGTTTGTGAATTGCAGTGCCCTGAACCTCCAATTTACAACTCGCGTTTTTGGGAGCTGGCCGCAAAAGCGCAGGATGGCTTCAGGCCCTGTTCTGGTTCAGGGGGGCAGGATGAGCCTGTGGTTAATTCTTCTTCCTGATGGGAAAATAGAGTGACCTGTGCCTGTCCCAACACCAAGAGCTAGTCTCTCCCTGGTTCCCCGTCTTCCCGTTCAACCTCAGGACAAATTGCAACCTGTACGGAACAGGAGGTTAAAGGTGCTGATGCTCCAAGTAGGGAGATTGCTAGTAAAGCGGCTGGAATGGCGAACCCGGGCACAAGGAGATGAGAAATGAGGTGCGTTTTAGAAACCTTTCCCCATCACACGGTGTACCATCTTCTGGGTTTCTCATGCATGTTTTCGATGTAGGAAGATGCCCTTGAACCTGGAGATTTGGGATCCATGCGATGGGTACCACGCAGTATTACTTTAAAGGGTCTGCGTTTGCTCACCCAACCTCACTAAACCTCTCAGCCCCAAGAGTGTCCACCCTTAGGTCTCATCCAGCTGTGGGTCTAGATATGGTCAATCCAGGTTGCATCACAGCCCCTGAACGCATTGTGTAAGAATTTCTCTCTCTTTCACTGTATTTGCTGCTTGGGTTTTTCAAAGTAATTTATTTTTATAATGGGGTTTAGCTGCTATTCACTGCTGTGTTTATGCCGCTTTACACCCGCTTGTCACACTAACAGAGAGATATCAATACATAGGTTTTAAGATTATTACTAGTCAGATATATTCTTGTGCGGTGAATAGGGCGTGTTGAGTCCAGTTCTCTGAGCAAGGAGTAGGTCTTGTCTATTACATATTGGGTTTATGGAACGGTATCTGAGCTAATTTGAAACCCTTGTTTTATGTATCACCCCACCTCACCTTTCCCGTTAAGCAGCCATAGTGTGTTTTCTGCATGTGTGACTCTGTTCTGTTTTGTAATTCAGTTCAAGTGTAACGGTTTTTACATTCCCTCTATAAGTGATACCTTATGAGAAGTGTCCTTTTCTGTGTGACTTATTTCACTTAGAATCGTCGTACCTAAATCCACTCATCATGCTGCTACTAGCCTTATGACATTGATTTCATGGCTGAGTGATATTCCATTGTACATAAGGACCACAACTTCTTTATCCATTTTTCTCTTTCCTGGGATATTGAAGGTGGAATGAAGTGGAGGTCCTTGTCAAGAGAGCAGCCCTAAACTTTGGGGTGCTTGTGTCTTCCTGATTTTTCATTTTCCCAATTTATACCCCCATGAGTGGAAGTGCCCTATGCTCTCTAAGCTGTGTGTTTTAGATGTTTCAGGACACGCTGTACGCTTCTCGAGAGTGGCTCTTGGCAATTTACATCCCGCCCATCAGTGTAGCAAGGCTCCCATTTCTCCATGGCCTGTCCTGCATTTCTGGTTTTGACACTTTTTCCAGCATGGCCCTTTTGACCGATGGGAAGTGAGACTTCTTTTTAGCGCTGATTTGCCTTTCCAGGTTGCTTGGTTGATCAAAAAGGGCGTATGCGTTTTTTCCTGAATATATTCAGGAAAAAACGCATACGCCCTTTTTGGCCAAGGGCATCATTGTCAACGTTTTGCCGCTTTTCATGTGCTTTAAAGGCGATTCGAATCTACCTCCTGAAATCTGTTCCCTGCAATTTTACCTTGATTTCAAATCCTCTTCTTTGCCTTCCCTCAATATATTTGTGGACGAGAGTTATCATTTATAACTCTGCATGTTTGTGAATTGCAGTGCCCTGAACCTCCAATTTACAACTCGCGTTTTTGGGAGCTGGCCGCAAAAGCGCAGGATGGCTTCAGGCCCTGTTCTGGTTCAGGGGGGCAGGATGAGCCTGTGGTTAATTCTTCTTCCTGATGGGAAAATAGAGTGACCTGTGCCTGTCCCAACACCAAGAGCTAGTCTCTCCCTGGTTCCCCGTCTTCCCGTTCAACCTCAGGACAAATTGCAACCTGTACGGAACAGGAGGTTAAAGGTGCTGATGCTCCAAGTAGGGAGATTGCTAGTAAAGCGGCTGGAATGGCGAACCCGGGCACAAGGAGATGAGAAATGAGGTGCGTTTTAGAAACCTTTCCCCATCACACGGTGTACCATCTTCTGGGTTTCTCATGCATGTTTTCGATGTAGGAAGATGCCCTTGAACCTGGAGATTTGGGATCCATGCGATGGGTACCACGCAGTATTACTTTAAAGGGTCTGCGTTTGCTCACCCAACCTCACCAAACCTCTCAGCCCCAAGAGTGTCCACCCTTAGGTCTCATCCAGCTGTGGGTCTAGATATGGTCAATCCAGGTTGCATCACAGCCCCTGAACGCATTGTGTAAGAATTTCTCTCTCTTTCACTGTATTTGCTGCTTGGGTTTTTCAAAGTAATTTATTTTTATAATGGGGTTTAGCTGCTATTCACTGCTGTGTTTATGCCGCTTTACACCCGCTTGTCACACTAACAGAGAGATATCAATACATAGGTTTTAAGATTATTACTAGTCAGATATATTCTTGTGCGGTGAATAGGGCGTGTTGAGTCCAGTTCTCTGAGCAAGGAGTAGGTCTTGTCTATTACATATTGGGTTTATGGAACGGTATCTGAGCTAATTTGAAACCCTTGTTTTATGTATCACCCCACCTCACCTTTCCCGTTAAGCAGCCATAGTGTGTTTTCTGCATGTGTGACTCTGTTCTGTTTTGTAATTCAGTTCAAGTGTAACGGTTTTTACATTCCCTCTATAAGTGATACCTTATGAGAAGTGTCCTTTTCTGTGTGACTTATTTCACTTAGAATCGTCGTACCTAAATCCACTCATCATGCTGCTACTAGCCTTATGACATTGATTTCATGGCTGAGTGATATTCCATTGTACATAAGGACCACAACTTCTTTATCCATTTTTCTCTTTCCTGGGATATTGAAGGTGGAATGAAGTGGAGGTCCTTGTCAAGAGAGCAGCCCTAAACTTTGGGGTGCTTGTGTCTTGCTGATTTTTCATTTTCCCAATTTATACCCCCATGAGTGGAAGTGCCCTATGCTCTCTAAGCTGTGTTTTTTAGATGTTTCAGGACACGCTGTACACTTCTCGAGAGTGGCTCTTGGCAATTTACATCCCGCCCATCAGTGTAGCAAGGCTCCCATTTCTCCATGGCCTGTCCTGCATTTCTGGTTTTGACACTTTTTCCAGCATGGCCCTTTTGACCGATGGGAAGTGAGACTTCTTTTTAGCGCTGATTTGCCTTTCCAGGTTGCTTGGTTGGCCAAAAAGGGCGTATGCGTTTTTTCCTGAATATATTCAGGAAAAAACGCATACGCCCTTTTTGGCCAAGGGCATCATTGTCAACGTTTTGCCGCTTTTCATGTGCTTTAAAGGCGATTCGAATCTACCTCCTGAAATCTGTTCCCTGCAATTTTACCTTGATTTCAAATCCTCTTCTTTGCCTTCCCTCAATATATTTGTGGACGAGAGTTATAATTTATAACTCTGCATGTTTGTGAATTGCAGTGCCCTGAACCTCCAATTTACAACTCGCGTTTTTGGGAGCTGGCCGCAAAAGCGCAGGATGGCTTCAGGCCCTGTTCTGGTTCAGGGGGGCAGGATGAGCCTGTGGTTAATTCTTCTTCCTGATGGGAAAATAGAGTGACCTGTGCCTGCCCCAACACCAAGAGCTAGTCTCTCCCTGGTTCCCCGTCTTCCCGTTCAACCTCAGGACAAATTGCAACCTGTACGGAACAGGAGGTTAAAGGTGCTGATGCTCCAAGTAGGGAGATTGCTAGTAAAGCGGCTGGAATGGCGAACCCGGGCACAAGGAGATGAGAAATGAGGTGCGTTTTAGAAACCTTTCCCCATCACACGTTGTACCATCTTCTGGGTTTCTCATGCATGTATTCGATGTAGGAAGATGCCCTTGAACCTGGAGATTTGGGATCCATGCGATGGGTACCACGCAGTATTACTTTAAAGGGTCTGCGTTTGCTCACCCAACCTCACCAAACCTCTCAGCCCCAAGAGTGTCCACCCTTATGTCTCATCCAGCTGTGGGTCTAGATATGGTCAATCCAGGTTGCATCACAGCCCCTGAACGCATTGTGTAAGAATTTCTCTCTCTTTCACTGTCTTTGCTGCTTGGGTTTTTCAAAGTAATTTATTTTTATAATGGGGTTTAGCTGCTATTCACTGCTGTGTTTATGCCGCTTTACACCCGCTTGTCACACTAACAGAGAGATATCAATACATAGGTTTTAAGATTATTACTAGTCAGATATATTCTTGTGCGGTGAATAGGGCGTGTTGAGTCCAGTTCTCTGAGCAAGGAGTAGGTCTTGTCTATTACATATTGGGTTTATGGAACGGTATCTGAGCTAATTTGAAACCCTTGTTTTATGTATCACCCCACCTCACCTTTCCCGTTAAGCAGCCATAGTGTGTTTTCTGCATGTGTGACTCTGTTCTGTTTTGTAATTCAGTTCAAGCGTAACGGTTTTTACGTTCCCTCTATCAGTGATACCTTATGAGAAGTGTCCTTTTCTGTGTGACTTATTTCACTTAGAATCATCGTACCTAAATCCACTCATCATGCTGCTACTAGCCTTATGACATTGATTTCATGGCTGAGTGATATTCCATTGTACATAAGGGCCACAACTTCTTTATCCATTTTTCTTTCCTGGGATATTGAAGGTGGAATGAAGTGGAGGTCCTTGTCAACAGAGCAGCCCTAAACTTTGGGGTGCTTGTGTCTTCCTGATTTTTCATTTTCCCAATTTATACCCCCATGAGTGGAAGTGCCCTATGCTCTCTAAGCTGTGTTTTTTAGATGTTTCAGGACACACCGTACACTTCTCCAGAGTGGCTGTTGGCAATTTACATCCCGCCCATCAGTGTAGCAAGGCTCCCATTTCTCCATGGCCTGTCCTGCATTTCTGGTTTTGACACTTTTTCCAGCATGGCCCTTTTGACCGATGGGAAGTGAGACTTCTTTTTAGCGCTGATTTGCCTTTCCAGGTTGCTTGGTTGGCCAAAAAGGGCGTATGCGTTTTTTCCTGAATATATTCAGGAAAAAACGCATACGCCCTTTTTGGCCAAGGGCATCATTGTCAACGTTTTGCCGCTTTTCATGTGCTTTAAAGGCGATTCGAATCTACCTCCTGAAATCTGTTCCCTGCAATTTTACCTTGATTTCAAATCCTCTTCTTTGCCTTCCCTCAATATATTTGTGGACGAGAGTTATCATTTATAACTCTGCATGTTTGTGAATTGCAGTGCCCTGAACCTCCAATTTACAACTCGCGTTTTTGGGAGCTGGCCGCAAAAGCGCAGGATGGCTTCAGGCCCTGTTCTGGTTCAGGGGGGCAGGATGAGCCTGTGGTTAATTCTTCTTCCTGATGGGAAAATAGAGTGACCTGTGCCTGTCCCAACACCAAGAGCTAGTCTCTCCCTGGTTCCCCGTCTTCCCGTTCAACCTCAGGACAAATTGCAACCTGTACGGAACAGGAGGTTAAAGGTGCTGATGCTCCAAGTAGGGAGATTGCTAGTAAAGCGGCTGGAATGGCGAACCCGGGCACAAGGAGATGAGAAATGAGGTGCGTTTTAGAAACCTTTCCCCATCACACGGTGTACCATCTTCTGGGTTTCTCATGCATGTTTTCGATGTAGGAAGATGCCCTTGAACCTGGAGATTTGGGATCCATGCGATGGGTACCACGCAGTATTACTTTAAAGGGTCTGCGTTTGCTCACCCAACCTCACCAAACCTCTCAGCCCCAAGAGTGTCCACCCTTAGGTCTCATCCAGCTGTGGGTCTAGATATGGTCAATCCAGGTTGCATCACAGCCCCTGAACGCATTGTGTAAGAATTTCTCTCTCTTTCACTGTCTTTGCTGCTTGGGTTTTTCAAAGTAATTTATTTTTATAATGGGGTTTAGCTGCTATTCACTGCTGTGTTTATGCCGCTTTACACCCGCTTGTCACACTAACAGAGAGATATCAATACATAGGTTTTAAGATTATTACTAGTCAGATATATTCTTGTGCGGTGAATAGGGCGTGTTGAGTCCAGTTCTCTGAGCAAGGAGTAGGTCTTGTCTATTACATATTGGGTTTATGGAACGGTATCTGAGCTAATTTGAAACCCTTGTTTTATGTATCACCCCACCTCACCTTTCCCGTTAAGCAGCCATAGTGTGTTTTCTGCATGTGTGACTCTGTTCTGTTTTGTAATTCAGTTCAAGTGTAACGGTTTTTACATTCCCTCTATAAGTGATACCTTATGAGAAGTGTCCTTTTCTGTGTGACTTATTTCACTTAGAATCGTCGTACCTAAATCCACTCATCATGCTGCTACTAGCCTTATGACATTGATTTCATGGCTGAGTGATATTCCATTGTACATAAGGACCACAACTTCTTTATCCATTTTTCTCTTTCCTGGGATATTGAAGGTGGAATGAAGTGGAGGTCCTTGTCAAGAGAGCAGCCCTAAACTTTGGGGTGCTTGTGTCTTCCTGATTTTTCATTTTCCCAATTTATACCCCCATGAGTGGAAGTGCCCTATGCTCTCTAAGCTGTGTGTTTTAGATGTTTCAGGACACGCTGTACACTTCTCGAGAGTGGCTCTTGGCAATTTACATCCCGCCCATCAGTGTAGCAAGGCTCCCATTTCTCCATGGCCTGTCCTGCATTTCTGGTTTTGACACTTTTTCCAGCATGGCCCTTTTGACCGATGGGAAGTGAGACTTCTTTTTAGCGCTGATTTGCCTTTCCAGGTTGCTTGGTTGATCAAAAAGGGCGTATGCGTTTGTTCCTGAATATATTCAGGAAAAAACGCATACGCCCTTTTTGGCCAAGGGCATCATTGTCAACGTTTTGCCGCTTTTCATGTGCTTTAAAGGCGATTCGAATCTACCTCCTGAAATCTGTTCCCTGCAATTTTACCTTGATTTCAAATCCTCTTCTTTGCCTTCCCTCAATATATTTGTGGACGAGAGTTATCATTTATAACTCTGCATGTTTGTGAATTGCAGTGCCCTGAACCTCCAATTTACAACTCGCGTTTTTGGGAGCTGGCCGCAAAAGCGCAGGATGGCTTCAGGCCCTGTTCTGGTTCAGGGGGGCAGGATGAGCCTGTGGTTAATTCTTCTTCCTGATGGGAAAATAGAGTGACCTGTGCCTGTCCCAACACCAAGAGCTAGTCTCTCCCTGGTTCCCCGTCTTCCCGTTCAACCTCAGGACAAATTGCAACCTGTACGGAACAGGAGGTTAAAGGTGCTGATGCTCCAAGTAGGGAGATTGCTAGTAAAGCGGCTGGAATGGCGAACCCGGGCACAAGGAGATGAGAAATGAGGTGCGTTTTAGAAACCTTTCCCCATCACACGGTGTACCATCTTCTGGGTTTCTCATGCATGTTTTCGATGTAGGAAGATGCCCTTGAACCTGGAGATTTGGGATCCATGCGATGGGTACCACGCAGTATTACTTTAAAGGGTCTGCGTTTGCTCACCCAACCTCACCAAACCTCTCAGCCCCAAGAGTGTCCACCCTTAGGTCTCATCCAGCTGTGGGTCTAGATATGGTCAATCCAGGTTGCATCACAGCCCCTGAACGCATTGTGTAAGAATTTCTCTCTCTTTCACTGTATTTGCTGCTTGGGTTTTTCAAAGTAATTTATTTTTATAATGGGGTTTAGCTGCTATTCACTGCTGTGTTTATGCCGCTTTACACCCGCTTGTCACACTAACAGAGAGATATCAATACATAGGTTTTAAGATTATTACTAGTCAGATATATTCTTGTGCGGTGAATAGGGCGTGTTGAGTCCAGTTCTCTGAGCAAGGAGTAGGTCTTGTCTATTACATATTGGGTTTATGGAACGGTATCTGAGCTAATTTGAAACCCTTGTTTTATGTATCACCCCACCTCACCTTTCCCGTTAAGCAGCCATAGTGTGTTTTCTGCATGTGTGACTCTGTTCTGTTTTGTAATTCAGTTCAAGTGTAACGGTTTTTACATTCCCTCTATAAGTGATACCTTATGAGAAGTGTCCTTTTCTGTGTGACTTATTTCACTTAGAATCGTCGTACCTAAATCCACTCATCATGCTGCTACTAGCCTTATGACATTGATTTCATGGCTGAGTGATATTCCATTGTACATAAGGACCACAACTTCTTTATCCATTTTTCTCTTTCCTGGGATATTGAAGGTGGAATGAAGTGGAGGTCCTTGTCAAGAGAGCAGCCCTAAACTTTGGGGTGCTTGTGTCTTGCTGATTTTTCATTTTCCCAATTTATACCCCCATGAGTGGAAGTGCCCTATGCTCTCTAAGCTGTGTTTTTTAGATGTTTCAGGACACGCTGTACACTTCTCGAGAGTGGCTCTTGGCAATTTACATCCCGCCCATCAGTGTAGCAAGGCTCCCATTTCTCCATGGCCTGTCCTGCATTTCTGGTTTTGACACTTTTTCCAGCATGGCCCTTTTGACCGATGGGAAGTGAGACTTCTTTTTAGCGCTGATTTGCCTTTCCAGGTTGCTTGGTTGGCCAAAAAGGGCGTATGCGTTTTTTCCTGAATATATTCAGGAAAAAACGCATACGCCCTTTTTGGCCAAGGGCATCATTGTCAACGTTTTGCCGCTTTTCATGTGCTTTAAAGGCGATTCGAATCTACCTCCTGAAATCTGTTCCCTGCAATTTTACCTTGATTTCAAATCCTCTTCTTTGCCTTCCCTCAATATATTTGTGGACGAGAGTTATAATTTATAACTCTGCATGTTTGTGAATTGCAGTGCCCTGAACCTCCAATTTACAACTCGCGTTTTTGGGAGCTGGCCGCAAAAGCGCAGGATGGCTTCAGGCCCTGTTCTGGTTCAGGGGGGCAGGATGAGCCTGTGGTTAATTCTTCTTCCTGATGGGAAAATAGAGTGACCTGTGCCTGCCCCAACACCAAGAGCTAGTCTCTCCCTGGTTCCCCGTCTTCCCGTTCAACCTCAGGACAAATTGCAACCTGTACGGAACAGGAGGTTAAAGGTGCTGATGCTCCAAGTAGGGAGATTGCTAGTAAAGCGGCTGGAATGGCGAACCCGGGCACAAGGAGATGAGAAATGAGGTGCGTTTTAGAAACCTTTCCCCATCACACGTTGTACCATCTTCTGGGTTTCTCATGCATGTATTCGATGTAGGAAGATGCCCTTGAACCTGGAGATTTGGGATCCATGCGATGGGTACCACGCAGTATTACTTTAAAGGGTCTGCGTTTGCTCACCCAACCTCACCAAACCTCTCAGCCCCAAGAGTGTCCACCCTTATGTCTCATCCAGCTGTGGGTCTAGATATGGTCAATCCAGGTTGCATCACAGCCCCTGAACGCATTGTGTAAGAATTTCTCTCTCTTTCACTGTCTTTGCTGCTTGGGTTTTTCAAAGTAATTTATTTTTATAATGGGGTTTAGCTGCTATTCACTGCTGTGTTTATGCCGCTTTACACCCGCTTGTCACACTAACAGAGAGATATCAATACATAGGTTTTAAGATTATTACTAGTCAGATATATTCTTGTGCGGTGAATAGGGCGTGTTGAGTCCAGTTCTCTGAGCAAGGAGTAGGTCTTGTCTATTACATATTGGGTTTATGGAACGGTATCTGAGCTAATTTGAAACCCTTGTTTTATGTATCACCCCACCTCACCTTTCCCGTTAAGCAGCCATAGTGTGTTTTCTGCATGTGTGACTCTGTTCTGTTTTGTAATTCAGTTCAAGCGTAACGGTTTTTACGTTCCCTCTATCAGTGATACCTTATGAGAAGTGTCCTTTTCTGTGTGACTTATTTCACTTAGAATCATCGTACCTAAATCCACTCATCATGCTGCTACTAGCCTTATGACATTGATTTCATGGCTGAGTGATATTCCATTGTACATAAGGGCCACAACTTCTTTATCCATTTTTCTTTCCTGGGATATTGAAGGTGGAATGAAGTGGAGGTCCTTGTCAACAGAGCAGCCCTAAACTTTGGGGTGCTTGTGTCTTCCTGATTTTTCATTTTCCCAATTTATACCCCCATGAGTGGAAGTGCCCTATGCTCTCTAAGCTGTGTTTTTTAGATGTTTCAGGACACACCGTACACTTCTCCAGAGTGGCTGTTGGCAATTTACATCCCGCCCATCAGTGTAGCAAGGCTCCCATTTCTCCATGGCCTGTCCTGCATTTCTGGTTTTGACACTTTTTCCAGCATGGCCCTTTTGACCGATGGGAAGTGAGACTTCTTTTTAGCGCTGATTTGCCTTTCCAGGTTGCTTGGTTGGCCAAAAAGGGCGTATGCGTTTTTTCCTGAATATATTCAGGAAAAAACGCATACGCCCTTTTTGGCCAAGGGCATCATTGTCAACGTTTTGCCGCTTTTCATGTGCTTTAAAGGCGATTCGAATCTACCTCCTGAAATCTGTTCCCTGCAATTTTACCTTGATTTCAAATCCTCTTCTTTGCCTTCCCTCAATATATTTGTGGACGAGAGTTATCATTTATAACTCTGCATGTTTGTGAATTGCAGTGCCCTGAACCTCCAATTTACAACTCGCGTTTTTGGGAGCTGGCCGCAAAAGCGCAGGATGGCTTCAGGCCCTGTTCTGGTTCAGGGGGGCAGGATGAGCCTGTGGTTAATTCTTCTTCCTGATGGGAAAATAGAGTGACCTGTGCCTGTCCCAACACCAAGAGCTAGTCTCTCCCTGGTTCCCCGTCTTCCCGTTCAACCTCAGGACAAATTGCAACCTGTACGGAACAGGAGGTTAAAGGTGCTGATGCTCCAAGTAGGGAGATTGCTAGTAAAGCGGCTGGAATGGCGAACCCGGGCACAAGGAGATGAGAAATGAGGTGCGTTTTAGAAACCTTTCCCCATCACACGGTGTACCATCTTCTGGGTTTCTCATGCATGTTTTCGATGTAGGAAGATGCCCTTGAACCTGGAGATTTGGGATCCATGCGATGGGTACCACGCAGTATTACTTTAAAGGGTCTGCGTTTGCTCACCCAACCTCACCAAACCTCTCAGCCCCAAGAGTGTCCACCCTTAGGTCTCATCCAGCTGTGGGTCTAGATATGGTCAATCCAGGTTGCATCACAGCCCCTGAACGCATTGTGTAAGAATTTCTCTCTCTTTCACTGTCTTTGCTGCTTGGGTTTTTCAAAGTAATTTATTTTTATAATGGGGTTTAGCTGCTATTCACTGCTGTGTTTATGCCGCTTTACACCCGCTTGTCACACTAACAGAGAGATATCAATACATAGGTTTTAAGATTATTACTAGTCAGATATATTCTTGTGCGGTGAATAGGGCGTGTTGAGTCCAGTTCTCTGAGCAAGGAGTAGGTCTTGTCTATTACATATTGGGTTTATGGAACGGTATCTGAGCTAATTTGAAACCCTTGTTTTATGTATCACCCCACCTCACCTTTCCCGTTAAGCAGCCATAGTGTGTTTTCTGCATGTGTGACTCTGTTCTGTTTTGTAATTCAGTTCAAGTGTAACGGTTTTTACATTCCCTCTATAAGTGATACCTTATGAGAAGTGTCCTTTTCTGTGTGACTTATTTCACTTAGAATCGTCGTACCTAAATCCACTCATCATGCTGCTACTAGCCTTATGACATTGATTTCATGGCTGAGTGATATTCCATTGTACATAAGGACCACAACTTCTTTATCCATTTTTCTCTTTCCTGGGATATTGAAGGTGGAATGAAGTGGAGGTCCTTGTCAAGAGAGCAGCCCTAAACTTTGGGGTGCTTGTGTCTTGCTGATTTTTCATTTTCCCAATTTATACCCCCATGAGTGGAAGTGCCCTATGCTCTCTAAGCTGTGTTTTTTAGATGTTTCAGGACACGCCGTACACTTCTCGAGAGTGGCTCTTGGCAATTTACATCCCGCCCATCAGTGTAGCAAGGCTCCCATTTCTCCATGGCCTGTCCTGCATTTCTGGTTTTGACACTTTTTTCAGCATGGCCATTTTGACCGATGGGTAGCGACTCTTCTTTGTAGCACTGATTTGCATTTCCAGGTTGCTTGGTTGGCCAAAAAGGGCGTATGCGTTTTTTCCTGAATATATTCAGGAAAAAACGCATACGCCCTTTTTGGCCAAGGGCATCATTGTCAACGTTTTGCCGCTTTTCATGTGCTTTAAAGCGATTCGAATATACCTCCTGAAATTTGTTTCCTGCAATTCTGCCTTGATTTCAAATCCTCTTCTTTGCCTTCCCTCAATATATTTGTGGACGAGAGTTATCATTTATAACTCTGCAGTGTTGTGAATTGCAGTGCCCTGTAGCTCCATTTTACAACTCGCTTTTTTGGGAGCTGGCCGCAAAAGCGCAGGATGGCTTCAGGCCCTGTTCTGGTTCCAGGGGGCAGGCTGAGTCTGTGGTAAATTCTTCTTCCTGATGGGACAATAGAGTGACCTGTGCCTGTCCCAACACCAAGAGCTAGTCTCTCATTGGTTCCCCATCTACCCGTTCATCCTCAGGACAAATTGCAACCTGTACGGAACAGGAGGTTAAAGGTGCTGATGCTCCAAGTAGGGAGATTGCTAGTAAAGCGGCTGGAATGGCGAACCCGGGCACAAGGAGATGAGAAATGAGGTGCGTTTTAGAAACCTTTCCCCATCACACGGTGTACCATCTTCTGGGTTTCTCATGCATGTTTTCGATGTAGGAAGATGCCCTTGAACCTGGAGATTTGGGACCCATGCGATGGGTACCACGCAGTATTACTTTAAAGGGTCTGCGTTTGCTCACCCAACCTCACCAAACCTCTCAGCCCCAAGAGTGTCCACCCTTAGGTCTCATCCAGCTGTGGGTCTAGATATGGTCAATCCAGGTTGCATCACAGCCCCTGAACGCATTGTGTAAGAATTTCTCTCTCTTTCACTGTCTTTGTTTCATGGGTTTGTAAAAGTAATTTATTTTTATAATGGGGTTTAGCTGCTTTTCACTGATGTGTTTATGCTGCTTTACACCCACTTGACACACTAACAGAGAGGTATCAATACATAGGTTTTAAGATTATTACTAGTCAGATATATTCTTGTGCGGTGAATAGGGAGTGTTGAGTCCAGTTCTCTGAGCAAGGAGTAGGTCTTGTCTATTACATATTGGGTTTATCGAACAGTATCTGAGCTAATTTGAAACCCTTGTTTTATGTATCACCCCACCTCACCTTTCCCGTTAAGCAGCCATAGTGTGTTTTCTGCATGTGTGACTCTGTTCTGTTTTGTAATTCAGTTCAAGCGTAACGGTTTTTACATTCCCTCTATCAGTGATACCTTATGAGAAGTGTCCTTTTCTGTGTGACTTATTTCACTTAGAATCGTCGTACCTAAATCCACTCATCATGCTGCTACTAGCCTTATGACATTGATTTCATGGCTGAGTGATATTCCATTGTACATAAGGGCCACAACTTCTTTATCCATTTTTCTTTCCTGGGATATTGAAGGTGGAATGAAGTGGAGGTCCTTGTCAACAGAGCAGCCCTAAACTTTGGGGTGCTTGTGTCTTGCTGATTTTTCATTTTCCCAATTTATACCCCCATGAGTGGAAGTGCCCTATGCTCTCTAAGCTGTGTTTTTTAGATGTTTCAGGACACACCGTACACTTCTCCAGAGTGGCTGTTGGCAATTTACATCCCGCCCATCAGTGTAGCAAGGCTCCCATTTCTCCATGGCCTGTCCTGCCTTTCTGGTTTTGAGACTTTTTTCAGCATGGCTCTTTTGACCGATGGGAAGTGAGACTTCTTTTTAGCCCTGATTTGCCTTTCCAGGTTGCTTGGTTGGCCAAAAAGGGCGTATGCGTTTTTTCCTGAATATATTCAGGAAAAAACGCATACGCCCTTTTTGGCCAAGGGCATCATTGTCAACGTTTTGCCGCTTTTCATGTGCTTTAAAGGCGATTCGAATCTACCTCCTGAAATCTGTTCCCTGCAATTTTACCTTGATTTCAAATCCTCTTCTTTGCCTTCCCTCAATATATTTGTGGACGAGAGTTATCATTTATAACTCTGCATGTTTGTGAATTGCAGTGCCCTGAACCTCCAATTTACAACTCGCGTTTTTGGGAGCTGGCCGCAAAAGCGCAGGATGGCTTCAGGCCCTGTTCTGGTTCAGGGGGGCAGGATGAGCCTGTGGTTAATTCTTCTTCCTGATGGGAAAATAGAGTGACCTGTGCCTGTCCCAACACCAAGAGCTAGTCTCTCCCTGGTTCCCCGTCTTCCCGTTCAACCTCAGGACAAATTGCAACCTGTACGGAACAGGAGGTTAAAGGTGCTGATGCTCCAAGTAGGGAGATTGCTATTAAAGGGGCTGGAATGGCGAACCCGGGCACAAGGAGATGAGAAATGAGGTGCGTTTTAGAAACCTTTCCCCATCACACGGTGTACCATCTTCTGGGTTTCTCATGCATGTTTTCGATGTAGGAAGATGCCCTTGAACCTGGAGATTTGGGACCCATGCGATGGGTACCACGCAGTATTACTTTAAAGGGTCTGTGTTTGCTCACCCACCCTCACCAAACCTCTCAGCCCCAAGAGTGTCCACCCTTATGTCTCATCCAGCTGTGGGTCTAGATATGGTCAATCCAGGTTGCATCACAGCCCCTGAACGCATTGTGTAAGAATTTCTCTCTCTTTCACTGTCTTTGCTTCTTGGGTTTTTCAAAGTAATTTATTTTTATAATAGGGTTTAGCTGCTATTCACTGCTGTGTTTATGCCGCTTTACACCCGCTTGACACACTAACAGAGAGATATCAATACATAGGTTTTAAGATTATTACTAGTCAGATATATTCTTGTGCGGTGAATAGGGCGTGTTGAGTCCAGTTCTCTGAGCAAGGAGTAGGTCTTGTCTATTACATATTGGGTTTATGGAACGGTATCTGAGCTAATTTGAAACCCTTGTTTTATGTATCACCCCACCTCACCTTTCCCGTTAAGCAGCCATAGTGTGTTTTCTGCATGTGTGACTCTGTTCTGTTTTGTAATTCAGTTCAAGTGTAACGGTTTTTACATTCCCTCTATAAGTGATACCTTATGAGAAGTGTCCTTTTCTGTGTGACTTATTTCACTTAGAATCGTCGTACCTAAATCCACTCATCATGCTGCTACTAGCCTTATGACATTGATTTCATGGCTGAGTGATATTCCATTGTACATAAGGACCACAACTTCTTTATCCATTTTTCTCTTTCCTGGGATATTGAAGGTGGAATGAAGTGGAGGTCCTTGTCAACAGAGCAGCCCTAAACTTTGGGGTGCTTGTGTCTTGCTGATTTTTCATTTTCCCAATTTATACCCCCATGAGTGGAAGTGCCCTATGCTCTCTAAGCTGTGTTTTTTAGATGTTTCAGGACACACCGTACACTTCTCCAGAGTGGCTGTTGGCAATTTACATCCCGCCCATCAGTGTAGCAAGGCTCCCATTTCTCCATAGCCTGTCCTGCATTTCTGGTTTTGAGACTTTTTTCAGCATGGCCCTTTTGACCGATGGGTAGCGAGTCTTCTTTGTAGCACTGATTTGCCTTTCCAGGTTGCTTGGTTGGCCAAAAAGGGCGTATGCGTTTTTTCCTGAATATATTCAGGAAAAAACGCATACGCCCTTTTTGGCCAAGGGCATCATTGTCAACGTTTTGCCGCTTTTCATGTGCTTTAAAGGCGATTCGAATCTACCTCCTGAAATCTGTTTCCTGCAATTCTGCCTTGATTTCAAATCGTCTTCTTTGCCTTCCCTCAATATATTTGTGGACGAGAGTTATCATTTATAACTCTGCAGGTTTGTGAATTGCAGTGCCCTGAAGCTCCATTTTACAACTCGCTTTTTTGGGAGCTGGCCGCAAAAGCGCAGGATGGCTTCAGGCCCTCTTCTGGTTCCGGGGGGCAGGCTGAGCCTGTGGTTAATTCTTCTTCCTGATGGGAAAATAGAGTGACCTGTGCCTGTCCCAACACCAAGAGCTAGTCTTTCATTGGTTCCACGTCTTCCCGTTCATCCTCAGTACAAATTGCAACCTGTACGGAACAGGAGGTTAAAGGTGCTGATTCTCCAAGGAGGGAGATTGCTAGTAAAGCGACTGGAATGGCGAACCCGGGCACAAGCAGATGAGAAATGAGGTGCGTTTTAGAAACCTTTCCCCATCACATGGTGTACCATCTTCTGGGTTTCTCATGCATGTTTTCGATGTAGGAAGATGACCTTGAACCTGGAGATTTGGGACCCAAGCGATGGGTACCACGCAGTATTACTTTAAAGGGTCTGTGTTTGCTCACCCACCCTCACCAAACCTCTCAGCCCCAAGAGTGTCCACCCTTATGTCTCATCCAGCTGTGGGTCTAGATATGGTCAATCCAGGTTGCATCACAGCCCCTGAACGCATTGTGTAAGAATTTCTCTCTCTTTCACTGTCTTTGCTTCTTGGGTTTTTCAAAGTAATTTATTTTTATAATAGGGTTTAGCTGCTATTCACTGCTGTGTTTATGCCGCTTTACACCCGCTTGACACACTAACAGAGAGATATCAATACATAGGTTTTAAGATTATTACTAGTCAGATATATTCTTGTGCGGTGAATAGGGCGTGTTGAGTCCAGTTCTCTGAGCAAGGAGTAGGTCTTGTCTATTACATATTGGGTTTATGGAACGGTATCTGAGCTAATTTGAAACCCTTGTTTTATGTATCACCCCACCTCACCTTTCCCGTTAAGCAGCCATAGTGTGTTTTCTGCATGTGTGACTCTGTTCTGTTTTGTAATTCAGTTCAAGTGTAACGGTTTTTACATTCCCTCTATAAGTGATACCTTATGAGAAGTGTCCTTTTCTGTGTGACTTATTTCACTTAGAATCGTCGTACCTAAATCCACTCATCATGCTGCTACTAGCCTTATGACATTGATTTCATGGCTGAGTGATATTCCATTGTACATAAGGACCACAACTTCTTTATCCATTTTTCTCTTTCCTGGGATATTGAAGGTGGAATGAAGTGGAGGTCCTTGTCAACAGAGCAGCCCTAAACTTTGGGGTGCTTGTGTCTTGCTGATTTTTCATTTTCCCAATTTATACCCCCATGAGTGGAAGTGCCCTATGCTCTCTAAGCTGTGTTTTTTAGATGTTTCAGGACACACCGTACACTTCTCCAGAGTGGCTGTTGGCAATTTACATCCCGCCCATCAGTGTAGCAAGGCTCCCATTTCTCCATGGCCTGTCCCGCATTTCTGGTTTGAGACTTTTTTCAGCATGGCCCTTTTGACCGATGGGTAGCGAGTCTTCTTTGTAGCGCTGATTTGCCTTTCCAGGTTGCTTGGTTGGCCAAAAAGGGCGTATGCGTTTTTTCCTGAATATATTCAGGAAAAAACGCATACGCCCTTTTTAGCCAAGGGCATCATTGTCAACGTTTTGCCGCTTTTCATGTGCTTTAAAGGTGATTCGAATCTACCTCCTGAAATCTGTTTCCTGCAATTCTGCCTTGATTTCAAATCCTCTTCTTTGCCTTCCCTCAATATATTTGTGGACGAGAGTTATCATTTATAACTCTGCAGGTTTGTGAATTGCAGTGCCCTGAAGCTCCATTTTACAACTCGCTTTTTTGGGAGCTGGCCGCAAAAGCGCAGGATGGCCTCAGGCCCTGTTCTGGTTCCGGGTTCAGGCTGTGCCTGTGGTTAATTCTTCTTCCTGATGGGAAAATAGAGTGACCTGTGCCTGTCCCAACACCAAGAGCTAGTCTCTCATTGGTTCCCCATCTACCCGTTCATCCTCAGGACAAATTGCAACCTGTATGGAACAGGAGGTTAAAGGTGCTGATGCTCCAAGGAGGGAGATTGCTAGTAAAGTGGCTGGAATGGCGAACCCGGGCACAAGGAGATGAGAAATGAGGTGCGTTTTAGAAACCTTTCCCCATCACACGGTGTACCATCTTCTGGGTTTCTCATGCATGTTTTCGATGTAGGAAGATGCCCTTGAACCTGGAGATTTGGGACCCATGGGATGGGTACCACGCAGTAGTACTTTAAAGGGTCTGCGTTTGCTCACCCAACCTCACCAAACCTCTCAGCCCCAAGAGTGTCCACCCTTATGTCTCATCCAGCTGTGGGTCTAGATATGGTCAATCCAGGTTGCATCACAGCCCCTGAACGAATTGTGTAAGAATTTCGCTCTCTTTCACTGTCTTTGTTTCATGGGTTTTTAAAAGTAATTTATTTTTATAATGGGGTTTAGCTGCTTTTCACTGTTGTGTTTATGCCGCTGTACATCCACTTGACACACTAACAGAGAGATATCAATACATAGGTTTTTAGATTATTACTAGTCAGATATAATGTTGTGCGGTGAATAGGGCGTGTTGAGTCCAGTTCTCTGAGCAAGGAGTAGGTCTTGTCTATTACATATTGGGTTTATGCAACGGTATCTGAGCTAATTTGAAACCCTTGTTTTATGTATCACCCCACCTCACCTTTCCCGTTTAGCAGCCATAGTGTGTTTTCTGCATGTGTGACTCTGTTCTGTTTTGTAATTCAGTTCAAGTGTAACGGTTTTTACATTCCCTCTATCAATGAGACCTTATGAGAAGTGTTCTTTTCTGTGTGACTTATTTCACTTAGAATCGTCGTACCTAAATCCACTCATCATGCTGCTACTAGCCTTATGACATTGATTTCATGGCTGAGTGATATTCCATTGTACATAAGGACCACAACTTCTTTATCCATTTTTCTCTTTCCTGGGATATTGAAGGTGGAATGAAGTGGAGGTCCTTGTCAACAGAGCAGCCCTAAACTTTGGGGTGCTTGTGTCTTGCTGATTTTTCATTTTCCCAATTTATACCCCCATGAGTGGAAGTGAAGTGACCTATTCTCTCTAAGCTGTGTTTTTTAGATGTTTCAGGACACACCGTACACTTCTCCAGAGTGGCTGTTGGCAATTTACATCCCGCCCATCAGTGTAGCAAGGCTCCCTTTCCTCCCTGGCCTTTCCTGCTTTTCTTGTTTTACACTTTTTTAGGAAGGCCATTTTGACTGATGGGAAGTCAGACTTCTTTGTAGTGCTGAATTGCCTTTCCGGCTTGCTTGGTTGGCCAAAAAGAGCCTATGGGTTTTTTCCTGAATTCATTCAGAAAAAAACGCATATGTTCTTTTTGTCCAAGTGCATCATTGTCGACGTTTTGCCGCTTTTCATGTGCTTTAGGGGTGATTCGAATCTATCTCCTGAAATCTGTTTCCTGCAATTCTGCCTTGATTTCAAATCTTCTTCGTTGCCTTCCCTGAATATATTTGTGGACGAGAGTTATCATTTATAACTCTGCAGGTTTGTGAATTGCAGTGCCCCTGAGCTCCATTTTTCAACTCGCTTTTTTGGGAGCTTTCCGCAGAACCGCTCTTTTGCTTCTGGCCCTACTCTGGTTCCCGGTGGCAGGCTAAGCCTTTGCTTAATTCTTCTTCCTGACTGGAAAGTAGAGTGACATGTGCCTCTCCGAACATCTAGGGCTTGGCTCTCCTTGTTTCTCCTCCTTCCCCTTCTTCCTTTGGACAAATTCCGATTTCTGTGCAACTGGATGTTGAAGGTGCTGACATCCTCTAGTGGGGAGATTTTAAGGAAAAAGGCTGGAGGGGTGAACCCAACAACCAGGAAATTAGGCGTTTTGGTGCCTTTTCCAAAATCTTCCTGATCCAACCGTGTTCCATCTTCTGGGTGTCACAGGCATGTTTTAGCTGTAGGAAAGGTCCCGTGTATGTAAGGAGAACACAAGGGATTTTTCCAAATCAGTGTCTCCCCGAACTCCAATCTGGGGAATTTTTAAGCTACTGGTACATGTGTGTTCATTAAGGGACTTGGGCCGTAGGCAGAGTCCGAACTTTAGATGATTGAAGTCTTCAGGTTCAGAAACGCTCACCATCGGCCTCCTTTAGTTTCCATTTTATCTGTAGTTGATAGATGATGTTGATATAGATATCTATTGTTTTTCAGATTATTTCCCCTCAGGGGTCATTACAAAATATTGAGTATAGTTCCCTGTGCTATACAGTAGTTCCTTGTTGATGATATATTTTATACATAGCAGTGTGTATATGTTAATCTGAAACTGTTAATTTATCCCTCCTCCCACCTTTCCCCTTTGCTAATAAAAAATATAAGATTTTATACTTCTCAGAAATCTAGGAGCTGAAAGAGAGGTATCATTTTCAATGGAAAATCATTCAAAACAAGGTTGAAACTTCAACCAAGATTATTAGATGTACATCCTTGGAAAGAAATCACTGCATTTCTCTACTCTTGACCTGACAAATAAGACAATCCCCTCCACTGAACTTGCTTATAATAAAGTGATGGAAATATCAAATGGAAGTGTTAGAAACATCTTATTTTACACGAGCCTTATACACTGCTCTATGTTAATTACAGTTTGGCTCACACATCTGTTCATTGAAGTTACAATGTTCTCAAATTCTGTTACTGATCCTGCAGAGTGGGCCCCAACAAGGGTCTCCCTGCCCAGTGTCATTGGAGCCAACAGATCGAGACTGACTTTGGTTCAGAAGCAAAGGAAAACTTTATATTTTGATCAGAGAATGGAGAGGTGAGAGTGTGTGCTCCTCTGCGGGTTGTGGGCCGGGCTGCTGTGTAGGGATCCTGTCAGCATCAGCGGGAGGGAGGGGGCGGAGCTCTCGAGGGCCAGGTTGGCTGCAGCTCAGGCTCTATGTCGCAGAGTCTGCACGGGGCCCCACGAGCTGAGGTGTCGGCCCAGCCATTTTGCACTAGGAAATCGGGTCTGAAGTGTCGGGTGTGGGACCTCTGCATGTGGAAACCTAGGAGCAAGTGAAATTAGACAAAGCACAAAGGAAAAAATGGTTAGACTTTATTTTATTGCCCAGATTCTATTTTTATCTCCCAGGAATTTTTAATGGGCTTTGCCAGTGACAAAGCCCTCCTCTGCCTTTTGTCCCATTCCTCATTCTTGGGGCGCTGAGGGTGCAGACACGTCTTCTGTAAATGCTTCATGCTGAGTTGGGTGTCCTCATACCCGGGGGGAGGGGCAGGACTTCTCCCCAGCAGCCTCCAGGTGAGGTTGATTGTCCGCAGGCCTCCTCCCTCACTGCTCGTCTGCCTGAGCACCAGCATTGGAAGTTTTATAGATTCTAATGACCTTTAAGGGTCCAGGAAAGAGATGTGCAGAGACGCTGGGGGGGTGGGCGGTTTTACCCTGCTCCACATTGGTTCGGCCCCCTTAGGCTGACGGTTTCTGCCAGCCTAGATGCTCTGACCAGTAGTCTGTGCTTTCTTCAGTTAGGCCACTGAATTAACGTACAAACAGCACCAGGTGTCAGAGCCCTGCTTGCTCAACTCCCAGACAGTCCAGGGCCGGTGGTGATCCAGGACCATGATGGCCACTCAGTCAACGGCCTTTTGAAGTAGCCAGGAGTACAGCCGGTCTCATTGGCCGCCGTCACTGCGGTGTCTGTAGGCTTTTCTATGGTGGCAGCGTTATTTACGGTTCCCCTGCCAAGTTTATTAGCTCCGCTCTGGGTGCAGTAAGTCCTGTAAGCAATAGTCTTCTCTTTTGGGGCACACTCTTGTTGTTTTCTGAGAGAAGCTCCAGGTCAAGTGATGGTCACACGAGTCGTCATGGGGGCCCATTGCCCCAGGTTGTCTCTCTGGAGGTTGGTGTTGGAGGGCCTCCTCACTCGAGGTCATTGTGCCCACGGAGCAATCCCTGCAACTTCAGGGCATGGTGGGTGGTTAGGATCACCAAGTGGCGTCCTTTTCCCTTAGGAGGGAGCTGGCCTTGTGGGCTGCTGATTTCCAGGTTTTTAGATACCCCCAGTATCCTGGTCGGATGGGGTGGCTGGCCAATGCCTGGAGGGCATTCTTGCATTGTTCCATTTCAAGTGGTCCCAGTTTTTGCACTAATACTCCAAGGGCGATTCGCCTTGGACCAGGAATGTAAAGGTCAAAGGGTTTAGCTAACTTAGGGAGGTCCAGGGCCAGGGTCTGAATTGACTGCTCTTTCCATTCTTGAAAGGCCGCTTCTGGATTCTATTCAAAAGGATCATCATCTTTTCCTTTCAGTGTTTCATATAGAGGCCCAGCTATTAGACTGTAGTTAGGGATCCAGATGCAGCAAACCCCGGTCTCCCCAGGAACCCCTAAGCTGTCTTCTAGTTTCAGGAAAGGTGAGGCTGCAAATGGCTTCTTCCCTTTCCTGGGGTGGGCTTCTCCGACCTTCTGTGCGAATGAAGCCCAGGAAGGCCACCTTAGTTTGTGATATTTGAGCCTTTTCCTTGGACACCTTCTATCTTTCATTGGCTAGGTAGTTCAGAGGCCTCCTTAGTCGGGCTGGTGATCAGAATGTCATCTGCATATTGAAGGAGGGTTCCCTTCTCCAGAGGTAGATCTTTTAGGTCTTTAGCTAACGTTTCCCCAAAGATGGTGTGGGAATTTTTGAACCCCTGGGGCAGGACGGCCCAGCAGTATTGTTTTTGTTGTAGGTTGAGTCCTGCCACTCACAGCCAAAATTTCTTGTGACTCTGGGACTAATGGAATACAGAAGAAGGCATCATTGAAGTCTAATACAGAATGCCATGTCCTGGTGGATGGTAGAATGACCAGCAGGGTGTAGGAATTAGGAACTACTAGATGTATATCCTCTGTGGCTTCACTGACTGTCCTGGCGTCCTCTACCAGGTCCCCAGCAGCCCACGGGGCTCTTGTGGTCAGGCCCCTCCCAGGATATGGAGCTCACCTGGGCAGGTACGCAGCAGCCCACGGGGCTCTCGTGGGCAGGCCCCTCCCTGGATATGGAGCTCCCGTGGACAGGTACCCCGGCAGGGCTGGGCACACAGGAACCGTGCACGTAGCCCTCATTACAGAGCACCCCCAGCACCCCTGTCACTCAGAGCTGACACAGAGCACCTCAGAGCAGAGCTTGAACTAACAAACAGCAGCTCCAACAGGTCTGTGACCCTAGGCTTCACTCTGTGCGGCCTCCCTCTGCCTGGTCTTCCAGGGGCTTCCACTGCAGCCGGGGCACCAGGCCTCTGTCTCCACCCACCACCCCTCCTCTCCCTGACTCCTGGGTTCCTCTCATTAGCAGAGGGTCTTCTTGAAGTTGTCTCCCACTCATGGACCAGATAAAATGATTCGAAAACAAGCCAGGGCTGCCGCCCCTTATCTATCCTGACTCTCGGGACCCTACACCTGTTCCTTGGATCTGGCCGGTGCAGCAAGGCCCATTTTCTGCAACTCTGAGCCCCTGAGGGGCGAGGATTGGCTGACCTGGGCAGCCTGACCCGGCCGGCCAGCCCTTCCCAGGTGTGCCTGGGTTGAGGTCAATATAAACACCCCTCCAGGCAGCAAAAGCCTCTGCAGCTGTGCCTGACGCCATATTCTCTGCCCCGTCAGCAGTCTCGGGGTTGGGCTGGTGGGAGGGAGTAGGGCCCACGGCTCTATGAGTGGCCCAGTGTGACTGGGGCTCTGCTGGACTTTCTGCAGGAGTTGCCGGGCTGCCACCTGCTAAAGAAGAGGATGTGTCACCCATACTTGCTGCTGGAATTTCTCCCCGGGCAGAGGTGAGGAAGGAAAAAAGCAGTGGGGGCCGGGACAGGAGGGGTACCTCAGGCAGGGAAATGGAAAGCTTCCAGACGAGCGCCCGGGGCCAGGACCATCCTGGCTGGCCTGCAGGCACCAAGTCGGCCTGCGTGCTGTCGCTGGTGTGACTCCAAGCCCCTTCCTCTAGTTTTTAAAGTCTTTGCACACATTCAGGTGTTTTACCTGGGAAGGGTGGGAAAAGTTCAGCAGCAGCTGGCCTGGGGCTCAGCTCACGTTTACTCAGAGACGCCTCCTCACGGTCCCCCAGCTTTGCAATGAGGACGCTCCTCGTGTGGGGGCTGCTGGCTGCATGGGAGATGATTCCCCACCTGTGACCAACTTCAGAATTGTTTACCCCTGGAGCAAGTGCCCTGATAGGGTTTTCCTCTGTATGACCAGTGGGTTCTGTTTTTTTTTTTTTTTTTTTCTTTTTTGGTTCAAGGTAAGTTTTATTCCTCTTTTTGTATTTATGGATATAAGCATGGAAATAATTCATTCATATAAATACGTCTATGGGAAGGACAGAACTTTTTTTTCTGTTTTATTTTTTTAAGTATTATTTATTTTTTAATTTTTGAATTTATTTTATTCATTTTTTATACAGCAGGCTCTTATTGGTAACCTATTTTATACATATAAGTGTATATATGTCAATCCCAGGCTCGCAATTCATCCCACCACCACCACCCTGCCACTTTCCCCCCTTGGTGTCCATACATTTGTTCTCTACATCTGTGTCTCTATTTCTGCCTTGCAAACCGGTTCATCTTTACCATTTTTCTAGGTTCCACATGTATGCATTAATATACGATATTTGTTTTTCTCTTTCTGACTTACTTCACTCTGTATGACAGTCTCTAGATCTATCCACGTCTCTACAAATGACCCAATTTCATTCCTTTTTATGGCTGAGTAATATTCCATTTTATATATGTAGCACATCTTTTCTGTTCGTCTGTCTATGGGCATTTAGGTTGCTTCCATGACCTGGCTATTGTAAACAGTGCTGCAATGAATATTGTGGTGAATATGTCTTTTTGAATTATGGTTTTCTCTGGGTATATGGCCAGTAGTGGGATTGCTGGGTCATATGGTAATTCTATTTTTAGTCTTTTAAGGAACCTCCATACTGTTCTCCATAGTGACTGTATCAATTTACATTCCCACAAATAGTGTAAGAGGGTTCCCTTTTCTCCACACCCTCTCCAGCATTTGTTGCTTGTAGATTTTCTGATGATGCCCATTCTAACTCGTGTGAGGTGATACCTCATTGTAGTTTTGGTTTATATTTCTCTAATAATTAGTGATGTTGAGCAGCTTTTCATGTGCTTCTTGGTCATCTGTATGTCTTCTTGGGACAAATGTCTATTTACGTCATCTGCCCATTTTTGGATTGGGTTGTTTGTTTTTTTACTGTTGAGCTGCATGAGCTGTTTATATACATTGGAGATTAATCCTTTGTCCATTGATTCGTTTGCAAATATTTTCTCCCATTGTGAGGGTTGTCTTTTCGTCTTGTTTGTAGTTTCCTTTGCTTTGCAAAAGCTTTTAGGTTTCATTTGCTCCCATATGTTTATTTTTTTTATTCCATTACTCTAGGAGGTGGATCAAAAAAGATCTTGCTGTGATTTATGTCAAAGAGTATTCTTCCTGTGTTTTCCTCTAAGAGTTTTATAGTGTCCGGTCTTACATTTCGGTCTCTAATCCATTTTGAGTTTATTTTTTGTGTATGGTGTTAGGGAGTGTTCTAATTTCATTCTTTTACATGTAGCTGTCCATTTTTCCCAGCACCACTTATTGAAGAGACTGTCTTTTCTCCTTTGTATACCCTTGCCTCCTTTGTCATAGATTAGTGGGCCATAGGTGTGTAGGTTTATCTCTGGGCTTTTTTTTTTTCTTTTACATCTTTATTGGAGTATAATTGCTTTACAATTGTGTGTTAGTTTCTGCTGTATAAAAAAGTGAATCAGCTGTGCGTATACATATAACACCATATCCCCTCCCTCTTGCACCTCCCTCTCACTCCCTTATCCCACCCTTTTAGGTGGTCACAAAGCACAGAGCTGATCTCCCTGTGCTATGTGGCTGCTTCCCAGTAGCTATCAATTTTACATTTGGTAGTGTATATATGTCCATACCACTCTCTCACTTTGTCCCAGCTTACCCTTCCCTCTCCCCATGTCCTCAAGTCCTTTCTCTACGTCTGTGTCCTTAATCCTTTCCTGCCCCTAGGTTCTTCATAAACTTTTTTTTTTAAGATTCCATATATATGTGTTAGCATACGGTATTTGTTTTTCTCTTTCTGACTTACTTCACTCTGTAGGACAGACTCTAGATCCATCCACCTCACTAAAAATAACTCAATTTCGTTTCTTTTTATGGCTGAATAATGTTCCATTGTATATATGTGCCACATCTTCTTTATCCATTTATCTGTTGATGGACACTTAGGTTGCTTCCATGTCCTGGCTATTGTAAATAGAGCTACAGTGAACATTGTGGTACATGACTCTTTTTGAATTATGGTTTTCTCAGGGTAAATGTCCAGGAGTGGGTTTGCTGGGTTGCATGGTAGTTCTATTTTTAGTGTTTAAGGAACCCCCATACCGTTCTCCCTAGTGGCTATATCAATTTACATTCCCACCAACAGTGCAAGAGGGTTCCCTTTGCTCCAATAAATGCCTCTCCAGCATTTATTGTTGGTAGATTTTTTGATGATGGCCATTCTGACTGGTGTGAGGTGATACCTCACTGTAGTTTTGATTTGCATTTCTCTAATGATTAGTGATGTTCAGCATCCTTTCATGTGTTTGTTGGCAACCTGTATATCTTCTTTGGAGAAATGTCTATTTAGGTCTTCTGCCCATTTTTGGATTGGGTTGTTTGGTTTTGTGATATTGAGCTACATGAGCTGCTTTTTGGAGATTAATCCTTTGCCATTTGCTTCATTTGAAAATATTTTCTCCCATTCTGATGGTTGTCTTTTCATCTTGCTTATGTTTTCCTTTGCTGTGCAAAAGAATTTATGTTTCATTCGGTCCCATTTTTTTATTTTTGTTTTTATTTCCATTTCTCTAGGAGGTGGGTCAAAAAGGATCTTGCTGTGATTTATGTCATAGACTGTTCTGCTTATGTTTTCCTCTAAGAGTTTTATAGTGGCTGGTCTTATATTTAGGTCTCTAATCCATTTTGAGTTTATTTTTGTGTATGGTGTTAGGGAGTGTACTAATTTCATTCTTTTACATGTAACTGTCCAGTTTTCCCAGCACCACTTGCTGAAGACACTGTCTTTTCTCCATTGTATACCCTTGCCTCCTTTGTCATAGATTAGTGAACCATAGGTACGTGGGTTTATCTCTGTGCTTTCTATCCTGTTCTATTGACCTATATTTCTGTTTTTGTGTCAGTACCATATTATCTTGATTACTGTAGCTTTGCAATATAGTCTGAAGTCTGGAAGTCTGATTCCTCCAGCTCTTTTTTTTCCCCCCTCAAGACTGCTTTGGCTATCCAGGGTCTTTTGTGTCTCCCTACAAATTTTAAGATTTTTTTTTCTTGTTCTGTAGAAAATGCCAAAGGTATTTTGATCGGGATTGCATTGAATCTGTAGATTGCTTTGGGTAGTATAGTCATTTTCACAATATTGATTCTTCTAATCCGAGAACATGGTATATGTCTCCATCTGTTTATATCATCTTTGATTTCTTTCATCAGTGTCTTATAGTTTTCTGAGTACAGGTCTTTTACTTCCTTAGGTAGGTTTATTCCTAGGTATTTTATTCTTTTTGTTGCAGTGGTAATGGGATTGTTTCCTTAATTTCTCTTTCTGATCTTTCATTGTTAGTGTATAGGAATGCAAGCAATTTCTGTGCATTAATTTTGTATCCTGCAACTTTACCAAATTCATTGATTAGCTCCAGTGGTTTTCTGGTGGCATCTTCAGGATTCTCTTTCTATGATATCATGTCATCTGCAAACAGTGACAATTTTACTTCTTCTTTTCCTTTTTGTATTCCTTTTATTTCTTTTTCTTCTCTGATTGCCATGGCTAGGACTTCCAAAACTATGTTGAATAGCAGTGGTGAGAGTGGACATCCTCGTCTTGTTCCTGATCTTAGAGGAAACGCTTTCAGTTTTTCACCATTGAGAATGCTGTTTGCTGTGGGTTTGTCATATATGGCCTTTATTATGTTGAGGTAGTTTCCCTCTATGCCCACACTCTGCAGAGTTTTTATCGTAAATGAGTGTTGAATTTTCTCAAAATCTTTTCCTTCATCTATTGAGATGATCATATGGTTTTATTCTACAATTTGTTAATATGGTGTATCACATTGATTTGTGTATATTGAAGAATCCTCGCATCCCTGGGATAAACCCCACTTGATCATGGTGTATGATCCTTTTCATGTGTTGTTCGATTCTGTTTGCTAGTATTTTGTTGAGGATTTTTACATCTATATTCATCAGTGATATTGGTCTATAATTTTCTTTCCTTGTAGTATCTCTGTCTGATTTTGGTATCAGGGTGATGGTGGTCTCATAGAATGAGTTTGGGAGTGTTCCTTCCCCTGCAATTGTTTTGAAGAATTTGAGAAGGTTGGGTGTTAGCTCTTCTCTAAATGTTTGATAGAATTCACCTGTGATGCCATCTGGTTCTGGACTTTTGTTTGTTGGAAGATTTTTAATCACAGTTTCAATTTCATTGCTTGTGATAGGTTTGTTCATATTTTCTATTTCTTCCTGGTTCAGTCTTAGAAGGTTATCCCTTTCTAAGAATTTGTCCATTTCTTCCAGATTGTCCATTTTATTGGCCTAGAGTTGCTTGTAGTAGTCTCTTAGGATGCTTTGTATTCCTGTGGTGTCTGTTGTAACTTCTGCTTTTTCACTTCTAATTTTGTTGATTTGCGTCCTCTCCCTCTTTTTCTGGAGTCTGGCTAAAGGTTGATCATTTTTGCTTATCTTCTCAAAGAACCAGCTTTTAGTTTTATTGATCTTTGCTTTCGTTTTCTTTGTTTCTATTTCATTTATTTCTGCTCTGATCTTTATGATTTCTTTCCTTCTACTAACTTTGGGTTTTGTTCTTCTTTCTCTAGTTCCTCTAGGTGTAAGGTTAGATTGTTTATTTGAGATTTTTCTTGTTTCTTGAGGTAGGCTTGTATTGCTATAAACTTCCCTCTTAGAACTCCTTTTGCTGCATCCCATAGGTTTTGGATCATCGTGTTTTTGTTGTCATTTGTCTCTAGGTAGTTTTTGATTTCCTCTTTGATTTCTTCAGTGATCTCTTGGTTATTTAGTAACGTATTGTTTAGCCTCCATGTGTTTGTGTTTTTTACGGTTTTTTCCGTGTAATTGATTTCTAATCTCATAGCATTGTGGTCGGAACAGCTGCTTGATATGATTTCAGTTTTCTTAAATTTACTGAGGCTTTATCTGTGACCCAAGATGTGATCTATCCTGGAGAATGTTCCGTGTGCAGTTGAGAAGAACGTGTAATCTGCTGTTTTTGGATGGAATGTCCTATAAATATCAATTAACTCTATCTGGTCTATTGTGTCATTTAAAGCTTGTGTTTCCTTATTAATTGTCTGTCTGGCTGATCTCCACTGGTGTAAGTGAGCTGTTAAAGTCCCCCGCTATTATTGTGTTACTGTCAATTTCCTCTTTTATAGCTGTTAGCAGTTGCCTTATACATTGAGCTGCTCCTATTTTGGGTACATATATATTTATAATTGTTATATCTTCTTCTTGGATTGATCCCCTGACCATTATGTAGTGCCTTTCCTCGTCTCTTGTAACATTCTTTATTTTAAAGTCTATTTTATCTGATATGAGTATTGCTACTCCAGCTTTCTTTTGATTTTCATTTGCATAGAATATATTTTTCCATCGCCTCACTTTGAGTCTGTATGTGTCCCTAGGTCTGAAATGGATCTCTTGTAGACAGCATATATATGGGTCTTGTTTTTGTATCCATTCAGCGAGCCTGTGTCTTTTGGTTGGAACATGTAGTGCATTCACGTTTAAGGTAATTATCGATATGTATGTTCCTACTACTATTTTCTTAATTGTTATGGGTTTGTCTTGGTGGGTCCTTTTCTTCTCTTGTGTTTCCCACTTAGAGAAGTTCCTTTAGCATTTGGTGTAGAGCTGGTTTCATGGTGCTGAATTCTCTTAGCTTTTGCTTGTCTGTAAGGCTTTTGATTTCTCCATCAAATCTGAATGAGCTCTTTGCAGGGTGGAGTACTCTTGGTTGTAGGTTCTTCCCTTTCATCACTTTAAATTTATCATGCCACTTCCTTCTGGCTTGTAGATTTTCTGCTGAGAAATCAGTTGTTATCCTTATGGGAGTTCCCTTGTATGTTATTTGTCATTTTTCCCTTGCTGCTTTCAATCATTTTTCTTTGTCGTTAATTTTTGTCAATTTGATTACTATGTGTCTTGTCATTTTTCTCCTTTGGTTTATCCTGCCTGGGACACTCTGTGCTTCTGGACTTGGGTGGCTATTTCTTTTCCCATGCTAGGGAAGTTTTTGACCATAATCTCTTCAAATATATTCTCGGGTCCTTTCTCTCTCTCTTCTCCTTCTGGGACCCCTATAATGCGAATGTTGTTGCGTTTAAAGTTGTCCCAGAGGACTCTTGGGGTATCTTCGTTTATTTTCATTCTTTTTCTTTATTCTGTTCCATGGCAGTGATTTCCACCTTTCTGTCTTCCAGGTCACTTATCCGTTCTTCTGCCACAGTTATTCTGCTACTGATTCCTTCTAGTGTATTTTTCATTTCAGTTATTCCATTGTTCACCTCTGTTTGTTTGTTCTTTAATTCTTCTAGGTGTTTGTTCCTTAATTCTTCTAGGTCTTTGTTAAACATTTCTTGCATCTTCTCGATCTTTGCCTCCTTTCTTTTTCCAAGGTCTTGGCTCAACTTCACTATCATTATTCTGAATTCTTTTTCTGGAAGGTTCCCTATCTCCACCTCATTTCATTTTTTTTCTGGGGTTTTATCTTGTTCCTTGATCTGGTATAAAGTCCTCTGCCTTTTCATTTTGTCTATCTTTCTGTGAATGTGGTTTTCCTTCCACAGGCTGCAGAATTGTAGTTCTTCTTGCTTCTGCTGTCTGCTCTCCGGTGGATGAGTCTATCTTAGAGGCTTGTGCAAGCTTCCTGATGGGAGGGACTGGTGGTGGGTAGAGCTGGGTGTTGCTTTGGTGGGCAGAGCTTTAATCCGCTTGTCTACGGATTAAATAAAACTTTAATAAAAAGTTTAATCCGCTTGTCTGCTGATGCATGGGGCTGGGTTCCCTCCCTGTTGGTTGTTTGGCCTGAGGCGACCCAGCCCTGGAGCCTACCTTGCTCTTGGTGGGGCTAATGGCGGACTCTGGGAGGGCTCACACCAAGGAGTATTTCCCAGAACTTCTGCTGCCAGTGTCGTTGTCCTCACGGTGAGCCACAGCCACAGCCACCACCTGCCTCTGCAGGAGACCCTCTAAAAGTAGCAGGTAGTTCTGGTCATTCTCCTACAGGGTCACTGCTCCTTCCCCTGGGTCCTGATGTGCACACTACTTTGTGTGTGCCCTCCAAGAGTGGAGTATCTGAGTGGAGTTGAGACTCTGAGACTCTGTGTGGAGTTGCACAGACTCTGGGTCCTGTGAAGCTTCGATGTTTTGTGATTCTAGAAATCCTATAGGAGACGGTCCACAGCAGGTGACGCTAATGTTGTCAGTAGAGGTGTTGAAGCCAAAGATCTGCAGTTCCAACTAGAGGTGCCGATGTACATACAGGACAAAATCATCTCGTGTGAATGTAGTTCAGGCATGTTTAAGATGAATGCAGTCATGTTAATGCCTACCATATTCTATCTTGAGCCTCTCCTCAGGGACCCCCTCCTCAGTTCCTGAGGCTCCTGTAAGTCATGTACAGGGGACTGGAGAGTGGGCTCTGTCCAGTCTGAGCCCTGAGTTACCCTGTGTGTATCTTAGGATACTTTGTATTTCTGTGGTGTCTGTTGTAACATCATCTCTTTCATTTCAGATTTATTTGGGCCCTCTCTTTTTAAAAAAACATACTACTGTTGTCTTTTATTCTTTACAGAAGTTTAATAAGTGTTTGATCTACTATCCTTACCCTATGTATACTTTTTGCAGTGAGATTTTTACTTTTCTTTGTTTCCTTGTTACTATCAATAATTAGTGAGACTTCTTTTAAGCTACCTTCAACATTGCTTATAAAGCTGCTTTATTAGTGATGACAGAGCCTTAATGGAAGTCATGTTCTGGTTGTAAATTAGAATGCAATGTGCCAGCAAATAGCCCCTTAAGTTTATGTCTCATTACTTCTTGTTCTTTTTTTAATTTAATTTTTATTTTTTGTCAGAGCAAATTTAATTAAAATGTTTTGTTTCTTCTAGGTGTGAAAGATGTGGTTCTTTTAAACATATACATATATCTATTCTTCTTTGGATCATTTTCCCATGTAGGTTATGACACGATGTTGAGTAGTCTTGTCTTGGTATTACGTAGGTCTTTGGTGATTACATATTTCACATGTGTTTCTATATCTATCTTAACCCCAATATCCTAATGTATCCAATCCTCACACCTTTCCATTTGGTGAACCATAAGTTTGTTTAATGAATCTGTGATTGCATTTCTCTGTGGAAATATCTTCATTGGTATCAATTTTTAGCTAAGACCTATAAGTGATATTATAGGATATGTGTCTTTTGCTTTCTGACTTAGTACAATTTGCCTGATTACCTCAAGAATCATACATGGTGCTGCAAATGGCATTGTTTCATTTTTTTCCCTGGCTAATATTCCATCTGTACGTGTACCAGTTCTTCTTTGGCCACGCACCTCTTGATGTACTTTCTGGTTGCCTCCATGTCTTGGCTATTGTAATACTGCTGCAATGCACATTTGCTTGCCTGTGTCTTTCCAGTTATATCTTATATGTTATAGGCCAAGGAGTGGGCTTGCTATATCATATGGTAGCTCAGTGTGTATGTTTTAAAGGCACCACCATTCAGTTCTCATTAGTGGCTCTTTCCAGGTTACGTCCCACTTAAAATTGAGGGTATGCATTTCTCCAAAACACCTTCAATATTTATTGTTTGTAGTTTTCTTGCTGATGGTTATTCTAATGGGTGCGAGCTGATGCCTATCTGTGGTTGAATTTGCATGTGTCCCATAATCTGTTGAAATTGAGCTTTAAAGCATGCCCTTTTTATTTATCAAACTGTGATTACAGCTCAGTTCTTCAAAGTGTTTTCTTAAAGTAAGTGTCACATTTTGAAAAATTTTGCCATTACCTCCCTCAAGACATTTTGAGGGCACGTTTCATTTACAGCCCTGAAGTACTTGTTCATATGAAGTGACCATTAGCACACGTTTTAAAGCTGCTTTTGCAGGTAACGGCCAGAGGGTGGCAGCCTTTCTACGTTCCTAATCTGGTAAATAGGGAAAGAGACCTTCAGCCCCAAGAGTGTCCAGCTTTATTTCTCATCCAGCTGTGGGTCTAGATATGGTCACACCAGGTTGCATCACAGCCCCGGAACGAATTATGTAAAAATTTTCCCTCTATCACTGTCTTTGTTTTTTGGGATTTTTAAGTAATTTATTTTTATAATGGGGTTTACCTGATTTTCACTGCTGTGTTTATGCCCCTTTACACCCACTTGATTCACTTACAGAGGGACATCAATACATAGGTTTTAAGATTATTACTAGTCAGATATATTCTTGTGCGGTGAATAGGGCGTGTTGAGTCCAGTTCTCTGAGCAAGGAGTAGGTCTTGTCTATTACATATTGGGTTTATGGAACGGTATCTGAGCTAATTTGAAACCCTAGTTTTATGTATCACCCCACCTCACCTTTCCCGTTAAGCAGCCATAGTGTGTTTTCTGCATGTGTGACTCTGTTCTGTTTTGTAATTCAGTTCAAGTGTAACGGTTTTTACATTCCCTCTATCAGTGATACCTTATGAGAAGTGTCCTTTTCTGTGTGACTTATTTCACTTAGAATCGTCGTACCTAAATCCACTCATCATGCTGCTACTAGCCTTATGACATTGATTTCATGGCTGAGTGATATTCCATTGTACATAAGGACCACAACTTCTTTATCCATTTTTCTCTTTCCTGGGATATTGAAGGTGGAATGAAGTGGAGGTCCTTGTCAACAGAGCAGCCCTAAACTTTGGGGTGCTTGTGTCTTGCTGATTTTTCATTTTCCCAATTTATAACCCCATGAGTGGAAGTGCCCTATGCTCTCTAAGCTGTGTTTTTTAGATGTCTCAGGACACACCGTACACTTCTCCAGAGTGGCTGTTGGCAATTTACATCCCGCCCATCAGTGTAGCAAGGCTCCCATTTCTCCATAGCCTGTCCTGCATTTCTGGTTTTGAGACTTTTTTCAGCATGGCCCTTTTGACCGATGGGTAGCGAGTCTTCTTTGTAGCACTGATTTGCCTTTCCAGGTTGCTTGGTTGGCCAAAAAGGGCGTATGCGTTTTTTCCTGAATATATTCAGGAAAAAACGCATACGCCCTTTTTGGCCAAGGGCATCATTGTCAACGTTTTGCCGCTTTTCATGTGCTTTAAAGGCGATTCGAATCTACCTCCTGAAATCTGTTTCCTGCAATTCTGCCTTGATTTCAAATCGTCTTCTTTGCCTTCCCTCAATATATTTGTGGACGAGAGTTATCATTTATAACTCTGCAGGTTTGTGAATTGCAGTGCCCTGAAGCTCCATTTTACAACTCGCTTTTTTGGGAGCTGGCCGCAAAAGCGCAGGATGGCTTCAGGCCCTCTTCTGGTTCCGGGGGGCAGGCTGAGCCTGTGGTTAATTCTTCTTCCTGATGGGAAAATAGAGTGACCTGTGCCTGTCCCAACACCAAGAGCTAGTCTTTCATTGGTTCCACGTCTTCCCGTTCATCCTCAGTACAAATTGCAACCTGTACGGAACAGGAGGTTAAAGGTGCTGATTCTCCAAGGAGGGAGATTGCTAGTAAAGCGACTGGAATGGCGAACCCGGGCACAAGCAGATGAGAAATGAGGTGCGTTTTAGAAACCTTTCCCCATCACATGGTGTACCATCTTCAGGGTTTCTCATGCATGTTTTCGATGTAGGAAGATGACCTTGAACCTGGAGATTTGGGACCCAAGCGATGGGTACCACGCAGTATTACTTTAAAGGGTCTGCGTTTGCTCACCCAACCTCACCAAACCTCTCAGCCCCAAGAGTGTCCACCCTTATGTCTCATCCAGCTGTGGGTCTAGATATGGTCAATCCAGGTTGCATCACAGCCCCTGAACGCATTGTGTAAGAATTTCTCTCTCTTCCACTGTCTTTGTTTCATGGGTTTGTAAAAGTAATTTATTTTTATAATGGGGTTTAGCTGCTTTTCACTGCTGTGTTTATGCCGCTTTACACCCACTTGACACACTAACAGAGAGATATCAATACATAGGTTTTAAGATTATTACTAGTCAGATATATTCTTGTGCGGTGAATAGGGCGTGTTGAGTCCAGTTCTCTGAGCAAGGAGTAGGTCTTGTCTATTACATATTGGGTTTATGGAACGGTATCTGAGCTAATTTGAAACCCTTGTTTTATGTATCACCCCACCTCACCTTTCCCGTTAAGCAGCCATAGTGTGTTTTCTGCATGTGTGACTCCGTTCTGTTTTGTAATTCAGTTCAAGTGTAACGGTTTTTACATTCCCTCTATCAGTGATACCTTATGAGAAGTGTCCTTTTCTGTGTGACTTATTTCACTTAGAATCGTCGTACCTAAATCCACTCATCATGCTGCTACTAGCCTTATGACATTGATTTCATGGCTGAGTGATATTCCATTGTACATAAGGACCACAACTTCTTTATCCATTTTTCTCTTTCCTGGGATATTGAAGGTGGAATGAAGTGGAGGTCCTTGTCAACAGAGCAGCCCTAAACTTTGGGGTGCTTGTGTCTTGCTGATTTTTAATTTTCCCAATGTATACCCCCATGAGTGGAAGTGCCCTATGCTCTCTAAGCTGTGTTTTTTAGATGTTTCAGGACACACCGTACTCTTCTCCAGAGTGGCTGTTGGCAATTTACATCCCGCCCATCAGTGTAGCAAGGCTCCCATTTCTCCATGGCCTGTCCTGCATTTCTGGTTTTGACACTTTTTTCAGCATGGCCCTTTTGACCGATGGGAAGCGAGACTTCTTTGTAGCACTGATTTGCCTTTCCAGGTTGCTTGGTTGGCCAAAAAGGGCGTATGCGTTTTTTCCTGAATATATTCAGGAAAAAACGCATACGCCCTTTTTGGCCAAGGGCATCATTGTCAACGTTTTGCCGCTTTTCATGTGCTTTAAAGGCGATTCGAATCTACCTCCTGAAATCTGTTTCCTGCAATTCTGCCTTGATTTCAAATCCTCTTCTTTGCCTTCCCTCAATATATTTGTGGACGAGAGTTATCATTTATAACTCTGCAGGTTTGTGAATTGCAGTGCCCTGAACCTCCATTTTACAACTCGCCTTTTTGGGAGATGGCCGCAAAAGCGCAGGGTGGCTTCAGGCCCTGTTCTGGTTCCGGGGGGCAGGATGAGCCTGTGGTTAATTCTTCTTCCTGATGGGAAAATAGAGTGACCTCTGCATGTCCCAACACCAAGAGGTAGTCTCTCATTGGTTCCATGTCTTCCCGTTCATCCTCAGGACAAATTGCAATCTGTACGGAACAGGAGGTTAAAGGTGCTGATGCTCCAAGTAGGGAGATTGCTAGTAAAGTGGCTGGAATGGCGAACCCGAGCACAAGGAGATGAGAAATGAGGTGCGTTTTAGAAACCTTTCCCCATCACACGGTGTACCATCTTCTGGGTTTCTCATGCATGTTTTCGATGTAGCAAGATGCCCTTGAACCTGGAGATTTGGGACCCATGCGATGGGTACCACGCAGTATTACTTTAAAGGGTCTGCGTTTGCTCACCCAACCTCACCAAACCTCTCAGCCCCAAGAGTGTCCACCCTTATGTCTCATCCAGCTGTGGGTCTAGATATGGTCAATCCAGGTTGCATCACAGCCCCTGAACGCATTGTGTAAGAATTTCGCTCTCTTTCACTGTCTTTGTTTCATGGGTTTTTCAAAGTAATTTATTTTTATAATGGGGTTTAGCTGCTTTTCATTGCTGTGTTTATGCCGCTTTACACCCACTTGACACACTAACAGAGAGATATCAATACATAGGTTTTAAGATTATTACTAGTCAGATATATTCTTGTGCGGTGAATAGGGCGTGTTGAGTCCAGTTCTCTGAGCAAGGAGTAGGTCTTGTCTATTACATATTGGGTTTATGGAACGGTATCTGAGCTAATTTGAAACCCTTGTTTTATGTATCACCCCACCTCACCTTTCCCGTTAAGCAGCCATAGTGTGTTTTCTGCATGTGTGACTCCGTTCTGTTTTGTAATTCAGTTCAAGTGTAACGGTTTTTACATTCCCTCTATCAGTGATACCTTATGAGAAGTGTCCTTTTCTGTGTGACTTATTTCACTTAGAATCGTCGTACCTAAATCCACTCATCATGCTGCTACTAGCCTTATGACATTGATTTCATGGCTGAGTGATATTCCATTGTACATAAGGACCACAACTCCTTTATCCATTTTTCTCTTTCCTGGGATATTGAAGGTGGAATGAAGTGGAGGTCCTTGTCAACAGAGCAGCCCTAAACTTTGGGGTGCTTGTGTCTTGCTGATTTTTAATTTTCCCAATGTATACCCCCATGAGTGGAAGTGCCCTATGCTCTCTAAGCTGTGTTTTTTAGATGTTTCAGGACACACCGTACTCTTCTCCAGAGTGGCTGTTGGCAATTTACATCCCGCCCATCAGTGTAGCAAGGCTCCCATTTCTCCATGGCCTGTCCTGCATTTCTGGTTTTGACACTTTTTTCAGCATGGCCCTTTTGACCGATGGGAAGCGAGACTTCTTTGTAGCACTGATTTGCCTTTCCAGGTTGCTTGGTTGGCCAAAAAGGGCGTATGCGTTTTTTCCTGAATATATTCAGGAAAAAACGCATACGCCCTTTTTGGCCAAGGGCATCATTGTCAACGTTTTGCCGCTTTTCATGTGCTTTAAAGGCGATTCGAATCTACCTCCTGAAATCTGTTTCCTGCAATTCTGCCTTGATTTCAAATCCTCTTCTTTGCCTTCCCTCAATATATTTGTGGACGAGAGTTATCATTTATAACTCTGCAGGTTTGTGAATTGCAGTGCCCTGAACCTCCATTTTACAACTCGCCTTTTTGGGAGATGGCCGCAAAAGCGCAGGGTGGCTTCAGGCCCTGTTCTGGTTCCGGGGGGCAGGATGAGCCTGTGGTTAATTCTTCTTCCTGATGGGAAAATAGAGTGACCTCTGCATGTCCCAACACCAAGAGCTAGTCTCTCATTGGTTCCATGTCTTCCCGTTCATCCTCAGGACAAATTGCAACCTGTACGGAACAGGAGGTTAAAGGTGCTGATGCTCCAAGTAGGGAGATTGCTAGTAAAGTGGCTGGAATGGCGAACCCGAGCACAAGGAGATGAGAAATGAGGTGCCTTTTAGAAACCTTTCCCCATCACACGGTGTACCATCTTCTGGGTTTCTCATGCATGTTTTCGATGTAGCAAGATGCCCTTGAACCTGGAGATTTGGGACCCATGCGATGGGTACCACGCAGTATTACTTTAAAGGGTCTGCGTTTGCTCACCCAACCTCACCAAACCTCTCAGCCCCAAGAGTGTCCACCCTTATGTCTCATCCAGCTGTGGGTCTAGATATGGTCAATCCAGGTTGCATCACAGCCCCTGAACGCATTGTGTAAGAATTTCGCTCTCTTTCACTGTCTTTGTTTCATGGGTTTTTCAAAGTAATTTATTTTTATAATGGGGTTTAGCTGCTTTTCACTGCTGTGTTTATGCCGCTTTACACCCACTTGACACACTAACAGAGAGATATCAATACATAGGTTTTAAGATTATTACTAGTCAGATATATTCTTGTGCGGTGAATAGGGCGTGTTGAGTCCAGTTCTCTGAGCAAGGAGTAGGTCTTGTCTATTACATATTGGGTTTATGGAACGGTATCTGAGCTAATTTGAAACCCTTGTTTTATGTATCACCCCACCTCACCTTTCCCGTTTAGCAGCCATAGTGTGTTTTCTGCATGTGTGACTCTGTTCTGTTTTGTAATTCAGTTCAAGTGTAACGGTTTCTACATTCCCTCTATAAGTGATACCTTATGAGAAGTGTCCTTTTCTGTGTGACTTATTTCACTTAGAATCGTCGTACCTAAATCCACTCATCATGCTGCTACTAGCCTTATGACATTGATTTCATGGCTGAGTGATATTCCATTGTACATAAGGACCACAACACCTTTATCCATTTTTCTCTTTCCTGGGATATTGAAGGTGGAATGAAGTGGAGGTCCTTGTCAACAGAGCAGCCCTAAACTTTGGGGTGCTTGTGTCTTGCTGATTTTTAATTTTCCCAATGTATACCCCCATAAGTGGAAGTGCCCTATGCTCTCTAAGCTGTGTTTTTTAGATGTTTCAGGACACACCATACTCCTCTCCAGAGTGGCTGTTGACAATTTACATCCCGCCCATCAGTGTAGCAAGGCTCCCATTTCTCCATGGCCTGTCCTGCATTTCTGGTTTTGACACTTTTTTCAGCATGGCCCTTTTGACCGATGGGTAGCGAGACTTCTTTGTAGCACTGATTTGCCTTTCCAGGTTGCTTGGTTGGCCAAAAAGGGCGTATGCGTTTTTTCCTGAATATATTCAGGAAAAAACGCATACGCCCTTTTTGGCCAAGGGCATCATTGTCAACGTTTTGCCGCTTTTCATGTGCTTTAAAGGCGATTCGAATCTACCTCCTGAAATCTGTTTCCTGCAATTCTGCCTTGATTTCAAATCCTCTTCTTTGCCTTCCCTCAATATATTTGTGGACGAGAGTTATCATTTATAACTCTGCAGGTTTGTGAATTGCAGTGCCCTGAAGCTCCATTTTACAACTCGCTTTTTTGGGAGCTGGCCGCAAAAGCGCAGGATGGCTTCAGGCCCTGTTCCGGTTCCGGGGGGGAGGATGAGCCTGTGGTTCATTCTTCTTCCTGATGGGAAAATAGAGTGACCTGTGCCTGTCCCAACACCAAGAGCTAGTCTCTCACTGGTTCCCCGTCTACCCGTTCATCCTCAGGACAAATTGCAACCTGTACAGAACAGGAGGTTAAAGGTGCTGATGCTCCAAGTAGGGAGATTGTTAGTAAAGCGGCTGGAATGGCGAACCCGGGCACAAGGAGAAGAGAAATGAGGTGCGTATTAGAAACCTTTCCCCATCACATGGTGTACCATCTTTTTGTTTTCTCATGCATGTTTTCGATGTAGGAAGATGCCCTTGAACATGGAGATTTGGGACCCATGCGATGGGTACCACGCAGTATTACTTTAAAGGGTCTGCGTTTGCTCACCCAACCTCACCAAACCTCTCAGCCCCAAGAGTGTCCACCCTTATGTCTCATCCAGCTGTGGGTCTAGATATGGTCAATCCAGGTTGCATCACAGCCCCTGAACGCATTGTGTAAGAATTTCGCTCTCTTTCACTGTCTTTGTTTCATGGGTTTTTCAAAGTAATTTATCTTTATAATGGGGTTTAGCTGCTTTTCATTGCTGTGTTTATGCCGCTTTACACCCACTTGACACACTAACAGAGAGATATCAATACATAGGTTTTAAGATTATTACTAGTCAGATATATTCTTGTGCGGTGAATAGGGCGTGTTGAGTCCAGTTCTCTGAGCAAGGAGTAGGTCTTGTCTATTACATATTGGGTTTATGGAACGGTATCTGAGCTAATTTGAAACCCTTGTTTTATGTATCACCCCACCTCACCTTTCCCGTTAAGCAGCCATAGTGTGTTTTCTGCATGTGTGACTCCGTTCTGTTTTGTAATTCAGTTCAACTGTAACGGTTTTTACATTCCCTCTATCAGTGATACCTTATGAGAAGTGTCCTTTTCTGTGTGACTTATTTCACTTAGAATCGTCGTACCTAAATCCACTCATCATGCTGCTACTAGCCTTATGACATTGATTTCATGGCTGAGTGATATTCCATTGTACATAAGGACCACAACTCCTTTATCCATTTTTCTCTTTCCTGGGATATTGAAGGTGGAATGAAGTGGAGGTCCTTGTCAACAGAGCAGCCCTAAACTTTGGGGTGCTTGTGTCTTGCTGATTTTTAATTTTCCCAATGTATACCCCCATGAGTGGAAGTGCCCTATGCTCTCTAAGCTGTGTTTTTTAGATGTTTCAGGACACACCGTACTCTTCTCCAGAGTGGCTGTTGGCAATTTACATCCCGCCCATCAGTGTAGCAAGGCTCCCATTTCTCCATGGCCTGTCCTGCATTTCTGGTTTTGACACTTTTTTCAGCATGGCCCTTTTGACCGATGGGAAGCGAGACTTCTTTGTAGCACTGATTTGCCTTTCCAGGTTGCTTGGTTGGCCAAAAAGGGCGTATGCGTTTTTTCCTGAATATATTCAGGAAAAAACGCATACGCCCTTTTTGGCCAAGGGCATCATTGTCAACGTTTTGCCGCTTTTCATGTGCTTTAAAGGCGATTCGAATCTACCTCCTGAAATCTGTTTCCTGCAATTCTGCCTTGATTTCAAATCCTCTTCTTTGCCTTCCCTCAATATATTTGTGGACGAGAGTTATCATTTATAACTCTGCAGGTTTGTGAATTGCAGTGCCCTGAACCTCCATTTTACAACTCGCCTTTTTGGGAGATGGCCGCAAAAGCGCAGGGTGGCTTCAGGCCCTGTTCTGGTTCCGGGGGGCAGGATGAGCCTGTGGTTAATTCTTCTTCCTGATGGGAAAATAGAGTGACCTCTGCATGTCCCAACACCAAGAGGTAGTCTCTCATTGGTTCCATGTCTTCCCGTTCATCCTCAGGACAAATTGCAATCTGTACGGAACAGGAGGTTAAAGGTGCTGATGCTCCAAGTAGGGAGATTGCTAGTAAAGTGGCTGGAATGGCGAACCCGAGCACAAGGAGATGAGAAATGAGGTGCGTTTTAGAAACCTTTCCCCATCACACGGTGTACCATCTTCTGGGTTTCTCATGCATGTTTTCGATGTAGCAAGATGCCCTTGAACCTGGAGATTTGGGACCCATGCGATGGGTACCACGCAGTATTACTTTAAAGGGTCTGCGTTTGCTCACCCAACCTCACCAAACCTCTCAGCCCCAAGAGTGTCCACCCTTATGTCTCATCCAGCTGTGGGTCTAGATATGGTCAATCCAGGTTGCATCACAGCCCCTGAACGCATTGTGTAAGAATTTCGCTCTCTTTCACTGTCTTTGTTTCATGGGTTTTTCAAAGTAATTTATTTTTATAATGGGGTTTAGCTGCTTTTCATTGCTGTGTTTATGCCGCTTTACACCCACTTGACACACTAACAGAGAGATATCAATACATAGGTTTTAAGATTATTACTAGTCAGATATATTCTTGTGCGGTGAATAGGGCGTGTTGAGTCCAGTTCTCTGAGCAAGGAGTAGGTCTTGTCTATTACATATTGGGTTTATGGAACGGTATCTGAGCTAATTTGAAACCCTTGTTTTATGTATCACCCCACCTCACCTTTCCCGTTAAGCAGCCATAGTGTGTTTTCTGCATGTGTGACTCCGTTCTGTTTTGTAATTCAGTTCAAGTGTAACGGTTTTTACATTCCCTCTATCAGTGATACCTTATGAGAAGTGTCCTTTTCTGTGTGACTTATTTCACTTAGAATCGTCGTACCTAAATCCACTCATCATGCTGCTACTAGCCTTATGACATTGATTTCATGGCTGAGTGATATTCCATTGTACATAAGGACCACAACTCCTTTATCCATTTTTCTCTTTCCTGGGATATTGAAGGTGGAATGAAGTGGAGGTCCTTGTCAACAGAGCAGCCCTAAACTTTGGGGTGCTTGTGTCTTGCTGATTTTTAATTTTCCCAATGTATACCCCCATGAGTGGAAGTGCCCTATGCTCTCTAAGCTGTGTTTTTTAGATGTTTCAGGACACACCGTACTCTTCTCCAGAGTGGCTGTTGGCAATTTACATCCCGCCCATCAGTGTAGCAAGGCTCCCATTTCTCCATGGCCTGTCCTGCATTTCTGGTTTTGACACTTTTTTCAGCATGGCCCTTTTGACCGATGGGAAGCGAGACTTCTTTGTAGCACTGATTTGCCTTTCCAGGTTGCTTGGTTGGCCAAAAAGGGCGTATGCGTTTTTTCCTGAATATATTCAGGAAAAAACGCATACGCCCTTTTTGGCCAAGGGCATCATTGTCAACGTTTTGCCGCTTTTCATGTGCTTTAAAGGCGATTCGAATCTACCTCCTGAAATCTGTTTCCTGCAATTCTGCCTTGATTTCAAATCCTCTTCTTTGCCTTCCCTCAATATATTTGTGGACGAGAGTTATCATTTATAACTCTGCAGGTTTGTGAATTGCAGTGCCCTGAACCTCCATTTTACAACTCGCCTTTTTGGGAGATGGCCGCAAAAGCGCAGGGTGGCTTCAGGCCCTGTTCTGGTTCCGGGGGGCAGGATGAGCCTGTGGTTAATTCTTCTTCCTGATGGGAAAATAGAGTGACCTCTGCATGTCCCAACACCAAGAGCTAGTCTCTCATTGGTTCCATGTCTTCCCGTTCATCCTCAGGACAAATTGCAACCTGTACGGAACAGGAGGTTAAAGGTGCTGATGCTCCAAGTAGGGAGATTGCTAGTAAAGTGGCTGGAATGGCGAACCCGAGCACAAGGAGATGAGAAATGAGGTGCCTTTTAGAAACCTTTCCCCATCACACGGTGTACCATCTTCTGGGTTTCTCATGCATGTTTTCGATGTAGCAAGATGCCCTTGAACCTGGAGATTTGGGACCCATGCGATGGGTACCACGCAGTATTACTTTAAAGGGTCTGCGTTTGCTCACCCAACCTCACCAAACCTCTCAGCCCCAAGAGTGTCCACCCTTATGTCTTATCCAGCTGTGGGTCTAGATATGGTCAATCCAGGTTGCATCACAGCCCCTGAACGCATTGTGTAAGAATTTCGCTCTCTTTCACTGTCTTTGTTTCATGGGTTTTTCAAAGTAATTTATTTTTATAATGGGGTTTAGCTGCTTTTCACTGCTGTGTTTATGCCGCTTTACACCCACTTGACACACTAACAGAGAGATATCAATACATAGGTTTTAAGATTATTACTAGTCAGATATATTCTTGTGCGGTGAATAGGGCGTGTTGAGTCCAGTTCTCTGAGCAAGGAGTAGGTCTTGTCTATTACATATTGGGTTTATGGAACGGTATCTGAGCTAATTTGAAACCCTTGTATTATGTATCACCCCACCTCACCTTTCCCGTTTAGCAGCCATAGTGTGTTTTCTGCATGTGTGACTCTGTTCTGTTTTGTAATTCAGTTCAAGTGTAACGGTTTCTACATTCCCTCTATAAGTGATACCTTATGAGAAGTGTCCTTTTCTGTGTGACTTATTTCACTTAGAATCGTCGTACCTAAATCCACTCATCATGCTGCTACTAGCCTTATGACATTGATTTCATGGCTGAGTGATATTCCATTGTACATAAGGACCACAACTCCTTTATCCATTTTTCTCTTTCCTGGGATATTGAAGGTGGAATGAAGTGGAGGTCCTTGTCAACAGAGCAGCCCTAAACTTTGGGGTGCTTGTGTCTTGCTGATTTTTAATTTTCCCAATGTATACCCCCATAAGTGGAAGTGCCCTATGCTCTCTAAGCTGTGTTTTTTAGATGTTTCAGGACACACCGTACTCCTCTCCAGAGTGGCTGTTGACAATTTACATCCCGCCCATCAGTGTAGCAAGGCTCCCATTTCTCCATGGCCTGTCCTGCATTTCTGGTTTTGACACTTTTTTCAGCATGGCCCTTTTGACCGATGGGTAGCGAGACTTCTTTGTAGCACTGATTTGCCTTTCCAGGTTGCTTGGTTGGCCAAAAAGGGCGTATGCGTTTTTTCCTGAATATATTCAGGAAAAAACGCATACGCCCTTTTTGGCCAAGGGCATCATTGTCAACGTTTTGCCGCTTTTCATGTGCTTTAAAGGCGATTCGAATCTACCTCCTGAAATCTGTTTCCTGCAATTCTGCCTTGATTTCAAATCCTCTTCTTTGCCTTCCCTCAATATATTTGTGGACGAGAGTTATCATTTATAACTCTGCAGGTTTGTGAATTGCAGTGCCCTGAAGCTCCATTTTACAACTCGCTTTTTTGGGAGCTGGCCGCAAAAGCGCAGGATGGCTTCAGGCCCTGTTCCGGTTCCGGGGGGGAGGATGAGCCTGTGGTTCATTCTTCTTCCTGATGGGAAAATAGAGTGACCTGTGCCTGTCCCAACACCAAGAGCTAGTCTCTCACTGGTTCCCCGTCTACCCGTTCATCCTCAGGACAAATTGCAACCTGTACAGAACAGGAGGTTAAAGGTGCTGATGCTCCAAGTAGGGAGATTGTTAGTAAAGCGGCTGGAATGGCGAACCCGGGCACAAGGAGAAGAGAAATGAGGTGCGTATTAGAAACCTTTCCCCATCACATGGTGTACCATCTTTTTGTTTTCTCATGCATGTTTTCGATGTAGGAAGATGCCCTTGAACATGGAGATTTGGGACCCATGCGATGGGTACCACGCAGTATTACTTTAAAGGGTCTGCGTTTGCTCACCCAACCTCACCAAACCTCTCAGCCCCAAGAGTGTCCACCCTTATGTCTCATCCAGCTGTGGGTCTAGATATGGTCAATCCAGGTTGCATCACAGCCCCTGAACGCATTGTGTAAGAATTTCGCTCTCTTTCACTGTCTTTGTTTCATGGGTTTTTCAAAGTAATTTATCTTTATAATGGGGTTTAGCTGCTTTTCATTGCTGTGTTTATGCCGCTTTACACCCACTTGACACACTAACAGAGAGATATCAATACATAGGTTTTAAGATTATTACTAGTCAGATATATTCTTGTGCGGTGAATAGGGCGTGTTGAGTCCAGTTCTCTGAGCAAGGAGTAGGTCTTGTCTATTACATATTGGGTTTATGGAACGGTATCTGAGCTAATTTGAAACCCTTGTTTTATTTATCACCCCACCTCACCTTTCCCGTTAAGCAGCCATAGTGTGTTTTCTGCATGTGTGACTCCGTTCTGTTTTGTAATTCAGTTCAACTGTAACGGTTTTTACATTCCCTCTATCAGTGATACCTTATGAGAAGTGTCCTTTTCTGTGTGACTTATTTCACTTAGAATCGTCGTACCTAAATCCACTCATCATGCTGCTACTAGCCTTATGACATTGATTTCATGGCTGAGTGATATTCCATTGTACATAAGGACCACAACTCCTTTATCCATTTTTCTCTTTCCTGGGATATTGAAGGTGGAATGAAGTGGAGGTCCTTGTCAACAGAGCAGCCCTAAACTTTGGGGTGCTTGTGTCTTGCTGATTTTTAATTTTCCCAATGTATACCCCCATGAGTGGAAGTGCCCTATGCTCTCTAAGCTGTGTTTTTTAGATGTTTCAGGACACACCGTACTCTTCTCCAGAGTGGCTGTTGGCAATTTACATCCTGCCCATCAGTGTAGCAAGGCTCCCATTTCTCCATGGCCTGTCCTGCATTTCTGGTTTTGACACTTTTTTCAGCATGGCCCTTTTGACCGATGGGAAGCGAGACTTCTTTGTAGCACTGATTTGCCTTTCCAGGTTGCTTGGTTGGCCAAAAAGGGCGTATGCGTTTTTTCCTGAATATATTCAGGAAAAAACGCATACGCCCTTTTTGGCCAAGGGCATCATTGTCAACGTTTTGCCGCTTTTCATGTGCTTTAAAGGCGATTCGAATCTACCTCCTGAAATCTGTTTCCTGCAATTCTGCCTTGATTTCAAATCCTCTTCTTTGCCTTCCCTCAATATATTTGTGGACGAGAGTTATCATTTATAACTCTGCAGGTTTGTGAATTGCAGTGCCCTGAACCTCCATTTTACAACTCGCCTTTTTGGGAGATGGCCGCAAAAGCGCAGGGTGGCTTCAGGCCCTGTTCTGGTTCCGGGGGGCAGGATGAGCCTGTGGTTAATTCTTCTTCCTGATGGGAAAATAGAGTGACCTGTGCCTGTCCCAACACCAAGAGCTAGTCTCTCATTGGTTCCATGTCTTCCCGTTCATCCTCAGGACAAATTGCAACCTGTACGGAACAGGAGGTTAAAGGTGCTGATGCTCCAAGTAGGGAGATTGCTAGTAAAGTGGCTGGAATGGCGAACCTGAGCACAAGGAGATGAGAAATGAGGTGCGTTTTAGAAACCTTTCCCCATCACACGGTGTACCATCTTCTGGGTTTCTCATGCATGTTTTCGATGTAGCAAGATGCCCTTGAACCTGGAGATTTGGGACCCATGCGATGGGTACCACGCAGTATTACTTTAAAGGGTCTGCGTTTGCTCACCCAACCTCACCAAACCTCTCAGCCCCAAGAGTGTCCACCCTTATGTCTCATCCAGCTGTGGGTCTAGATATGGTCAATCCAGGTTGCATCACAGCCCCTGAACGCATTGTGTAAGAATTTCGCTCTCTTTCACTGTCTTTGTTTCATGGGTTTTTCAAAGTAATTTATCTTTATAATGGGGTTTAGCTGCTTTTCATTGCTGTGTTTATGCCGCTTTACACCCACTTGACACACTAACAGAGAGATATCAATACATAGGTTTTAAGATTATTACTAGTCAGATATATTCTTGTGCGGTGAATAGGGCGTGTTGAGTCCAGTTCTCTGAGCAAGGAGTAGGTCTTGTCTATTACATATTGGGTTTATGGAACGGTATCTGAGCTAATTTGAAACCCTTGTTTTATGTATCACCCCACCTCACCTTTCCCGTTAAGCAGCCATAGTGTGTTTTCTGCATGTGTGACTCCGTTCTGTTTTGTAATTCAGTTCAACTGTAACGGTTTTTACATTCCCTCTATCAGTGATACCTTATGAGAAGTGTCCTTTTCTGTGTGACTTATTTCACTTAGAATCGTCGTACCTAAATCCACTCATCATGCTGCTACTAGCCTTATGACATTGATTTCATGGCTGAGTGATATTCCATTGTACATAAGGACCACAACTTCTTTATCCATTTTTCTCTTTCCTGGGATATTGAAGGTGGAATGAAGTGGAGGTCCTTGTCAACAGAGCAGCCCTAAACTTTGGGGTGCTTGTGTCTTGCTGATTTTTAATTTTCCCAATGTATACCCCCATGAGTGGAAGTGCCCTATGCTCTCTAAGCTGTGTTTTTTAGATGTTTCAGGACACACCGTACTCTTCTCCAGAGTGGCTGTTGGCAATTTACATCCTGCCCATCAGTGTAGCAAGGCTCCCATTTCTCCATGGCCTGTCCTGCATTTCTGGTTTTGACACTTTTTTCAGCATGGCCCTTTTGACCGATGGGAAGCGAGACTTCTTTGTAGCACTGATTTGCCTATCCAGGTTGCTTGGTTGGCCAAAAAGGGCGTATGCGTTTTTTCCTGAATATATTCAGGAAAAAACGCATACGCCCTTTTTGGCCAAGGGCATCATTGTCAACGTTTTGCCGCTTTTCATGTGCTTTAAAGGCGATTCGAATCTACCTCCTGAAATCTGTTTCCTGCAATTCTGCCTTGATTTCAAATCCTCTTCTTTGCCTTCCCTCAATATATTTGTGGACGAGAGTTATCATTTATAACTCTGCAGGTTTGTGAATTGCAGTGCCCTGAACCTCCATTTTACAACTCGCCTTTTTGGGAGATGGCCGCAAAAGCGCAGGGTGGCTTCAGGCCCTGTTCTGGTTCCGGGGGGCAGGATGAGCCTGTGGTTAATTCTTCTTCCTGATGGGAAAATAGAGTGACCTCTGCATGTCCCAACACCAAGAGCTAGTCTCTCATTGGTTCCATGTCTTCCCGTTCATCCTCAGGACAAATTGCAACCTGTACGGAACAGGAGGTTAAAGGTGCTGATGCTCCAAGTAGGGAGATTGCTAGTAAAGTGGCTGGAATGGCGAACCCGAGCACAAGGAGATGAGAAATGAGGTGCGTTTTAGAAACCTTTCCCCATCACACGGTGTACCATCTTCTGGGTTTCTCATGCATGTTTTCGATGTAGCAAGATGCCCTTGAACCTGGAGATTTGGGACCCATGCGATGGGTACCACGCAGTATTACTTTAAAGGGTCTGCGTTTGCTCACCCAACCTCACCAAACCTCTCAGCCCCAAGAGTGTCCACCCTTATGTCTCATCCAGCTGTGGGTCTAGATATGGTCAATCCAGGTTGCATCACAGCCCCTGAACGCATTGTGTAAGAATTTCGCTCTCTTTCACTGTCTTTGTTTCATGGGTTTTTCAAAGTAATTTATTTTTATAATGGGGTTTAGCTGCTTTTCATTGCTGTGTTTATGCCGCTTTAAACCCACTTGACACACTAACAGAGAGATATCAATACATAGGTTTTAAGATTATTACTAGTCAGATATATTCTTGTGCGGTGAATAGGGCGTGTTGAGTCCAGTTCTCTGAGCAAGGAGTAGGTCTTGTCTATTACATATTGGGTTTATGGAACGGTATCTGAGCTAATTTGAAACCCTTGTTTTATGTATCACCCCACCTCACCTTTCCCGTTAAGCAGCCATAGTGTGTTTTCTGCATGTGTGACTCCGTTCTGTTTTGTAATTCAGTTCAAGTGTAACGGTTTTTACATTCCCTCTATCAGTGATACCTTATGAGAAGTGTCCTTTTCTGTGTGACTTATTTCACTTAGAATCGTCGTACCTAAATCCACTCATCATTGCTGCTACTAGCCTTATGACATTGATTTCATGGCTGAGTGATATTCCATTGTACATAAGGACCACAACTCCTTTATCCATTTTTCTCTTTCCTGGGATATTGAAGGTGGAATGAAGTGGAGGTCCTTGTCAACAGGGCAGCCCTAAACTTTGGGGTGCTTGTGTCTTGCTGATTTTTAATTTTCCCAATTTATACCCCCATGAGTGGAAGTGCCCTATGCTCACTAAGCTGTGTTGTTTAGATGTTTAAGGACACACCGTACACTTCTCCAGAGTGGCTGTTGGCAATTTACATCCCGCCCATCAGTGTAGCAAGGCTCCCATTTCTCCATGGCCTGTCCTGCATTTCTGGTTTTGACACTTTTTTCAGCATGGCCCTTTTGACCGATGGGAAGCGAGTCTTCTTTGTAGCGCTGATTTGCCTTTCCAGGTTGCTTGGTTGGCCAAAAAGGGCGTATGCGTTTTTTCCTGAATATATTCAGGAAAAAACGCATACGCCCTTTTTGGCCAAGGGCATCATTGTCAACGTTTTGCCGCTTTTCATGTGCTTTAAAGGCGATTCGAATCTACCTCCTGAAATCTGTTTCCTGCAATTCTGCCTTGATTTCAAATCCTCTTCTTTGCCTTCCCTCAATATATTTGTGGACGAGAGTTATCATTTATAACTCTGCAGGTTTGTGAATTGCAGTGCCCTGAACCTCCATTTTACAACTCGCCTTTTTGGGAGATGGCCGCAAAAGCGCAGGGTGGCTTCAGGCCCTGTTCTGGTTCCGGGGGGCAGGATGAGCCTGTGGTTAATTCTTCTTCCTGATGGGAAAATAGAGTGACCTCTGCATGTCCCAACACCAAGAGCTAGTCTCTCATTCGTTCCATGTCTTCCCGTTCATCCTCAGGACAAATTGCAACCTGTACGGAACAGGAGGTTAAAGGTGCTGATGCTCCAAGTAGGGAGATTGCTAGTAAAGCGGCTGGAATAGCGAACCCGGGCACAAGGAGATGAGAAATGAGGTGCGTTTTAGAAACCTTTCCCCATCACACGGTGTACCATCTTCTGGGTTTATCATGCATGTTTTCGATGTAGGAAGATGCCCTTGAACCTGGAGATTTGGGGCCCATTGGATGGCCACCACTCACTATTATTTTAAAGGGTCTGCGTTTGCTCACCCAACCTCACCAAACCTCTCAGCCCCAAGAGTGTCCACCCTTAGGTCTCATCCAGCTGTGGGTCTAGATATGGTCAATCCAGGTTGCATCACAGCCCCTGAACGCATTGTGTAAGAATTTCGCTCTCTTTCACTGTCTTTGTTTCATGGGTTTTTCAAAGTAATTTATTTTTATAATGGGGTTTAGCTGCTTTTCACTGCTGTGTTTATGCCGCTTTACACCCACTTGACACACTAACAGAGAGATATCAATACATAGGTTTTAAGATTATTACTAGTCAGATATATTCTTGTGCGGTGAATAGGGCGTGTTGAGTCCAGTTCTCTGAGCAAGGAGTAGGTCTTGTCTATTACATATTGGGTTTATGGAATGGTATCTTAGCTAATTTGAAACCCTTGTTTTATGTATCACCCCACCTCACCTTTCCCGTTAAGCAGCCATAGTGTGTTTTCTGCATGTGTGACTCTGTTCTGTTTTGTAATTCAGTTCAAGTGTAACGGTTTTTACATTCCCTCTATAAGTGATACATTATGAGAAGTGTCCTTTTCTGTGTGACTTATTTCACTTAGAATCGTCGTACCTAAATCCACTCATCATGCTGCTACTAGCCTTATGACATTGATTTCATGGCTGAGTGATATTCCATTGTATATAAGGACCACAACTTCTTTATCCATTTTTCTCTTTCCTGGGATATTGAAGGTGGAATGAAGTGGAGGTCCTTGTCAACAGAGCAGCCCTAAACTTTGGGGTGCTTGTGTCTTGCTGATTTTTAATTTTCCCAATGTATACCCCCATAAGTGGAAGTGCCCTATGCTCTCTAAGCTGTGTTTTTTAGATGTTTCAGGACACACCGTACTCTTCTCCAGAGTGGCTGTTGACAATTTACATCCCGCCCATCAGTGTAGCAAGGCTCCCATTTCTCCATGGCCTGTCCTGCATTTCTGGTTTTGACACTTTTTTCAGCATGGCCCTTTTGACCGATGGGAAGCGAGACTTCTTTGTAGCACTGATTTGCCTTTCCAGGTTGCTTGGTTGGCCAAAAAGGGCGTATGCGTTTTTTCCTGAATATATTCAGGAAAAAACGCATACGCCCTTTTTGGCCAAGGGCATCATTGTCAACGTTTTGCCGCTTTTCATGTGCTTTAAAGGCGATTCGAATCTACCTCCTGAAATCTGTTTCCTGCAATTCTGCCTTGATTTCAAATCCTCTTCTTTGCCTTCCCTCAATATATTTGTGGACGAGAGTTATCATTTATAACTCTGCAGGTTTGTGAATTGCAGTGCCCTGAACCTCCATTTTACAACTCGCCTTTTTGGGAGATGGCCGCAAAAGCGCAGGGTGGCTTCAGGCCCTGTTCTGGTTCCGGGGGGCAGGATGAGCCTGTGGTTAATTCTTCTTCCTGATGGGAAAATAGAGTGACCTCTGCATGTCCCAACACCAAGAGCTAGTCTCTCATTGGTTCCATGTCTTCCCGTTCATCCTCAGGACAAATTGCAACCTGTACGGAACAGGAGGTTAAAGGTGCTGATGCTCCAAGTAGGGAGATTGCTAGTAAAGTGGCTGGAATGGCGAACCCGAGCACAAGGAGATGAGAAATGAGGTGCGTTTTAGAAACCTTTCCCCATCACACGGTGTACCATCTTCTGGGTTTCTCATGCATGTTTTCGATGTAGCAAGATGCCCTTGAACCTGGAGATTTGGGACCCATGCGATGGGTACCACGCAGTATTACTTTAAAGGGTCTGCGTTTGCTCACCCAACCTCACCAAACCTCTCAGCCCCAAGAGTGTCCACCCTTATGTCTCATCCAGCTGTGGGTCTAGATATGGTCAATCCAGGTTGCATCACAGCCCCTGAACGCATTGTGTAAGAATTTCGCTCTCTTTCACTGTCTTTGTTTCATGGGTTTTTCAAAGTAATTTATTTTTATAATGGGGTTTAGCTGCTTTTCATTGCTGTGTTTATGCCGCTTTACACCCACTTGACACACTAACAGAGAGATATCAATACATAGGTTTTAAGATTATTACTAGTCAGATATATTCTTGTGCGGTGAATAGGGCGTGTTGAGTCCAGTTCTCTGAGCAAGGAGTAGGTCTTGTCTATTACATATTGGGTTTATGGAACGGTATCTGAGCTAATTTGAAACCCTTGTTTTATGTATCACCCCACCTCACCTTTCCCGTTTAGCAGCCATAGTGTGTTTTCTGCATGTGTGACTCTGTTCTGTTTTGTAATTCAGTTCAAGTGTAACGGTTTTTACATTCCCTCTATAAGTGATACCTTATGAGAAGTGTCCTTTTCTGTGTGACTTATTTCACTTAGAATCGTCGTACCTAAATCCACTCATCATGCTGCTACTAGCCTTATGACATTGATTTCATGGCTGAGTGATATTCCATTGTACATAAGGACCACAACTCCTTTATCCATTTTTCTCTTTCCTGGGATATTGAAGGTGGAATGAAGTGGAGGTCCTTGTCAACAGAGCAGCCCTAAACTTTGGGGTGCTTGTGTCTTGCTGATTTTTAATTTTCCCAATGTATACCCCCATAAGTGGAAGTGCCCTATGCTCTCTAAGCTGTGTTTTTTAGATGTTTCAGGACACACCATACTCCTCTCCAGAGTGGCTGTTGACAATTTACATCCCGCCCATCAGTGTAGCAAGGCTCCCATTTCTCCATGGCCTGTCCTGCATTTCTGGTTTTGACACTTTTTTCAGCATGGCCCTTTTGACCGATGGGAAGCGAGTCTTCTTTGTAGCGCTGATTTGCCTTTCCAGGTTGCTTGGTTGGCCAAAAAGGGCGTATGCGTTTTTTTCCTGAATATATTCAGGAAAAAACGCATACGCCCTTTTTGGCCAAGGGCATCATTGTCAACGTTTTGCCGCTTTTCATGTGCTTTAAAGGCGATTCGAATCTACCTCCTGAAATCTGTTTCCTGCAATTCTGCCTTGATTTCAAATCCTCTTCTTTGCCTTCCCTCAATATATTTGTGGACGAGAGTTATCATTTATAACTCTGCAGGTTTGTGAATTGCAGTGCCCTGAACCTCCATTTTACAACTCGCCTTTTTGGGAGATGGCCGCAAAAGCGCAGGGTGGCTTCAGGCCCTGTTCTGGTTCCGGGGGGCAGGATGAGCCTGTGGTTAATTCTTCTTCCTGATGGGAAAATAGAGTGACCTCTGCATGTCCCAACACCAAGAGCTAGTCTCTCATTGGTTCCATGTCTTCCCGTTCATCCTCAGGACAAATTGCAACCTGTACGGAACAGGAGGTTAAAGGTGCTGATGCTCCAAGTAGGGAGATTGCTAGTAAAGTGGCTGGAATGGCGAACCCGAGCACAAGGAGATGAGAAATGAGGTGCGTTTTAGAAACCTTTCCCCATCACACGGTGTACCATCTTCTGGGTTTCTCATGCATGTTTTCGATGTAGCAAGATGCCCTTGAACCTGGAGATTTGGGACCCATGCGATGGGTACCACGCAGTATTACTTTAAAGGGTCTGCGTTTGCTCACCCAACCTCACCAAACCTCTCAGCCCCAAGAGTGTCCACCCTTATGTCTCATCCAGCTGTGGGTCTAGATATGGTCAATACAGGTTGCATCACAGCCCCTGAACGCATTGTGTAAGAATTTCGCTCTCTTTCACTGTCTTTGTTTCATGGGTTTTTCAAAGTAATTTATTTTTATAATGGGGTTTAGCTGCTTTTCATTGCTGTGTTTATGCCGCTTTACACCCACTTGACACACTAACAGAGAGATATCAATACATAGGTTTTAAGATTATTACTAGTCAGATATATTCTTGTGCGGTGAATAGGGCGTGTTGAGTCCAGTTCTCTGAGCAAGGAGTAGGTCTTGTCTATTACATATTGGGTTTATGGAACGGTATCTGAGCTAATTTGAAACCCTTGTTTTATGTATCACCCCACCTCACCTTTCCCGTTTAGCAGCCATAGTGTGTTTTCTGCATGTGTGACTCTGTTCTGTTTTGTAATTCAGTTCAAGTGTAACGGTTTTTACATTCCCTCTATAAGTGATACCTTATGAGAAGTGTCCTTTTCTGTGTGACTTATTTCACTTAGAATCGTCGTACCTAAATCCACTCATCATGCTGCTACTAGCCTTATGACATTGATTTCATGGCTGAGTGATATTCCATTGTACATAAGGACCACAACTCCTTTATCCATTTTTCTCTTTCCTGGGATATTGAAGGTGGAATGAAGTGGAGGTCCTTGTCAACAGAGCAGCCCTAAACTTTGGGGTGCTTGTGTCTTGCTGATTTTTAATTTTCCCAATGTATACCCCCATAAGTGGAAGTGCCCTATGCTCTCTAAGCTGTGTTTTTTAGATGTTTCAGGACACACCATACTCCTCTCCAGAGTGGCTGTTGACAATTTACATCCCGCCCATCAGTGTAGCAAGGCTCCCATTTCTCCATGGCCTGTCCTGCATTTCTGGTTTTGACACTTTTTTCAGCATGGCCCTTTTGACCGATGGGAAGCGAGACTTCTTTGTAGCACTGATTTGCCTTTCCAGGTTGCTTGGTTGGCCAAAAAGGGCGTATGCGTTTTTTCCTGAATATATTCAGGAAAAAACGCATACGCCCTTTTTGGCCAAGGGCATCATTGTCAACGTTTTGCCGCTTTTCATGTGCTTTAAAGGCGATTCGAATCTACCTCCTGAAATCTGTTTCCTGCAATTCTGCCTTGATTTCAAATCCTCTTCTTTGCCTTCCCTCAATATATTTGTGGACGAGAGTTATCATTTATAACTCTGCAGGTTTGTGAATTGCAGTGCCCTGAACCTCCATTTTACAACTCGCCTTTTTGGGAGATGGCCGCAAAAGCGCAGGGTGGCTTCAGGCCCTGTTCTGGTTCCGGGGGGCAGGATGAGCCTGTGGTTAATTCTTCTTCCTGATGGGAAAATAGAGTGACCTCTGCATGTCCCAACACCAAGAGCTAGTCTCTCATTGGTTCCATGTCTTCCCGTTCATCCTCAGGACAAATTGCAACCTGTACGGAACAGGAGGTTAAAGGTGCTGATGCTCCAAGTAGGGAGATTGCTAGTAAAGTGGCTGGAATGGCGAACCCGAGCACAAGGAGATGAGAAATGAGGTGCGTTTTAGAAACCTTTCCCCATCACACGGTGTACCATCTTCTGGGTTTCTCATGCATGTTTTCGATGTAGCAAGATGCCCTTGAACCTGGAGATTTGGGACCCATGCGATGGGTACCACGCAGTATTACTTTAAAGGGTCTGCGTTTGCTCACCCAACCTCACCAAACCTCTCAGCCCCAAGAGTGTCCACCCTTATGTCTCATCCAGCTGTGGGTCTAGATATGGTCAATCCAGGTTGCATCACAGCCCCTGAACGCATTGTGTAAGAATTTCGCTCTCTTTCACTGTCTTTGTTTCATGGGTTTTTCAAAGTAATTTATCTTTATAATGGGGTTTAGCTGCTTTTCATTGCTGTGTTTATGCCGCTTTACACCCACTTGACACACTAACAGAGAGATATCAATACATAGGTTTTAAGATTATTACTAGTCAGATATATTCTTGTGCGGTGAATAGGGCGTGTTGAGTCCAGTTCTCTGAGCAAGGAGTAGGTCTTGTCTATTACATATTGGGTTTATGGAACGGTATCTGAGCTAATTTGAAACCCTTGTTTTATGTATCACCCCACCTCACCTTTCCCGTTAAGCAGCCATAGTGTGTTTTCTTCATGTGTGACTCTGTTCTGTTTTGTAATTCAGTTCAAGTGTAATGGTTTTTACATTCCCTCTATAAGTGATACCTTATGAGAAGTGTCCTTTTCTGTGTGACTTATTTCACTTAGAATCGCCGTACCTAAATCCACTCATCATGCTGCTACTAGCCTTATGACATTGATTTCATGGCTGAGTGATATTCCATTGTACATAAGGACCACAACTTCTTTATCCATTTTTCTCTTTCCTGGGATATTGAAGGTGGAATGAAGTGGAGGTCCTTGTCAACAGAGCAGCCCTAAACTTTGGGGTGCTTGTGTCTTGCTGATTTTTAATTTTCCCAATGTATACCCCCATGAGTGGAAGTGCCCTATGCTCTCTAAGCTGTGTTTTTTAGATGTTTCAGGACACACCGTACACTTCTCCAGAGTGGCTGTTGGCAATTTACATCCCGCACATCAGTGTAGCAAGGCTCCCATTTCTCCATGGCCTGTCCTGCATTTCTGGTTTTGACACTTTTTTCAGCATGGCCCTTTTGACCGATGGGAAGCGAGTCTTCTTTGTAGCGCTGATTTGCCTTTCCAGGTTGCTTGGTTGGCCAAAAAGGGCGTATGCGTTTTTTCCTGAATATATTCAGGAAAAAACGCATACGCCCTTTTTGGCCAAGGGCATCATTGTCAACGTTTTGCCGCTTTTCATGTGCTTTAAAGGCGATTCGAATCTACCTCCTGAAATCTGTTTCCTGCAATTCGGCCTTGATTTCAAATCCTCTTCTTTGCCTTCCCTCAATATATTTGTGGACGAGAGTTATCATTTATAACTCTGCAGGTTTGTGAATTGCAGTGCCCTGAAGCTCCATTTTACAACTCGCTTTTTAGGGAGCTGGCCGCCAAAGCGCAGGATGGCTTCAGGCCCTGTTCTGGTTCCGGGGGGCAGGCTGAGCCTGTGGTTAATTCTTCTTCCTGATGGGAAAATAGAGTGACCTGTGCCTGTCCCTACACCAAGATCTAGTCTCTCATTGGTTCCACGTCTTCCCGTTCACCCTCAGGACAAATTGCAACCTGTACGGAACAGGAGGTTAAAGGTGCTGATGCTCCAAGTAGGGAGATTGCTAGTAAAGCGGCTGGAATAGCGAACCCGGGCACAAGGAGATGAGAAATGAGGTGCGTTTTAGAAACCTTTCCCCATCACACGGTGTACCATCTTCTGGGTTTCTCATGCATGTTTTCGAAGTAGGAAGATGCCCTTGAACCTGGAGATTTGGGGCCCATTGGATGGCCACCACTCACTATTATTTTAAAGGGTCTGCGTTTGCTCACCCAACCTCACCAAACCTCTCAGCCCCAAGAGTGTCCACCCTTATGTCTCATCCAGCTGTGGGTCTAGATATGGTCAATCCAGGTTGCATCACAGCCCCTGAACGCATTGTGTAAGAATTTCGCTGTCTTTCACTGTCTTTGTTTCATGGGTTTTTCAAAGTAATTTATTTTTATAATGGGGTTTAGCTGCTTTTCACTGCTGTGTTTATGCCGCTTTACACCCACTTGACACACTAACAGAGAGATATCAATACATAGGTTTTAAGATTATTACTAGTCAGATATATTCTTGTGCGGTGAATAGGGCGTGTTGAGTCCAGTTCTCTGAGCAAGGAGTAGGTCTTGTCTATTACATATTGGGTTTATGGAATGGTATCTGAGCTAATTTGAAACCCTTGTTTTATGTATCACCCCACCTCACCTTTCCCGTTAAGCAGCCATAGTGTGTTTTCTGCATGTGTGACTCTGTTCTGTTTTGTAATTCAGTTCAAGTGTAACGGTTTTTACATTCCCTCTATAAGTGATACATTATGAGAAGTGTCCTTTTCTGTGTGACTTATTTCACTTAGAATCGTCGTACCTAAATCCACTCATCATGCTGCTACTAGCCTTATGACATTGATTTCATGGCTGAGTGATATTCCATTGTATATAAGGACCACAACTTCTTTATCCATTTTTCTCTTTCCTGGGATATTGAAGGTGGAATGAAGTGGAGGTCCTTGTCAAGAGAGCAGCCCTAAACTTTGGGGTGCTTGTGTCTTGCTGATTTTTAATTTTCCCAATTTATACCCCCATGAGTGGAAGTGCCCTATGCTCTCTAAGCTTTGCTTTTTAGACGTTTCAGGACGCTCCGTACACTTCTCCAGAGTGGCTGTTGGCAATTTACATCCCGCCCATCAGTGTAGCACGGCTCCCATTTCTCCATGGCCTTACCTGCATTTCTGGTTTTGAGACTTTTTTCAGCATGGCCATTTTGACCAATGGGTAGCGAGACTTATTTTTAGCGGTGATTTGCCTTTCCAGGTTGCTTGGTTGGCCAAAAAGGGCGTATGCGTTTTTTCCTGAATATATTCAGGAAAAAACGCATACGCCCTTTTTGGCCAATGGCATCATTGTCAACGTTTTGCCGCTTTTTATGTGCTTTAAAGGCGATTCGAATCTACCTCCTGAAATCTGTTTCCTGCAATTCTGCCTTGATTTCAAATCCTCTTCTTTGCCTTCCCTCAATATATTTGTGGACGAGAGTTATCATTTAAAACTCTGCAGGTTTGTGAATTGCAGTGCCCTGAAGCTCCATTTTACAACTCGCTTTTTAGGGAGCTGGCCGCAAAAGCGCAGGATGGCTTCAGGCCCTGTTCTGGTTCCGGGGGGCAGGCTGAGCCTGTTGTTAATACTTCTTCCTGATGGGAAAATAGGGTGACCTGTGCCTGTCCCCACACCAAGAGCTAGTCTCTCATTGGTTCCACGTCTTCCCGTTCATCCTCAGGACAAATTGCAACCTGTACGGAACAGGAGGTTAAAGGTGCTGATGCTCCAAGTAGGGAGATTGCTAGTAAAGTGGCTGGAATGGCGAACCCGAGCACAAGGAGATGAGAAATGAGGTGCGTTTTAGAAACCTTTCCCCATCACACGGTGTACCATCTTCTGGGTTTCTCATGCATGTTTTCGATGTAGCAAGATGCCCTTGAACCTGGAGATTTGGGACCCATGCGATGGGTACCACGCAGTATTACTTTAAAGGGTCTGCGTTTGCTCACCCAACCTCACCAAACCTCTCAGCCCCAAGAGTGTCCACCCTTATGTCTCATCCAGCTGTGGGTCTAGATATGGTCAATCCAGGTTGCATCACAGCCCCTGAACGCATTGTGTAAGAATTTCGCTCTCTTTCACTGTCTTTGTTTCATGGGTTTTTCAAAGTAATTTATCTTTATAATGGGGTTTAGCTGCTTTTCATTGCTGTGTTTATGCCGCTTTACACCCACTTGACACACTAACAGAGAGATATCAATACATAGGTTTTAAGATTATTACTAGTCAGATATATTCTTGTGCGGTGAATAGGGCGTGTTGAGTCCAGTTCTCTGAGCAAGGAGTAGGTCTTGTCTATTACATATTGGGTTTATGGAACGGTATCTGAGCTAATTTGAAACCCTTGTTTTATGTATCACCCCACCTCACCTTTCCCGTTAAGCAGCCATAGTGTGTTTTCTGCATGTGTGACTCTGTTCTGTTTTGTAATTCAGTTCAAGTGTAATGGTTTTTACATTCCCTCTATAAGTGATACCTTATGAGAAGTGTCCTTTTCTGTGTGACTTATTTCACTTAGAATCGCCGTACCTAAATCCACTCATCATGCTGCCACTAGCCTTATGACATTGATTTCATGGCTGAGTGATATTCCATTGTACATAAGGACCACAACTTCTTTATCCATTTTTCTCTTTCCTGGGATATTGAAGGTGGAATGAAGTGGAGGTCCTTGTCAACAGAGCAGCCCTAAACTTTGGGGTGCTTGTGTCTTGCTGATTTTTAATTTTCCCAATGTATACCCCCATGAGTGGAAGTGCCCTATGCTCTCTAAGCTGTGTTTTTTAGATGTTTCAGGACACACCGTACACTTCTCCAGAGTGGCTGTTGGCAATTTACATCCCGCACATCAGTGTAGCAAGGCTCCCATTTCTCCATGGCCTGTCCTGCATTTCTGGTTTTGACACTTTTTTCAGCATGGCCCTTTTGACCGATGGGAAGCGAGTCTTCTTTGTAGCGCTGATTTGCCTTTCCAGGTTGCTTGGTTGGCCAAAAAGGGCGTATGCGTTTTTTCCTGAATATATTCAGGAAAAAACGCATACGCCCTTTTTGGCCAAGGGCATCATTGTCAACGTTTTGCCGCTTTTCATGTGCTTTAAAGGCGATTCGAATCTACCTCCTGAAATCTGTTTCCTGCAATTCGGCCTTGATTTCAAATCCTCTTCTTTGCCTTCCCTCAATATATTTGTGGACGAGAGTTATCATTTATAACTCTGCAGGTTTGTGAATTGCAGTGCCCTGAAGCTCCATTTTACAACTCGCTTTTTAGGGAGCTGGCCGCCAAAGCGCAGGATGGCTTCAGGCCCTGTTCTGGTTCCGGGGGGCAGGCTGAGCCTGTGGTTAATTCTTCTTCCTGATGGGAAAATAGAGTGACCTGTGCCTGTCCCTACACCAAGATCTAGTCTCTCATTGGTTCCACGTCTTCCCGTTCACCCTCAGGACAAATTGCAACCTGTACGGAACAGGAGGTTAAAGGTGCTGATGCTCCAAGTAGGGAGATTGCTAGTAAAGCGGCTGGAATAGCGAACCCGGGCACAAGGAGATGAGAAATGAGGTGCGTTTTAGAAACCTTTCCCCATCACACGGTGTACCATCTTCTGGGTTTCTCATGCATGTTTTCGAAGTAGGAAGATGCCCTTGAACCTGGAGATTTGGGGCCCATTGGATGGCCACCACTCACTATTATTTTAAAGGGTCTGCGTTTGCTCACCCAACCTCACCAAACCTCTCAGCCCCAAGAGTGTCCACCCTTATGTCTCATCCAGCTGTGGGTCTAGATATGGTCAATCCAGGTTGCATCACAGCCCCTGAACGCATTGTGTAAGAATTTCGCTGTCTTTCACTGTCTTTGTTTCATGGGTTTTTCAAAGTAATTTATTTTTATAATGGGGTTTAGCTGCTTTTCACTGCTGTGTTTATGCCGCTTTACACCCACTTGACACACTAACAGAGAGATATCAATACATAGGTTTTAAGATTATTACTAGTCAGATATATTCTTGTGCGGTGAATAGGGCGTGTTGAGTCCAGTTCTCTGAGCAAGGAGTAGGTCTTGTCTATTACATATTGGGTTTATGGAATGGTATCTGAGCTAATTTGAAACCCTTGTTTTATGTATCACCCCACCTCACCTTTCCCGTTAAGCAGCCATAGTGTGTTTTCTGCATGTGTGACTCTGTTCTGTTTTGTAATTCAGTTCAAGTGTAACGGTTTTTACATTCCCTCTATAAGTGATACATTATGAGAAGTGTCCTTTTCTGTGTGACTTATTTCACTTAGAATCGTCGTACCTAAATCCACTCATCATGCTGCTACTAGCCTTATGACATTGATTTCATGGCTGAGTGATATTCCATTGTATATAAGGACCACAACTTCTTTATCCATTTTTCTCTTTCCTGGGATATTGAAGGTGGAATGAAGTGGAGGTCCTTGTCAAGAGAGCAGCCCTAAACTTTGGGGTGCTTGTGTCTTGCTGATTTTTAATTTTCCCAATTTATACCCCCATGAGTGGAAGTGCCCTATGCTCTCTAAGCTTTGCTTTTTAGACGTTTCAGGACGCTCCGTACACTTCTCCAGAGTGGCTGTTGGCAATTTACATCCCGCCCATCAGTGTAGCACGGCTCCCATTTCTCCATGGCCTTACCTGCATTTCTGGTTTTGAGACTTTTTTCAGCATGGCCATTTTGACCAATGGGTAGCGAGACTTATTTTTAGCGGTGATTTGCCTTTCCAGGTTGCTTGGTTGGCCAAAAAGGGCGTATGCGTTTTTTCCTGAATATATTCAGGAAAAAACGCATACGCCCTTTTTGGCCAATGGCATCATTGTCAACGTTTTGCCGCTTTTTATGTGCTTTAAAGGCGATTCGAATCTACCTCCTGAAATCTGTTTCCTGCAATTCTGCCTTGATTTCAAATCCTCTTCTTTGCCTTCCCTCAATATATTTGTGGACGAGAGTTATCATTTAAAACTCTGCAGGTTTGTGAATTGCAGTGCCCTGAAGCTCCATTTTACAACTCGCTTTTTAGGGAGCTGGCCGCAAAAGCGCAGGATGGCTTCAGGCCCTGTTCTGGTTCCGGGGGGCAGGCTGAGCCTGTTGTTAATACTTCTTCCTGATGGGAAAATAGGGTGACCTGTGCCTGTCCCCACACCAAGAGCTAGTCTCTCATTGGTTCCACGTCTTCCCGTTCATCCTCAGGACAAATTGCAACCTGTACGGAACAGGAGGTTAAAGGTGCTGATGCTCCAAGTAGGGAGATTGCTAGTAAAGTGGCTGGAATGGCGAACCCGAGCACAAGGAGATGAGAAATGAGGTGCGTTTTAGGAACCTTTCCCCATCACACGGTGTACCATCTTCTGGGTTTCTCATGCATGTTTTCGATGTAGCAAGATGCCCTTGAACCTGGAGATTTGGGACCCATGCGATGGGTACCACGCAGTATTACTTTAAAGGGTCTGCGTTTGCTCACCCAACCTCACCAAACCTCTCAGCCCCAAGAGTGTCCACCCTTATGTCTCATCCAGCTGTGGGTCTAGATATGGTCAATCCAGGTTGCATCACAGCCCCTGAACGCATTGTGTAAGAATTTCGCTCTCTTTCACTGTCTTTCTTTCATGGGTTTTTCAAAGTAATTTATCTTTATAATGGGGTTTAGCTGCTTTTCATTGCTGTGTTTATGCCGCTTTACACCCACTTGACACACTAACAGAGAGATATCAATACATAGGTTTTAAGATTATTACTAGTCAGATATATTCTTGTGCGGTGAATAGGGCGTGTTGAGTCCAGTTCTCTGAGCAAGGAGTAGGTCTTGTCTATTACATATTGGGTTTATGGAACGGTATCTGAGCTAATTTGAAACCCTTGTTTTATGTATCACCCCACCTCACCTTTCCCGTTAAGCAGCCATAGTGTGTTTTCTGCATGTGTGACTCTGTTCTGTTTTGTAATTCAGTTCAAGTGTAATGGTTTTTACATTCCCTCTATAAGTGATACCTTATGAGAAGTGTCCTTTTCTGTGTGACTTATTTCACTTAGAATCGCCGTACCTAAATCCACTCATCATGCTGCTACTAGCCTTATGACATTGATTTCATGGCTGAGTGATATTCCATTGTACATAAGGACCACAACTTCTTTATCCATTTTTCTCTTTCCTGGGATATTGAAGGTGGAATGAAGTGGAGGTCCTTGTCAACAGAGCAGCCCTAAACTTTGGGGTGCTTGTGTCTTGCTGATTTTTAATTTTCCCAATGTATACCCCCATGAGTGGAAGTGCCCTATGCTCTCTAAGCTGTGTTTTTTAGATGTTTCAGGACACACCGTACACTTCTCCAGAGTGGCTGTTGGCAATTTACATCCCGCACATCAGTGTAGCAAGGCTCCCATTTCTCCATGGCCTGTCCTGCATTTCTGGTTTTGACACTTTTTTCAGCATGGCCCTTTTGACCGATGGGAAGCGAGTCTTCTTTGTAGCGCTGATTTGCCTTTCCAGGTTGCTTGGTTGGCCAAAAAGGGCGTATGCGTTTTTTCCTGAATATATTCAGGAAAAAACGCATACGCCCTTTTTGGCCAAGGGCATCATTGTCAACGTTTTGCCGCTTTTCATGTGCTTTAAAGGCGATTCGAATCTACCTCCTGAAATCTGTTTCCTGCAATTCGGCCTTGATTTCAAATCCTCTTCTTTGCCTTCCCTCAATATATTTGTGGACGAGAGTTATCATTTATAACTCTGCAGGTTTGTGAATTGCAGTGCCCTGAAGCTCCATTTTACAACTCGCTTTTTAGGGAGCTGGCCGCCAAAGCGCAGGATGGCTTCAGGCCCTGTTCTGGTTCCGGGGGGCAGGCTGAGCCTGTGGTTAATTCTTCTTCCTGATGGGAAAATAGAGTGACCTGTGCCTGTCCCTACACCAAGATCTAGTCTCTCATTGGTTCCACGTCTTCCCGTTCACCCTCAGGACAAATTGCAACCTGTACGGAACAGGAGGTTAAAGGTGCTGATGCTCCAAGTAGGGAGATTGCTAGTAAAGCGGCTGGAATAGCGAACCCGGGCACAAGGAGATGAGAAATGAGGTGCGTTTTAGAAACCTTTCCCCATCACACGGTGTACCATCTTCTGGGTTTCTCATGCATGTTTTCGAAGTAGGAAGATGCCCTTGAACCTGGAGATTTGGGGCCCATTGGATGGCCACCACTCACTATTATTTTAAAGGGTCTGCGTTTGCTCACCCAACCTCACCAAACCTCTCAGCCCCAAGAGTGTCCACCCTTATGTCTCATCCAGCTGTGGGTCTAGATATGGTCAATCCAGGTTGCATCACAGCCCCTGAACGCATTGTGTAAGAATTTCGCTGTCTTTCACTGTCTTTGTTTCATGGGTTTTTCAAAGTAATTTATTTTTATAATGGGGTTTAGCTGCTTTTCACTGCTGTGTTTATGCCGCTTTACACCCACTTGACACACTAACAGAGAGATATCAATACATAGGTTTTAAGATTATTACTAGTCAGATATATTCTTGTGCGGTGAATAGGGCGTGTTGAGTCCAGTTCTCTGAGCAAGGAGTAGGTCTTGTCTATTACATATTGGGTTTATGGAATGGTATCTGAGCTAATTTGAAACCCTTGTTTTATGTATCACCCCACCTCACCTTTCCCGTTAAGCAGCCATAGTGTGTTTTCTGCATGTGTGACTCTGTTCTGTTTTGTAATTCAGTTCAAGTGTAACGGTTTTTACATTCCCTCTATAAGTGATACATTATGAGAAGTGTCCTTTTCTGTGTGACTTATTTCACTTAGAATCGTCGTACCTAAATCCACTCATCATGCTGCTACTAGCCTTATGACATTGATTTCATGGCTGAGTGATATTCCATTGTATATAAGGACCACAACTTCTTTATCCATTTTTCTCTTTCCTGGGATATTGAAGGTGGAATGAAGTGGAGGTCCTTGTCAAGAGAGCAGCCCTAAACTTTGGGGTGCTTGTGTCTTGCTGATTTTTAATTTTCCCAATTTATACCCCCATGAGTGGAAGTGCCCTATGCTCTCTAAGCTTTGCTTTTTAGACGTTTCAGGACGCTCCGTACACTTCTCCAGAGTGGCTGTTGGCAATTTACATCCCGCCCATCAGTGTAGCACGGCTCCCATTTCTCCATGGCCTTACCTGCATTTCTGGTTTTGAGACTTTTTTCAGCATGGCCATTTTGACCAATGGGTAGCGAGACTTATTTTTAGCGGTGATTTGCCTTTCCAGGTTGCTTGGTTGGCCAAAAAGGGCGTATGCGTTTTTTCCTGAATATATTCAGGAAAAAACGCATACGCCCTTTTTGGCCAATGGCATCATTGTCAACGTTTTGCCGCTTTTTATGTGCTTTAAAGGCGATTCGAATCTACCTCCTGAAATCTGTTTCCTGCAATTCTGCCTTGATTTCAAATCCTCTTCTTTGCCTTCCCTCAATATATTTGTGGACGAGAGTTATCATTTAAAACTCTGCAGGTTTGTGAATTGCAGTGCCCTGAAGCTCCATTTTACAACTCGCTTTTTAGGGAGCTGGCCGCAAAAGCGCAGGATGGCTTCAGGCCCTGTTCTGGTTCCGGGGGGCAGGCTGAGCCTGTTGTTAATACTTCTTCCTGATGGGAAAATAGGGTGACCTGTGCCTGTCCCCACACCAAGAGCTAGTCTCTCATTGGTTCCACGTCTTCCCGTTCATCCTCAGGACAAATTGCAACCTGTACGGAACAGGAGGTTAAAGGTGCTGATGCTCCAAGTAGGGAGATTGCTAGTAAAGTGGCTGGAATGGCGAACCCGAGCACAAGGAGATGAGAAATGAGGTGCGTTTTAGAAACCTTTCCCCATCACACGGTGTACCATCTTCTGGGTTTCTCATGCATGTTTTCGATGTAGCAAGATGCCCTTGAACCTGGAGATTTGGGACCCATGCGATGGGTACCACGCAGTATTACTTTAAAGGGTCTGCGTTTGCTCACCCAACCTCACCAAACCTCTCAGCCCCAAGAGTGTCCACCCTTATGTCTCATCCAGCTGTGGGTCTAGATATGGTCAATCCAGGTTGCATCACAGCCCCTGAACGCATTGTGTAAGAATTTCGCTCTCTTTCACTGTCTTTCTTTCATGGGTTTTTCAAAGTAATTTATCTTTATAATGGGGTTTAGCTGCTTTTCATTGCTGTGTTTATGCCGCTTTACACCCACTTGACACACTAACAGAGAGATATCAATACATAGGTTTTAAGATTATTACTAGTCAGATATATTCTTGTGCGGTGAATAGGGCGTGTTGAGTCCAGTTCTCTGAGCAAGGAGTAGGTCTTGTCTATTACATATTGGGTTTATGGAACGGTATCTGAGCTAATTTGAAACCCTTGTTTTATGTATCACCCCACCTCACCTTTCCCGTTAAGCAGCCATAGTGTGTTTTCTGCATGTGTGACTCCGTTCTGTTTTGTAATTCAGTTCAAGTGTAACGGTTTTTACATTCCCTCTATCAGTGATACCTTATGAGAAGTGTCCTTTTCTGTGTGACTTATTTCACTTAGAATCGTCGTACCTAAATCCACTCATCATGCTGCTACTAGCCTTATGACATTGATTTCATGGCTGAGTGATATTCCATTGTACATAAGGACCACAACTCCTTTATCCATTTTTCTCTTTCCTGGGATATTGAAGGTGGAATGAAGTGGAGGTCCTTGTCAACAGGGCAGCCCTAAACTTTGGGGTGCTTGTGTCTTGCTGATTTTTAATTTTCCCAATTTATACCCCCATGAGTGGAAGTGCCCTATGCTCACTAAGCTGTGTTGTTTAGATGTTTCAGGACACACCGTACACTTCTCCAGAGTGGCTGTTGGCAATTTACATCCCGCCCATCAGTGTAGCAAGGCTCCCATTTCTCCATGGCCTGTCCTGCATTTCTGGTTTTGACACTTTTTTCAGCATGGCCCTTTTGACCGATGGGAAGCGAGTCTTCTTTGTAGCGCTGATTTGCCTTTCCAGGTTGCTTGGTTGGCCAAAAAGGGCGTATGCGTTTTTTACTGAATATATTCAGGAAAAAACGCATACGCCCTTTTTGGCCAAGGGCATCATTGTCAACGTTTTGCCGCTTTTCATGTGCTTTAAAGGCGATTCGAATCTACCTCCTGAAATCTGTTTCCTGCAATTCTGCCTTGATTTCAAATCCTCTTCTTTGCCTTCCCTCAATATATTTGTGGACGAGAGTTATCATTTATAACTCTGCAGGTTTGTGAATTGCAGTGCCCTGAACCTCCATTTTACAACTCGCCTTTTTGGGAGATGGCCGCAAAAGCGCAGGGTGGCTTCAGGCCCTGTTCTGGTTCCGGGGGGCAGGATGAGCCTGTGGTTAATTCTTCTTCCTGATGGGAAAATAGAGTGACCTCTGCATGTCCCAACACCAAGAGCTAGTCTCTCATTGGTTCCATGTCTTCCCGTTCATCCTCAGGACAAATTGCAACCTGTACGGAACAGGAGGTTAAAGGTGCTGATGCTCCAAGTAGGGAGATTGCTAGTAAAGCGGCTGGAATAGCGAACCCGGGCACAAGGAGATGAGAAATGAGGTGCGTTTTAGAAACCTTTCCCCATCACACGGTGTACCATCTTCTGGGTTTCTCATGCATGTTTTCGATGTAGGAAGATGCCCTTGAACCTGGAGATTTGGGGCCCATTGGATGGCCACCACTCACTATTATTTTAAAGGGTCTGCGTTTGCTCACCCAACCTCACCAAACCTCTCAGCCCCAAGAGTGTCCACCCTTATGTCTCATCCAGCTGTGGGTCTAGATATGGTCAATCCAGGTTGCATCACAGCCCCTGAATGCATTGTGTAAGAATTTCGCTCTCTTTCACTGTCTTTGTTTCATGGGTTTTTCAAAGTAATTCATTTTTATAATGGGGTTTAGCTGCTTTTCACTGCTGTGTTTATGCCGCTTTACACCCACTTGACACACTAACAGAGAGATATCAATACATAGGTTTTAAGATTATTACTAGTCAGATATATTCTTGTGCGGTGAATAGGGCGTGTTGAGTCCAGTTCTCTGAGCAAGGAGTAGGTCTTGTCTATTACATATTGGGTTTATGGAACGGTATCTGAGCTAATTTGAAACCCTTGTTTTATGTATCACCCCACCTCACCTTTCCCGTTAAGCAGCCATAGTGTGTTTTCTGCATGTGTGACTCCGTTCTGTTTTGTAATTCAGTTCAAGTGTAACGGTTTTTACATTCCCTCTATCAGTGATACCTTATGAGAAGTGTCCTTTTCTGTGTGACTTATTTCACTTAGAATCGTCGTACCTAAATCCACTCATCATGCTGCTACTAGCCTTATGACATTGATTTCATGGCTGAGTGATATTCCATTGTACATAAGGACCACAACTCCTTTATCCATTTTTCTCTTTCCTGGGATATTGAAGGTGGAATGAAGTGGAGGTCCTTGTCAACAGGGCAGCCCTAAACTTTGGGGTGCTTGTGTCTTGCTGATTTTTAATTTTCCCAATGTATACCCCCATGAGTGGAAGTGCCCTATGCTCACTAAGCTGTGTTGTTTAGATGTTTCAGGACACACCGTACACTTCTCCAGAGTGGCTGTTGGCAATTTACATCCCGCCCATCAGTGTAGCAAGGCTCCCATTTCTCCATGGCCTGTCCTGCATTTCTGGTTTTGACACTTTTTTCAGCATGGCCCTTTTGACCGATGGGAAGCGAGTCTTCTTTGTAGCGCTGATTTGCCTTTCCAGGTTGCTTGGTTGGCCAAAAAGGGCGTATGCGTTTTTTCCTGAATATATTCAGGAAAAAACGCATACGCCCTTTTTGGCCAAGGGCATCATTGTCAACGTTTTGCCGCTTTTCATGTGCTTTAAAGGCGATTCGAATCTACCTCCTGAAATCTGTTTCCTGCAATTCTGCCTTGATTTCAAATCCTCTTCTTTGCCTTCCCTCAATATATTTGTGGACGAGAGTTATCATTTATAACTCTGCAGGTTTGTGAATTGCAGTGCCCTGAACCTCCATTTTACAACTCGCCTTTTTGGGAGATGGCCGCAAAAGCGCAGGGTGGCTTCAGGCCCTGTTCTGGTTCCGGGGGGCAGGATGAGCCTGTGGTTAATTCTTCTTCCTGATGGGAAAATAGAGTGACCTCTGCATGTCCCAACACCAAGAGCTAGTCTCTCATTGGTTCCATGTCTTCCCGTTCATCCTCAGGACAAATTGCAACCTGTACAGAACAGGAGGTTAAAGGTGCTGATGCTCCAAGTAGGGAGATTGCTAGTAAAGCGGCTGGAATAGCGAACCCGGGCACAAGGAGATGAGAAATGAGGTGCGTTTTAGAAACCTTTCCCCATCACACGGTGTACCATCTTCTGGGTTTCTCATGCATGTTTTCGATGTAGGAAGATGCCCTTGAACCTGGAGATTTGGGGCCCATTGGATGGCCACCACTCACTATTATTTTAAAGGGTCTGCGTTTGCTCACCCAACCTCACCAAACCTCTCAGCCCCAAGAGTGTCCACCCTTATGTCTCATCCAGCTGTGGGTCTAGATATGGTCAATCCAGGTTGCATCACAGCCCCTGAACGCATTGTGTAAGAATTTCGCTGTCTTTCACTGTCTTTGTTTCATGGGTTTTTCAAAGTAATTTATTTTTATAATGGGGTTTAGCTGCTTTTCACTGCTGTGTTTATGCCGCTTTACACCCACTTGACACACTAACAGATATCAATACATAGGTTTTAAGATTATTACTAGTCAGATATATTCTTGTGCGGTGAATAGGGCGTGTTGAGTCCAGTTCTCTGAGCAAGGAGTAGGTCTTGTCTATTACATATTGGGTTTATGGAACGGTATCTGAGCTAATTTGAAACCCTTGTTTTATGTATCACCCCACCTCACCTTTCCCGTTAAGCAGCCATAGTGTGTTTTCTGCATGTGTGACTCTGTTCTGTTTTGTAATTCAGTTCAAGTGTAACGGTTTTTACATTCCCTCTATAAGTGATACATTATGAGAAGTGTCCTTTTCTGTGTGACTTATTTCACTTAGAATCGTCGTACCTAAATCCACTCATCATGCTGCTACTAGCCTTATGACATTGATTTCATGGCTGAGTGATATTCCATTGTATATAAGGACCACAAATTCTTTATCCATTTTTCTCTTTCCTGGGATATTGAAGGTGGAATGAAGTGGAGGTCCTTGTCAACAGAGCAGCCCTAAACTTTGGGGTGCTTGTGTCTTGCTGATTTTTAATTTTCCCAATGTATACCCCCATAAGTGGAAGTGCCCTATGCTCTCTAAGCTGTGTTTTTTAGATGTTTCAGGACACACCGTACTCTTCTCCAGAGTGGCTGTTGACAATTTACATCCCGCCCATCAGTGTAGCAAGGCTCCCATTTCTCCATGGCCTGTCCTGCATTTCTGGTTTTGACACTTTTTTCAGCATGGCCCTTTTGACCGATGGGAAGCGAGACTTCTTTGTAGCACTGATTTGCCTTTCCAGGTTGCTTGGTTGGCCAAAAAGGGCGTATGCGTTTTTTCCTGAATATATTCAGGAAAAAACGCATACGCCCTTTTTGGCCAAGGGCATCATTGTCAACGTTTTGCCGCTTTTCATGTGCTTTAAAGGCGATTCGAATCTACCTCCTGAAATCTGTTTCCTGCAATTCTGCCTTGATTTCAAATCCTCTTCTTTGCCTTCCCTCAATATATTTGTGGACGAGAGTTATCATTTATAACTCTGCAGGTTTGTGAATTGCAGTGCCCTGAACCTCCATTTTACAACTCGCCTTTTTGGGAGATGGCCGCAAAAGCGCAGGGTGGCTTCAGGCCCTGTTCTGGTTCCGGGGGGCAGGATGAGCCTGTGGTTAATTCTTCTTCCTGATGGGAAAATAGAGTGACCTCTGCATGTCCCAACACCAAGAGCTAGTCTCTCATTGGTTCCATGTCTTCCCGTTCATCCTCAGGACAAATTGCAACCTGTACGGAACAGGAGGTTAAAGGTGCTGATGCTCCAAGTAGGGAGATTGCTAGTAAAGCGGCTGGAATAGCGAACCCGGGCACAAGGAGATGAGAAATGAGGTGCGTTTTAGAAACCTTTCCCCATCACACGGTGTACCATCTTCTGGGTTTCTCATGCATGTTTTCGATGTAGGAAGATGCCCTTGAACCTGGAGATTTGGGGCCCATTGGATGGCCACCACTCACTATTATTTTAAAGGGTCTGCGTTTGCTCACCCAACCTCACCAAACCTCTCAGCCCCAAGAGTGTCCACCCTTATGTCTCATCCAGCTGTGGGTCTAGATATGGTCAATCCAGGTTGCATCACAGCCCCTGAATGCATTGTGTAAGAATTTCGCTCTCTTTCACTGTCTTTGTTTCATGGGTTTTTCAAAGTAATTCATTTTTATAATGGGGTTTAGCTGCTTTTCACTGCTGTGTTTATGCCGCTTTACACCCACTTGACACACTAACAGAGAGATATCAATACATAGGTTTTAAGATTATTACTAGTCAGATATATTCTTGTGCGGTGAATAGGGCGTGTTGAGTCCAGTTCTCTGAGCAAGGAGTAGGTCTTGTCTATTACATATTGGGTTTATGGAACGGTATCTGAGCTAATTTGAAACCCTTGTTTTATGTATCACCCCACCTCACCTTTCCCGTTAAGCAGCCATAGTGTGTTTTCTGCATGTGTGACTCCGTTCTGTTTTGTAATTCAGTTCAAGTGTAACGGTTTTTACATTCCCTCTATCAGTGATACCTTATGAGAAGTGTCCTTTTCTGTGTGACTTATTTCACTTAGAATCGTCGTACCTAAATCCACTCATCATGCTGCTACTAGCCTTATGACATTGATTTCATGGCTGAGTGATATTCCATTGTACATAAGGACCACAACTCCTTTATCCATTTTTCTCTTTCCTGGGATATTGAAGGTGGAATGAAGTGGAGGTCCTTGTCAACAGGGCAGCCCTAAACTTTGGGGTGCTTGTGTCTTGCTGATTTTTAATTTTCCCAATTTATACCCCCATGAGTGGAAGTGCCCTATGCTCACTAAGCTGTGTTGTTTAGATGTTTAAGGACACACCGTACACTTCTCCAGAGTGGCTGTTGGCAATTTACATCCCGCCCATCAGTGTAGCAAGGCTCCCATTTCTCCATGGCCTGTCCTGCATTTCTGGTTTTGACACTTTTTTCAGCATGGCCCTTTTGACCGATGGGAAGCGAGTCTTCTTTGTAGCGCTGATTTGCCTTTCCAGGTTGCTTGGTTGGCCAAAAAGGGCGTATGCGTTTTTTCCTGAATATATTCAGGAAAAAACGCATACGCCCTTTTTGGCCAAGGGCATCATTGTCAACGTTTTGCCGCTTTTCATGTGCTTTAAAGGCGATTCGAATCTACCTCCTGAAATCTGTTTCCTGCAATTCTGCCTTGATTTCAAATCCTCTTCTTTGCCTTCCCTCAATATATTTGTGGACGAGAGTTATCATTTATAACTCTGCAGGTTTGTGAATTGCAGTGCCCTGAACCTCCATTTTACAACTCGCCTTTTTGGGAGATGGCCGCAAAAGCGCAGGGTGGCTTCAGGCCCTGTTCTGGTTCCGGGGGGCAGGATGAGCCTGTGGTTAATTCTTCTTCCTGATGGGAAAATAGAGTGACCTCTGCATGTCCCAACACCAAGAGCTAGTCTCTCATTGGTTCCATGTCTTCCCGTTCATCCTCAGGACAAATTGCAACCTGTACGGAACAGGAGGTTAAAGGTGCTGATGCTCCAAGTAGGGAGATTGCTAGTAAAGCGGCTGGAATAGCGAACCCGGGCACAAGGAGATGAGAAATGAGGTGCGTTTTAGAAACCTTTCCCCATCACACGGTGTACCATCTTCTGGGTTTCTCATGCATGTTTTCGATGTAGGAAGATGCCCTTGAACCTGGAGATTTGGGGCCCATTGGATGGCCACCACTCACTATTATTTTAAAGGGTCTGCGTTTGCTCACCCAACCTCACCAAACCTCTCAGCCCCAAGAGTGTCCACCCTTATGTCTCATCCAGCTGTGGGTCTAGATATGGTCAATCCAGGTTGCATCACAGCCCCTGAATGCATTGTGTAAGAATTTCGCTCTCTTTCACTGTCTTTGTTTCATGGGTTTTTCAAAGTAATTCATTTTTATAATGGGGTTTAGCTGCTTTTCACTGCTGTGTTTATGCCGCTTTACACCCACTTGACACACTAACAGAGAGATATCAATACATAGGTTTTAAGATTATTACTAGTCAGATATATTCTTGTGCGGTGAATAGGGCGTGTTGAGTCCAGTTCTCTGAGCAAGGAGTAGGTCTTGTCTATTACATATTGGGTTTATGGAACGGTATCTGAGCTAATTTGAAACCCTTGTTTTATGTATCACCCCACCTCACCTTTCCCGTTAAGCAGCCATAGTGTGTTTTCTGCATGTGTGACTCCGTTCTGTTTTGTAATTCAGTTCAAGTGTAACGGTTTTTACATTCCCTCTATCAGTGATACCTTATGAGAAGTGTCCTTTTCTGTGTGACTTATTTCACTTAGAATCGTCGTACCTAAATCCACTCATCATGCTGCTACTAGCCTTATGACATTGATTTCATGGCTGAGTGATATTCCATTGTACATAAGGACCACAACTCCTTTATCCATTTTTCTCTTTCCTGGGATATTGAAGGTGGAATGAAGTGGAGGTCCTTGTCAACAGGGCAGCCCTAAACTTTGGGGTGCTTGTGTCTTGCTGATTTTTAATTTTCCCAATTTATACCCCCATGAGTGGAAGTGCCCTATGCTCACTAAGCTGTGTTGTTTAGATGTTTAAGGACACACCGTACACTTCTCCAGAGTGGCTGTTGGCAATTTACATCCCGCCCATCAGTGTAGCAAGGCTCCCATTTCTCCATGGCCTGTCCTGCATTTCTGGTTTTGACACTTTTTTCAGCATGGCCCTTTTGACCGATGGGAAGCGAGTCTTCTTTGTAGCGCTGATTTGCCTTTCCAGGTTGCTTGGTTGGCCAAAAAGGGCGTATGCGTTTTTTCCTGAATATATTCAGGAAAAAACGCATACGCCCTTTTTGGCCAAGGGCATCATTGTCAACGTTTTGCCGCTTTTCATGTGCTTTAAAGGCGATTCGAATCTACCTCCTGAAATCTGTTTCCTGCAATTCTGCCTTGATTTCAAATCCTCTTCTTTGCCTTCCCTCAATATATTTGTGGACGAGAGTTATCATTTATAACTCTGCAGGTTTGTGAATTGCAGTGCCCTGAACCTCCATTTTACAACTCGCCTTTTTGGGAGATGGCCGCAAAAGCGCAGGGTGGCTTCAGGCCCTGTTCTGGTTCCGGGGGGCAGGATGAGCCTGTGGTTAATTCTTCTTCCTGATGGGAAAATAGAGTGACCTCTGCATGTCCCAACACCAAGAGCTAGTCTCTCATTGGTTCCATGTCTTCCCGTTCATCCTCAGGACAAATTGCAACCTGTACGGAACAGGAGGTTAAAGGTGCTGATGCTCCAAGTAGGGAGATTGCTAGTAAAGCGGCTGGAATAGCGAACCCGGGCACAAGGAGATGAGAAATGAGGTGCGTTTTAGAAACCTTTCCCCATCACACGGTGTACCATCTTCTGGGTTTCTCATGCATGTTTTCGATGTAGGAAGATGCCCTTGAACCTGGAGATTTGGGGCCCATTGGATGGCCACCACTCACTATTATTTTAAAGGGTCTGCGTTTGCTCACCCAACCTCACCAAACCTCTCAGCCCCAAGAGTGTCCACCCTTATGTCTCATCCAGCTGTGGGTCTAGATATGGTCAATCCAGGTTGCATCACAGCCCCTGAATGCATTGTGTAAGAATTTCGCTCTCTTTCACTGTCTTTGTTTCATGGGTTTTTCAAAGTAATTCATTTTTATAATGGGGTTTAGCTGCTTTTCACTGCTGTGTTTATGCCGCTTTACACCCACTTGACACACTAACAGAGAGATATCAATACATAGGTTTTAAGATTATTACTAGTCAGATATATTCTTGTGCGGTGAATAGGGCGTGTTGAGTCCAGTTCTCTGAGCAAGGAGTAGGTCTTGTCTATTACATATTGGGTTTATGGAACGGTATCTGAGCTAATTTGAAACCCTTGTTTTATGTATCACCCCACCTCACCTTTCCCGTTAAGCAGCCATAGTGTGTTTTCTGCATGTGTGACTCCGTTCTGTTTTGTAATTCAGTTCAAGTGTAACGGTTTTTACATTCCCTCTATCAGTGATACCTTATGAGAAGTGTCCTTTTCTGTGTGACTTATTTCACTTAGAATCGTCGTACCTAAATCCACTCATCATGCTGCTACTAGCCTTATGACATTGATTTCATGGCTGAGTGATATTCCATTGTACATAAGGACCACAACTCCTTTATCCATTTTTCTCTTTCCTGGGATATTGAAGGTGGAATGAAGTGGAGGTCCTTGTCAACAGGGCAGCCCTAAACTTTGGGGTGCTTGTGTCTTGCTGATTTTTAATTTTCCCAATGTATACCCCCATAAGTGGAAGTGCCCTATGCTCTCTAAGCTGTATTTTTTAGATGTTTCAGGACACACCATACTCCTCTCCAGAGTGGCTGTTGACAATTTACATCCCGCCCATCAGTGTAGCAAGGCTCCCATTTCTCCATGGCCTGTCCTGCATTTCTGGTTTTGACACTTTTTTCAGCATGGCCCTTTTGACCGATGGGAAGCGAGACTTCTTTGTAGCACTGATTTGCCTTTCCAGGTTGCTTGGTTGGCCAAAAAGGGCGTATGCATTTTTTCCTGAATATATTCAGGAAAAAACGCATACGCCCTTTTTGGCCAAGGGCATCATTGTCAACGTTTTGCCGCTTTTCATGTGCTTTAAAGGCGATTCGAATCTACCTCCTGAAATCTGTTTCCTGCAATTCTGCCTTGATTTCAAATCCTCTTCTTTGCCTTCCCTCAATATATTTGTGGACGAGAGTTATCATTTATAACTCTGCAGGTTTGTGAATTGCAGTGCCCTGAACCTCCATTTTACAACTCGCCTTTTTGGGAGATGGCCGCAAAAGCTCAGGGTGGCTTCAGGCCCTGTTCTGGTTCCGGGGGGCAGGATGAGCCTGTGGTTAATTCTTCTTCCTGATGGGAAAATAGAGTGACCTCTGCATGTCCCAACACCAAGAGCTAGTCTCTCATTGGTTCCATGTCTTCCCGTTCATCCTCAGGACAAATTGCAACCTGTACGGAACAGGAGGTTAAAGGTGCTGATGCTCCAAGTAGGGAGATTGCTAGTAAAGTGGCTGGAATGGCGAACCCGAGCACAAGGAGATGAGAAATGAGGTGCGTTTTAGAAACCTTTCCCCATCACACGGTGTACCATCTTCTGGGTTTCTCATGCATGTTTTCGATGTAGCAAGATGACCTTGAACCTGGAGATTTGGGACCCATGCGATGGGTACCACGCAGTATTACTTTAAAGGGTCTGCGTTTGCTCACCCAACCTCACCAAACCTCTCAGCCCCAAGAGTGTCCACCCTTATGTCTCATCCAGCTGTGGGTCTAGATATGGTCAATCCAGGTTGCATCACAGCCCCTGAACGCATTGTGTAAGAATTTCGCTCTCTTTCACTGTCTTTGTTTCATGGGTTTTTCAAAGTAATTTATTTTTATAATGGGGTTTAGCTGCTTTTCATTGCTGTGTTTATGCCGCTTTACACCCACTTGACACACTAACAGAGAGATATCAATACATAGGTTTTAAGATTATTACTAGTCAGATATATTCTTGTGCGGTGAATAGGGCGTGTTGAGTCCAGTTCTCTGAGCAAGGAGTAGGTCTTGTCTATTACATATTGGGTTTATGGAACGGTATCTGAGCTAATTTGAAACCCTTGTTTTATGTATCACCCCACCTCACCTTTCCCGTTAAGCAGCCATAGTGTGTTTTCTGCATGTGTGACTCCGTTCTGTTTTGTAATTCAGTTCAAGTGTAACGGTTTTTACATTCCCTCTATCAGTGATACCTTATGAGAAGTGTCCTGTTCTGTGTGACTTATTTCACTTAGAATCGTCGTACCTAAATCCACTCATCATGCTGCTACTAGCCTTATGACATTGATTTCATGGCTGAGTGATATTCCATTGTACATAAGGACCACAACTCCTTTATCCATTTTTCTCTATCCTGGGATATTGAAGGTGGAATGAAGTGGAGGTCCTTGTCAACAGGGCAGCCCTAAACTTTGCGGTGCTTGTGTCTTGCTGCTTTTTTATTTTCCCAATTTATACCCCCATGAGTGGAAGTGCCCTATGCTCACTAAGCTGTGTTGTTTAGATGTTTAAGGACACACCGTACACTTCTCCAGAGTGGCTGTTGGCAATTTACATCCCGCCCATCAGTGTAGCAAGGCTCCCATTTCTCCATGGCCTGTCCTGCATTTCTGGTTTTGACACTTTTTTCAGCATGGCCCTTTTGACCGATGGGAAGCGAGTCTTCTTTGTAGCGCTGATTTGCCTTTCCAGGTTGCTTGGTTGGCCAAAAAGGGCGTATGCGTTTTTTCCTGAATATATTCAGGAAAAAACGCATACGCCCTTTTTGGCCAAGGGCATCATTGTCAACGTTTTGCCGCTTTTCATGTGCTTTAAAGGCGATTCGAATCTACCTCCTGAAATCTGTTTCCTGCAATTCTGCCTTGATTTCAAATCCTCTTCTTTGCCTTCCCTCAATATATTTGTGGACGAGAGTTATCATTTATAACTCTGCAGGTTTGTGAATTGCAGTGCCCTGAACCTCCATTTTACAACTCGCCTTTTTGGGAGATGGCCGCAAAAGCGCAGGGTGGCTTCAGGCCCTGTTCTGGTTCCGGGGGGCAGGATGAGCCTGTGGTTAATTCTTCTTCCTGATGGGAAAATAGAGTGACCTCTGCATGTCCCAACACCAAGAGCTAGTCTCTCATTGGTTCCATGTCTTCCCGTTCATCCTCAGGACAAATTGCAACCTGTACGGAACAGGAGGTTAAAGGTGCTGATGCTCCAAGTAGGGAGATTGCTAGTAAAGCGGCTGGAATAGCGAACCCGGGCACAAGGAGATGAGAAATGAGGTGCGTTTTAGAAACCTTTCCCCATCACACGGTGTACCATCTTCTGGGTTTCTCATGCATGTTTTCGATGTAGGAAGATGCCCTTGAACCTGGAGATTTGGGGCCCATTGGATGGCCACCACTCACTATTATTTTAAAGGGTCTGCGTTTGCTCACCCAACCTCACCAAACCTCTCAGCCCCAAGAGTGTCCACCCTTATGTCTCATCCAGCTGTGGGTCTAGATATGGTCAATCCAGGTTGCATCACAGCCCCTGAACGCATTGTGTAAGAATTTCGCTCTCTTTCACTGTCTTTGTTTCATGGGTTTTTCAAAGTAATTTATTTTTATAATGGGGTTTAGCTGCTTTTCACTGCTGTGTTTATGCCGCTTTACACCCACTTGACACACTAACAGATATCAATACATAGGTTTTAAGATTATTACTAGTCAGATATATTCTTGTGCGGTGAATAGGGCGTGTTGAGTCCAGTTCTCTGAGCAAGGAGTAGGTCTTGTCTATTACATATTGGGTTTATGGAACGGTATCTGAGCTAATTTGAAACCCTTGTTTTATGTATCACCCCACCTCACCTTTCCCGTTAAGCAGCCATAGTGTGTTTTCTGCATGTGTGACTCTGTTCTGTTTTGTAATTCAGTTCAAGTGTAACGGTTTTTACATTCCCTCTATAAGTGATACATTATGAGAAGTGTCCTTTTCTGTGTGACTTATTTCACTTAGAATCGTCGTAACTAAATCCACTCATCATGCTGCTACTAGCCTTATGACATTGATTTCATGGCTGAGTGATATTCCATTGTATATAAGGACCACAAATTCTTTATCCATTTTTCTCTTTCCTGGGATATTGAAGGTGGAATGAAGTGGAGGTCCTTGTCAACAGAGCAGCCCTAAACTTTGGGGTGCTTGTGTCTTGCTGATTTTTAATTTTCCCAATGTATACCCCCATGAGTGGAAGTGCCCTATGCTCACTAAGCTGTGTTGTTTAGATGTTTCAGGACACACCGTACACTTCTCCAGAGTGGCTGTTGGCAATTTACATCCCGCCCATCAGTGTAGCAAGGCTCCCATTTCTCCATGGCCTGTCCTGCATTTCTGGTTTTGACACTTTTTTCAGCATGGCCCTTTTGACCGATGGGAAGCGAGTCTTCTTTGTAGCGCTGATTTGCCTTTCCAGGTTGCTTGGTTGGCCAAAAAGGGCGTATGCGTTTTTTACTGAATATATTCAGGAAAAAACGCATACGCCCTTTTTGGCCAAGGGCATCATTGTCAACGTTTTGCCGCTTTTCATGTGCTTTAAAGGCGATTCGAATCTACCTCCTGAAATCTGTTTCCTGCAATTCTGCCTTGATTTCAAATCCTCTTCTTTGCCTTCCCTCAATATATTTGTGGACGAGAGTTATCATTTATGAATCTGCAGGTTTGTGAATTGCAGTGCCCTGAACCTCCATTTTACAACTCGCCTTTTTGGGAGATGGCCGCAAAAGCGCAGGGTGGCTTCAGGCCCTGTTCTGGTTCCGGGGGGCAGGATGAGCCTGTGGTTAATTCTTCTTCCTGATGGGAAAATAGAGTGACCTCTGCATGTCCCAACACCAAGAGCTAGTCTCTCATTGGTTCCATGTCTTCCCGTTCATCCTCAGGACAAATTGCAACCTGTACGGAACAGGAGGTTAAAGGTGCTGATGCTCCAAGTAGGGAGATTGCTAGTAAAGCGGCTGGAATAGCGAACCCGGGCACAAGGAGATGAGAAATGAGGTGCGTTTTAGAAACCTTTCCCCATCACACGGTGTACCATCTTCTGGGTTTCTCATGCATGTTTTCGATGTAGGAAGATGCCCTTGAACCTGGAGATTTGGGGCCCATTGGATGGCCACCACTCACTATTATTTTAAAGGGTCTGCGTTTGCTCACCCAACCTCACCAAACCTCTCAGCCCCAAGAGTGTCCACCCTTATGTCTCATCCAGCTGTGGGTCTAGATATGGTCAATCCAGGTTGCATCACAGCCCCTGAATGCATTGTGTAAGAATTTCGCTCTCTTTCACTGTCTTTGTTTCATGGGTTTTTCAAAGTAATTCATTTTTATAATGGGGTTTAGCTGCTTTTCACTGCTGTGTTTATGCCGCTTTACACCCACTTGACACACTAACAGAGAGATATCAATACATAGGTTTTAAGATTATTACTAGTCAGATATATTCTTGTGCGGTGAATAGGGCGTGTTGAGTCCAGTTCTCTGAGCAAGGAGTAGGTCTTGTCTATTACATATTGGGTTTATGGAACGGTATCTGAGCTAATTTGAAACCCTTGTTTTATGTATCACCCCACCTCACCTTTCCCGTTAAGCAGCCATAGTGTGTTTTCTGCATGTGTGACTCCGTTCTGTTTTGTAATTCAGTTCAAGTGTAACGGTTTTTACATTCCCTCTATCAGTGATACCTTATGAGAAGTGTCCTTTTCTGTGTGACTTATTTCACTTAGAATCGTCGTACCTAAATCCACTCATCATGCTGCTACTAGCCTTATGACATTGATTTCATGGCTGAGTGATATTCCATTGTACATAAGGACCACAACTCCTTTATCCATTTTTCTCTTTCCTGGGATATTGAAGGTGGAATGAAGTGGAGGTCCTTGTCAACAGGGCAGCCCTAAACTTTGGGGTGCTTGTGTCTTGCTGATTTTTAATTTTCCCAATTTATACCCCCATGAGTGGAAGTGCCCTATGCTCACTAAGCTGTGTTGTTTAGATGTTTAAGGACACACCGTACACTTCTCCAGAGTGGCTGTTGGCAATTTACATCCCGCCCATCAGTGTAGCAAGGCTCCCATTTCTCCATGGCCTGTCCTGCATTTCTGGTTTTGACACTTTTTTCAGCATGGCCCTTTTGACCGATGGGAAGCGAGTCTTCTTTGTAGCGCTGATTTGCCTTTCCAGGTTGCTTGGTTGGCCAAAAAGGGCGTATGCGTTTTTTCCTGAATATATTCAGGAAAAAACGCATACGCCCTTTTTGGCCAAGGGCATCATTGTCAACGTTTTGCCGCTTTTCATGTGCTTTAAAGGCGATTCGAATCTACCTCCTGAAATCTGTTTCCTGCAATTCTGCCTTGATTTCAAATCCTCTTCTTTGCCTTCCCTCAATATATTTGTGGACGAGAGTTATCATTTATAACTCTGCAGGTTTGTGAATTGCAGTGCCCTGAACCTCCATTTTACAACTCGCCTTTTTGGGAGATGGCCGCAAAAGCGCAGGGTGGCTTCAGGCCCTGTTCTGGTTCCGGGGGGCAGGATGAGCCTGTGGTTAATTCTTCTTCCTGATGGGAAAATAGAGTGACCTCTGCATGTCCCAACACCAAGAGCTAGTCTCTCATTGGTTCCATGTCTTCCCGTTCATCCTCAGGACAAATTGCAACCTGTACAGAACAGGAGGTTAAAGGTGCTGATGCTCCAAGTAGGGAGATTGCTAGTAAAGCGGCTGGAATAGCGAACCCGGGCACAAGGAGATGAGAAATGAGGTGCGTTTTAGAAACCTTTCCCCATCACACGGTGTACCATCTTCTGGGTTTCTCATGCATGTTTTCGATGTAGGAAGATGCCCTTGAACCTGGAGATTTGGGGCCCATTGGATGGCCACCACTCACTATTATTTTAAAGGGTCTGCGTTTGCTCACCCAACCTCACCAAACCTCTCAGCCCCAAGAGTGTCCACCCTTATGTCTCATCCAGCTGTGGGTCTAGATATGGTCAATCCAGGTTGCATCACAGCCCCTGAACGCATTGTGTAAGAATTTCGCTGTCTTTCACTGTCTTTGTTTCATGGGTTTTTCAAAGTAATTTATTTTTATAATGGGGTTTAGCTGCTTTTCACTGCTGTGTTTATGCCGCTTTACACCCACTTGACACACTAACAGATATCAATACATAGGTTTTAAGATTATTACTAGTCAGATATATTCTTGTGCGGTGAATAGGGCGTGTTGAGTCCAGTTCTCTGAGCAAGGAGTAGGTCTTGTCTATTACATATTGGGTTTATGGAACGGTATCTGAGCTAATTTGAAACCCTTGTTTTATGTATCACCCCACCTCACCTTTCCCGTTAAGCAGCCATAGTGTGTTTTCTGCATGTGTGACTCTGTTCTGTTTTGTAATTCAGTTCAAGTGTAACGGTTTTTACATTCCCTCTATAAGTGATACATTATGAGAAGTGTCCTTTTCTGTGTGACTTATTTCACTTAGAATCGTCGTACCTAAATCCACTCATCATGCTGCTACTAGCCTTATGACATTGATTTCATGGCTGAGTGATATTCCATTGTATATAAGGACCACAAATTCTTTATCCATTTTTCTCTTTCCTGGGATATTGAAGGTGGAATGAAGTGGAGGTCCTTGTCAACAGAGCAGCCCTAAACTTTGGGGTGCTTGTGTCTTGCTGATTTTTAATTTTCCCAATGTATACCCCCATAAGTGGAAGTGCCCTATGCTCTCTAAGCTGTGTTTTTTAGATGTTTCAGGACACACCGTACTCTTCTCCAGAGTGGCTGTTGACAATTTACATCCCGCCCATCAGTGTAGCAAGGCTCCCATTTCTCCATGGCCTGTCCTGCATTTCTGGTTTTGACACTTTTTTCAGCATGGCCCTTTTGACCGATGGGAAGCGAGACTTCTTTGTAGCACTGATTTGCCTTTCCAGGTTGCTTGGTTGGCCAAAAAGGGCGTATGCGTTTTTTCCTGAATATATTCAGGAAAAAACGCATACGCCCTTTTTGGCCAAGGGCATCATTGTCAACGTTTTGCCGCTTTTCATGTGCTTTAAAGGCGATTCGAATCTACCTCCTGAAATCTGTTTCCTGCAATTCTGCCTTGATTTCAAATCCTCTTCTTTGCCTTCCCTCAATATATTTGTGGACGAGAGTTATCATTTATAACTCTGCAGGTTTGTGAATTGCAGTGCCCTGAACCTCCATTTTACAACTCGCCTTTTTGGGAGATGGCCGCAAAAGCGCAGGGTGGCTTCAGGCCCTGTTCTGGTTCCGGGGGGCAGGATGAGCCTGTGGTTAATTCTTCTTCCTGATGGGAAAATAGAGTGACCTCTGCATGTCCCAACACCAAGAGCTAGTCTCTCATTGGTTCCATGTCTTCCCGTTCATCCTCAGGACAAATTGCAACCTGTATGGAACAGGAGGTTAAAGGTGCTGATGCTCCAAGTAGGGAGATTGCTAGTAAAGTGGCTGGAATGGCGAACCCGAGCACAAGGAGATGAGAAATGAGGTGCGTTTTAGAAACCTTTCCCCATCACACGGTGTACCATCTTCTGGGTTTCTCATGCATGTTTTCGATGTAGCAAGATGCCCTTGAACCTGGAGATTTGGGACCCATGCGATGGGTACCACGCAGTATTACTTTAAAGGGTCTGCGTTTGCTCACCCAACCTCACCAAACCTCTCAGCCCCAAGAGTGTCCACCCTTATGTCTCATCCAGCTGTGGGTCTAGATATGGTCAATCCAGGTTGCATCACAGCCCCTGAACGCATTGTGTAAGAATTTCGCTCTCTTTCACTGTCTTTGTTTCATGGGTTTTTCAAAGTAATTTATTTTTATAATGGGGTTTAGCTGCTTTTCATTGCTGTGTTTATGCCGCTTTACACCCACTTGACACACTAACAGAGAGATATCAATACATAGGTTTTAAGATTATTACTAGTCAGATATATTCTTGTGCGGTGAATAGGGCGTGTTGAGTCCAGTTCTCTGAGCAAGGAGTAGGTCTTGTCTATTACATATTGGGTTTATGGAACGGTATCTGAGCTAATTTGAAACCCTTGTTTTATGTGTCACCCCACCTCACCTTTCCCGTTTAGCAGCCATAGTGTGTTTTCTGCATGTGTGACTCTGTTCTGTTTTGTAATTCAGTTCAAGTGTAACGGTTTTTACATTCCCTCTATCAGTGATACCTTATGAGAAGTGTCCTTTTCTGTGTGACTTATTTCACTTAGAATCGTCGTACCTAAATCCACTCATCATGCTGCTACTAGCCTTATGACATTGATTTCATGGCTGAGTGATATTCCATTGTACATAAGGACCACAACTCCTTTATCCATTTTTCTCTTTCCTGGGATATTGAAGGTGGAATGAAGTGGAGGTCCTTGTCAACAGAGCAGCCCTAAACTTTGGGGTGCTTGTGTCTTGCTGATTTTTAATTTTCCCAATGTATACCCCCATAAGTGGAAGTGCCCTATGCTCTCTAAGCTGTATTTTTTAGATGTTTCAGGACACACCATACTCCTCTCCAGAGTGGCTGTTGACAATTTACATCCCGCCCATCAGTGTAGCAAGGCTCCCATTTCTCCATGGCCTGTCCTGCATTTCTGGTTTTGACACTTTTTTCAGCATGGCCCTTTTGACCGATGGGAAGCGAGACTTCTTTGTAGCACTGATTTGCCTTTCCAGGTTGCTTGGTTGGCCAAAAAGGGCGTATGCATTTTTTCCTGAATATATTCAGGAAAAAACGCATACGCCCTTTTTGGCCAAGGGCATCATTGTCAACGTTTTGCCGCTTTTCATGTGCTTTAAAGGCGATTCGAATCTACCTCCTGAAATCTGTTTCCTGCAATTCTGCCTTGATTTCAAATCCTCTTCTTTGCCTTCCCTCAATATATTTGTGGACGAGAGTTATCATTTATAACTCTGCAGGTTTGTGAATTGCAGTGCCCTGAACCTCCATTTTACAACTCGCCTTTTTGGGAGATGGCCGCAAAAGCTCAGGGTGGCTTCAGGCCCTGTTCTGGTTCCGGGGGGCAGGATGAGCCTGTGGTTAATTCTTCTTCCTGATGGGAAAATAGAGTGACCTCTGCATGTCCCAACACCAAGAGCTAGTCTCTCATTGGTTCCATGTCTTCCCGTTCATCCTCAGGACAAATTGCAACCTGTACGGAACAGGAGGTTAAAGGTGCTGATGCTCCAAGTAGGGAGATTGCTAGTAAAGTGGCTGGAATGGCGAACCCGAGCACAAGGAGATGAGAAATGAGGTGCGTTTTAGAAACCTTTCCCCATCACACGGTGTACCATCTTCTGGGTTTCTCATGCATGTTTTCGATGTAGCAAGATGACCTTGAACCTGGAGATTTGGGACCCATGCGATGGGTACCACGCAGTATTACTTTAAAGGGTCTGCGTTTGCTCACCCAACCTCACCAAACCTCTCAGCCCCAAGAGTGTCCACCCTTATGTCTCATCCAGCTGTGGGTCTAGATATGGTCAATCCAGGTTGCATCACAGCCCCTGAACGCATTGTGTAAGAATTTCGCTCTCTTTCACTGTCTTTGTTTCATGGGTTTTTCAAAGTAATTTATTTTTATAATGGGGTTTAGCTGCTTTTCATTGCTGTGTTTATGCCGCTTTACAACCACTTGACACACTAACAGAGAGATATCAATACATAGGTTTTAAGATTATTACTAGTCAGATATATTCTTGTGCGGTGAATAGGGCGTGTTGAGTCCAGTTCTCTGAGCAAGGAGTAGGTCTTGTCTATTACATATTGGGTTTATGGAACGGTATCTGAGCTAATTTGAAACCCTTGTTTTATGTATCACCCCACCTCACCTTTCCCGTTAAGCAGCCATAGTGTGTTTTCTGCATGTGTGACTCCGTTCTGTTTTGTAATTCAGTTCAAGTGTAACGGTTTTTACATTCCCTCTATCAGTGATACCTTATGAGAAGTGTCCTGTTCTGTGTGACTTATTTCACTTAGAATCGTCGTACCTAAATCCACTCATCATGCTGCTACTAGCCTTATGACATTGATTTCATGGCTGAGTGATATTCCATTGTACATAAGGACCACAACTCCTTTATCCATTTTTCTCTATCCTGGGATATTGAAGGTGGAATGAAGTGGAGGTCCTTGTCAACAGGGCAGCCCTAAACTTTGCGGTGCTTGTGTCTTGCTGCTTTTTTATTTTCCCAATTTATACCCCCATGAGTGGAAGTGCCCTATGCTCACTAAGCTGTGTTGTTTAGATGTTTAAGGACACACCGTACACTTCTCCAGAGTGGCTGTTGGCAATTTACATCCCGCCCATCAGTGTAGCAAGGCTCCCATTTCTCCATGGCCTGTCCTGCATTTCTGGTTTTGACACTTTTTTCAGCATGGCCCTTTTGACCGATGGGAAGCGAGTCTTCTTTGTAGCGCTGATTTGCCTTTCCAGGTTGCTTGGTTGGCCAAAAAGGGCGTATGCGTTTTTTCCTGAATATATTCAGGAAAAAACGCATACGCCCTTTTTGGCCAAGGGCATCATTGTCAACGTTTTGCCGCTTTTCATGTGCTTTAAAGGCGATTCGAATCTACCTCCTGAAATCTGTTTCCTGCAATTCTGCCTTGATTTCAAATCCTCTTCTTTGCCTTCCCTCAATATATTTGTGGACGAGAGTTATCATTTATAACTCTGCAGGTTTGTGAATTGCAGTGCCCTGAACCTCCATTTTACAACTCGCCTTTTTGGGAGATGGCCGCAAAAGCGCAGGGTGGCTTCAGGCCCTGTTCTGGTTCCGGGGGGCAGGATGAGCCTGTGGTTAATTCTTCTTCCTGATGGGAAAATAGAGTGACCTCTGCATGTCCCAACACCAAGAGCTAGTCTCTCATTGGTTCCATGTCTTCCCGTTCATCCTCAGGACAAATTGCAACCTGTACGGAACAGGAGGTTAAAGGTGCTGATGCTCCAAGTAGGGAGATTGCTAGTAAAGCGGCTGGAATAGCGAACCCGGGCACAAGGAGATGAGAAATGAGGTGCGTTTTAGAAACCTTTCCCCATCACACGGTGTACCATCTTCTGGGTTTCTCATGCATGTTTTCGATGTAGGAAGATGCCCTTGAACCTGGAGATTTGGGGCCCATTGGATGGCCACCACTCACTATTATTTTAAAGGGTCTGCGTTTGCTCACCCAACCTCACCAAACCTCTCAGCCCCAAGAGTGTCCACCCTTATGTCTCATCCAGCTGTGGGTCTAGATATGGTCAATCCAGGTTGCATCACAGCCCCTGAACGCATTGTGTAAGAATTTCGCTCTCTTTCACTGTCTTTGTTTCATGGGTTTTTCAAAGTAATTTATTTTTATAATGGGGTTTAGCTGCTTTTCACTGCTGTGTTTATGCCGCTTTACACCCACTTGACACACTAACAGATATCAATACATAGGTTTTAAGATTATTACTAGTCAGATATATTCTTGTGCGGTGAATAGGGCGTGTTGAGTCCAGTTCTCTGAGCAAGGAGTAGGTCTTGTCTATTACATATTGGGTTTATGGAACGGTATCTGAGCTAATTTGAAACCCTTGTTTTATGTATCACCCCACCTCACCTTTCCCGTTAAGCAGCCATAGTGTGTTTTCTGCATGTGTGACTCTGTTCTGTTTTGTAATTCAGTTCAAGTGTAACGGTTTTTACATTCCCTCTATAAGTGATACATTATGAGAAGTGTCCTTTTCTGTGTGACTTATTTCACTTAGAATCGTCGTAACTAAATCCACTCATCATGCTGCTACTAGCCTTATGACATTGATTTCATGGCTGAGTGATATTCCATTGTATATAAGGACCACAAATTCTTTATCCATTTTTCTCTTTCCTGGGATATTGAAGGTGGAATGAAGTGGAGGTCCTTGTCAACAGAGCAGCCCTAAACTTTGGGGTGCTTGTGTCTTGCTGATTTTTAATTTTCCCAATGTATACCCCCATGAGTGGAAGTGCCCTATGCTCTCTAAGCTGTGTTTTTTAGATGTTTCAGGACACACCGTACTCTTCTCCAGAGTGGCTGTTGACAATTTACATCCCGCCCATCAGTGTAGCAAGGCTCCCATTTCTCCATGGCCTGTCCTGCATTTCTGGTTTTGACACTTTTTTCAGCATGGCCCTTTTGACCGATGGGAAGCGAGACTTCTTTGTAGCACTGATTTGCCTTTCCAGGTTGCTTGGTTGGCCAAAAAGGGCGTATGCGTTTTTTCCTGAATATATTCAGGAAAAAACGCATACGCCCTTTTTGGCCAAGGGCATCATTGTCAACGTTTTGCCGCTTTTCATGTGCTTTAAAGGCGATTCGAATCTACCTCCTGAAATCTGTTTCCTGCAATTCTGCCTTGATTTCAAATCCTCTTCTTTGCCTTCCCTCAATATATTTGTGGACGAGAGTTATCATTTATAACTCTGCAGGTTTGTGAATTGCAGTGCCCTGAACCTCCATTTTACAACTCGCCTTTTTGGGAGATGGCCGCAAAAGCGCAGGGTGGCTTCAGGCCCTGTTCTGGTTCCGGGGGGCAGGATGAGCCTGTGGTTAATTCTTCTTCCTGATGGGAAAATAGAGTGACCTCTGCATGTCCCAACACCAAGAGCTAGTCTCTCATTGGTTCCATGTCTTCCCGTTCATCCTCAGGACAAATTGCAACCTGTATGGAACAGGAGGTTAAAGGTGCTGATGCTCCAAGTAGGGAGATTGCTAGTAAAGTGGCTGGAATGGCGAACCCGAGCACAAGGAGATGAGAAATGAGGTGCGTTTTAGAAACCTTTCCCCATCACACGGTGTACCATCTTCTGGGTTTCTCATGCATGTTTTCGATGTAGCAAGATGCCCTTGAACCTGGAGATTTGGGACCCATTCGATGGGTACCACGCAGTATTACTTTAAAGGGTCTGCGTTTGCTCACCCAACCTCACCAAACCTCTCAGCCCCAAGAGTGTCCACCCTTATGTCTCATCCAGCTGTGGGTCTAGATATGGTCAATCCAGGTTGCATCACAGCCCCTGAACGCATTGTGTAAGAATTTCGCTCTCTTTCACTGTCTTTGTTTCATGGGTTTTTCAAAGTAATTTATTTTTATAATGGGGTTTAGCTGCTTTTCATTGCTGTGTTTATGCCGCTTTACACCCACTTGACACACTAACAGAGAGATATCAATACATAGGTTTTAAGATTATTACTAGTCAGATATATTCTTGTGCAGTGAATAGGGCGTGTTGAGTCCAGTTCTCTGAGCAAGGAGTAGGTCTTGTCTATTACATATTGGGTTTATGGAACGGTATCTGAGCTAATTTGAAACCCTTGTTTTATGTGTCACCCCACCTCACCTTTCCCGTTTAGCAGCCATAGTGTGTTTTCTGCATGTGTGACTCTGTTCTGTTTTGTAATTCAGTTCAAGTGTAACGGTTTTTACATTCCCTCTATAAGTGATACCTTATGAGAAGTGTCCTTTTCTGTGTGACTTATTTCACTTAGAATCGTCGTACCTAAATCCACTCATCATGCTGCTACTAGCCTTATGACATTGATTTCATGGCTGAGTGATATTCCATTGTACATAAGGACCACAACTCCTTTATCCATTTTTCTCTTTCCTGGGATATTGAAGGTGGAATGAAGTGGAGGTCCTTGTCAACAGAGCAGCCCTAAACTTTGGGGTGCTTGTGTCTTGCTGATTTTTAATTTTCCCAATGTATACCCCCATAAGTGGAAGTGCCCTATGCTCTCTAAGCTGTATTTTTTTAGATGTTTCAGGACACACCATACTCCTCTCCAGAGTGGCTGTTGACAATTTACATCCCGCCCATCAGTGTAGCAAGGCTCCCATTTCTCCATGGCCTGTCCTGCATTTCTGGTTTTGACACTTTTTTCAGCATGGCCCTTTTGACCGATGGGAAGCGAGACTTCTTTGTAGCACTGATTTGCCTTTCCAGGTTGCTTGGTTGGCCAAAAAGGGCGTATGCATTTTTTCCTGAATATATTCAGGAAAAAACGCATACGCCCTTTTTGGCCAAGGGCATCATTGTCAACGTTTTGCCGCTTTTCATGTGCTTTAAAGGCGATTCGAATCTACCTCCTGAAATCTGTTTCCTGCAATTCTGCCTTGATTTCAAATCCTCTTCTTTGCCTTCCCTCAATATATTTGTGGACGAGAGTTATCATTTATAACTCTGCAGGTTTGTGAATTGCAGTGCCCTGAACCTCCATTTTACAACTCGCCTTTTTGGGAGATGGCCGCAAAAGCTCAGGGTGGCTTCAGGCCCTGTTCTGGTTCCGGGGGGCAGGATGAGCCTGTGGTTAATTCTTCTTCCTGATGGGAAAATAGAGTGACCTCTGCATGTCCCAACACCAAGAGCTAGTCTCTCATTGGTTCCATGTCTTCCCGTTCATCCTCAGGACAAATTGCAACCTGTACGGAACAGGAGGTTAAAGGTGCTGATGCTCCAAGTAGGGAGATTGCTAGTAAAGTGGCTGGAATGGCGAACCCGAGCACAAGGAGATGAGAAATGAGGTGCGTTTTAGAAACCTTTCCCCATCACACGGTGTACCATCTTCTGGGTTTCTCATGCATGTTTTCGATGTAGCAAGATGACCTTGAACCTGGAGATTTGGGACCCATGCGATGGGTACCACGCAGTATTACTTTAAAGGGTCTGCGTTTGCTCACCCAACCTCACCAAACCTCTCAGCCCCAAGAGTGTCCACCCTTATGTCTCATCCAGCTGTGGGTCTAGATATGGTCAATCCAGGTTGCATCACAGCCCCTGAACGCATTGTGTAAGAATTTCGCTCTCTTTCACTGTCTTTGTTTCATGGGTTTTTCAAAGTAATTTATTTTTATAATGGGGTTTAGCTGCTTTTCATTGCTGTGTTTATGCCGCTTTACACCCACTTGACACACTAACAGAGAGATATCAATACATAGGTTTTAAGATTATTAATAGTCAGATATATTCTTGTGCGGTGAATAGGGCGTGTTGAGTCCAGTTCTCTGAGCAAGGAGTAGGTCTTGTCTATTACATATTGGGTTTATGGAACGGTATCTGAGCTAATTTGAAACCCTTGTTTTATGTATCACCCCACCTCACCTTTCCCGTTAAGCAGCCATAGTGTGTTTTCTGCATGTGTGACTCCGTTCTGTTTTGTAATTCAGTTCAAGTGTAACGGTTTTTACATTCCCTCTATCAGTGATACCTTATGAGAAGTGTCCTGTTCTGTGTGACTTATTTCACTTAGAATCGTCGTACCTAAATCCACTCATCATGCTGCTACTAGCCTTATGACATTGATTTCATGGCTGAGTGATATTCCATTGTACATAAGGACCACAACTCCTTTATCCATTTTTCTCTATCCTGGGATATTGAAGGTGGAATGAAGTGGAGGTCCTTGTCAATAGGGCAGCCCTAAACTTTGCGGTGCTTGTGTCTTGCTGCTTTTTTATTTTCCCAATTTATACCCCCATGAGTGGAAGTGCCCTATGCTCACTAAGCTGTGTTGTTTAGATGTTTAAGGACACACCGTACACTTCTCCAGAGTGGCTGTTGGCAATTTACATCCCGCCCATCAGTGTAGCAAGGCTCCCATTTCTCCATGGCCTGTCCTGCATTTCTGGTTTTGAGACTTTTTTCAGCATGGCCCTTTTGACCGATGGGAAGCGAGTCTTCTTTGTAGCGCTGATTTGCCTTTCCAGGTTGCTTGGTTGGCCAAAAAGGGCGTATGCGTTTTTTCCTGAATATATTCAGGAAAAAACGCATACGCCCTTTTTGGCCAAGGGCATCATTGTCAACGTTTTGCCGCTTTTCATGTGCTTTAAAGGCGATTCGAATCTACCTCCTGAAATCTGTTTCCTGCAATTCTGCCTTGATTTCAAATCCTCTTCTTTGCCTTCCCTCAATATATTTGTGGACGAGAGTTATCATTTATAACTCTGCAGGTTTGTGAATTGCAGTGCCCTGAAGCTCCATTTTACAACTCGCTTTTTAGGGAGCTGGCCGCCAAAGCGCAGGATGGCTTCAGGCCCTGTTCTGGTTCCGGGGGGCAGGCTGAGCCTGTGGTTAATTCTTCTTCCTGATGGGAAAATAGAGTGACCTGTGCCTGTCCCTACACCAAGATCTAGTCTCTCATTGGTTCCACGTCTTCCCGTTCACCCTCAGGACAAATTGCAACCTGTACGGAACAGGAGGTTAAAGGTGCTGATGCTCCAAGTAGGGAGATTGCTAGTAAAGCGGCTGGAATAGCGAACCCGGGCACAAGGAGATGAGAAATGAGGTGCGTTTTAGAAACCTTTCCCCATCACACGGTGTACCATCTTCTGGGTTTCTCATGCATGTTTTCGAAGTAGGAACATGCCCTTGAACCTGGAGATTTGGGGCCCATTGGATGGCCACCACTCACTATTATTTTAAAGGGTCTGCGTTTGCTCACCCAACCTCACCAAACCTCTCAGCCCCAAGAGTGTCCACCCTTATGTCTCATCCAGCTGTGGGTCTAGATATGGTCAATCCAGGTTGCATCACAGCCCCTGAACGCATTGTGTAAGAATTTCGCTCTCTTTCACTGTCTTTGTTTCATGGGTTTTTCAAAGTAATTTATTTTTATAATGGGGTTTAGCTGCTTTTCACTGCCGTGTTTATGCCGCTTTACACCCACTTCACACACTAACAGAGAGATATCAATACATAGGTTTTAAGATTATTACTAGTCAGATATATTCTTGTGCGGTGAATAGGGCGTGTTGAGTCCAGTTCTCTGAGCAAGGAGTAGGTCTTGTCTATTACATATTGGGTTTATGGAATGGTATCTGAGCTAATTTGAAACCCTTGTTTTATGTATCACCCCACCTCACCTTTCCCGTTAAGCAGCCATAGTGTGTTTTCTGCATGTGTGACTCTGTTCTGTTTTGTAATTCAGTTCAAGTGTAACGGTTTTTACATTCCCTCTATAAGTGATACATTATGAGAAGTGTCCTTTTCTGTGTGACTTATTTCACTTAGAATCGCCGTACCTAAATCCACTCATCATGCTGCTACTAGCCTTATGACATTGATTTCATGGCTGAGTGATATTCCATTGTACATAAGGACCACAACTTCTTTATCCATTTTTCTCTTTCCTGGGATATTGAAGGTGGAATGAAGTGGAGGTCCTTGTCAACAGAGCAGCCCTAAACTTTGGGGTGCTTGTGTCTTGCTGATTTTTCATTTTCCCAATTTATACCCCCATGAGTGGAAGTGCCCTATGCTCTCTAAGCTGTGTTTTTTAGATGTTTCAGGACACACCGTACACTTCTCCAGAGTGGCTGTTGGCAATTTACATCCCGCCCATCAGTGTAGCACGGCTCCCATTTCTCCATGGCCTTTCCTGCATTTCTGGTTTTGAGACTTTTTTCAGCATGGCCATTTTGACCAATGGGTAGCGAGACTTATTTTTAGCGGTGATTTGCCTTTCCAGGTTGCTTGGTTGGCCAAAAAGGGCGTATGCGTTTTTTCCTGAATATATTCAGGAAAAAACGCATACGCCCTTTTTGGCCAATGGCATCATTGTCAACGTTTTGCCGCTTTTTATGTGCTTTAAAGGCGATTCGAATCTACCTCCTGAAATCTGTTTCCTGCAATTCTGCCTTGCTTTCAAATCCTCTTCGTTGCCTTCCCTCAATATATTTGTGGACGAGAGTTATCATTTAAAACTCTGCAGGTTTGTGAATTGCAGTGCCCTGAAGCTCCATTTTACAACTCGCTTTTTAGGGAGCTGGCCGCAAAAGCGCAGGATGGCTTCAGGCCCTGTTCTGGTTCCGGGGGGCAGGCTGAGCCTGTTGTTAATTCTTCTTCCTGATGGGAAAATAGGGTGACCTGTGCCTGTCCCCACACCAAGAGCTAGTCTCTCATTGGTTCCACGTCTTCCCGTTCATCCTCAGGACAAATTGCAACCTGTACGGAACAGGAGGTTAAAGGTGCTGATGCTCCAAGGAGGGAGATTGCTAGTAAAGCGGCTGGAATGGCGAACCCGGGCACAAGGAGATGAGAAATGAGGTGCGTTTTAGAAACCTTTCCCCATCACACGGTGTACCATCTTCTGTGTTTCTCATGCATGTTTTCGATGTAGCAAGATGACCTTGAACCTGGAGATTTGGGACCCATGCGATGGGTACCACGCAGTATTACTTTAAAGGGTCTGCGTTTGCTCACCCAACCTCACCAAACCTCTCAGCCCCAAGATTTTCCAACCTTTTGTCTCATCCAGCTGTGGGTCTAGATATGGTCAATCCAGGTTGCATCACAGCCCCTGAACGCATTGTGTAAGAATTTCGCTCTCTTTCACTGTCTTTGTTTCATGGGTTTTTCAAAGTAATTTATTTTTATAATGGGGTTTAGCTGCTTTTCACTGCTGTGTTTATGCCGCTTTACACCCACTTGACACACTAACAGAGAGATATCAATACATAGGTTTTAAGATTATTACTAGTCAGATATATTCTTGTGCGGTGAATAGGGCGTGTTGAGTCCAGTTCTCTGAGCAAGGAGTAGGTCTTGTCTATTACATATTGGGTTTATGGAACGGTATCTGAGCTAATTTGAAACCCTTGTTTTATGTATCACCCCACCTCACCTTTCCCGTTAAGCAGCCATAGTGTGTTTTCTGCATGTGTGACTCCGTTCTGTTTTGTAATTCAGTTCAAGTGTAACGGTTTTTACATTCCCTCTATCAGTGATACCTTATGAGAAGTGTCCTTTTCTGTGTGACTTATTTCACTTAGAATCGTCGTACCTAAATCCACTCATCATGCTGCTACTAGCCTTATGACATTGATTTCATGGCTAAGTGATATTCCATTGTACATAAGGACCACAACTCCTTTATCCATTTTTCTCTTTCCTGGGATATTGAAGGTGGAATGAAGTGGAGGTCCTTGTCAACAGAGCAGCCCTAAACTTTGGGGTGCTTGTGTCTTGCTGATTTTTTATTTTCCCAATTTATACCCCCATGAGTGGAAGTGCTCTATGCTCACTAAGCTGTGTTGTTTAGATGTTTAAGGACACACCGTACACTTCTCCAGAGTGGCTGTTGGCAATTTACATCCCGCCCATCAGTGTAGCAAGGCTCCCATTTCTCCATGGCCTGTCCTGCATTTCTGGTTTTGAGACTTTTTTCAGCATGGCCCTTTTGACCGATGGGAAGCGAGTCTTCTTTGTAGCGCTGATTTGCCTTTCCAGGTTGCTTGGTTGGCCAAAAAGGGCGTATGCGTTTTTTCCTGAATATATTCAGGAAAAAACGCATACGCCCTTTTTGGCCAAGGGCATCATTGTCAACGTTTTGCCGCTTTTCATGTGCTTTAAAGGCGATTCGAATCTACCTCCTGAAATCTGTTTCCTGCAATTCTGCCTTGATTTCAAATCCTCTTCTTTGCCTTCCCTCAATATATTTGTGGACGAGAGTTATCATTTATAACTCTGCAGGTTTGTGAATTGCAGTGCCCTGAAGCTCCATTTTACAACTCGCTTTTTAGGGAGCTGGCCGCCAAAGCGCAGGATGGCTTCAGGCCCTGTTCTGGTTCCGGGGGGCAGGCTGAGCCTGTGGTTAATTCTTCTTCCTGATGGGAAAATAGAGTGACCTGTGCCTGTCCCTACACCAAGATCTAGTCTCTCATTGGTTCCACGTCTTCCCGTTCACCCTCAGGACAAATTGCAACCTGTACGGAACAGGAGGTTAAAGGTGCTGATGCTCCAAGTAGGGAGATTGCTAGTAAAGCGGCTGGAATAGCGAACCAGGGCACAAGGAGATGAGAAATGAGGTGCGTTTTAGAAACCTTTCCCCATCACACGGTGTACCATCTTCTGGGTTTCTCATGCATGTTTTCGATGTAGGAAGATGCCCTTGAACCTGGAGATTTGGGGCCCATTGGATGGCCACCACTCACTATTATTTTAAAGGGTCTGCGTTTGCTCACCCAACCTCACCAAACCTCTCAGCCCCAAGAGTGTCCACCCTTATGTCTCATCCAGCTGTGGGTCTAGATATGGTCAATCCAGGTTGCATCACAGCCCCTGAACGCATTGTGTAAGAATTTCGCTCTCTTTCACTGTCTTTGTTTCATGGGTTTTTCAAAGTAATTTATTTTTATAATGGGGTTTAGCTGCTTTTCACTGCTGTGTTTATGCCGCTTTACACCCACTTGACACACTAACAGAGAGATATCAATACATAGGTTTTAAGATTATTACTAGTCAGATATATTCTTGTGCGGTGAATAGGGCGTGTTGAGTCCAGTTCTCTGAGCAAGGAGTAGGTCTTGTCTATTACATATTGGGTTTATGGAACGGTATCTGAGCTAATTTGAAACCCTTGTTTTATGTATCACCCCACATCACCTTTCCCGTTAAGCAGCCATAGTGTGTTTTCTGCATGTGTGACTCTGTTCTGTTTTGTAATTCAGTTCAAGTGTAACGGTTTTTACATTCCCTCTATAAGTGATACATTATGAGAAGTGTCCTTTTCTGTGTGACTTATTTCACTTAGAATCGTCGTACCTAAATCCACTCATCATGCTGCTACTAGCCTTATGACATTGATTTCATGGCTGAGTGATATTCAATTGTATATAAGGACCACAACTTCTTTATCCATTTTTCTCTTTCCTGGGATATTGAAGGTGGAATGAAGTGGAGGTCCTTGTCAAGAGAGCAGCCCTAATCTTTGCGGTGCTTGTGTCTTGCTGATTTTTAATTTTCCCAATGTATACCCCCATGAGTGGAAGTGCTCTATGCTCTCTAAGCTTTGCTTTTTAGACGTTTCAGGACTCACCGTACACTTCTCCAGAGTGGCTGTTGGCAATTTACATCCCGCCCATCAGTGTAGCACGGCTCCCATTTCTCCATGGCCTTTCCTGCATTTCTGGTTTTGAGACTTTTTTCAGCATGGCCTTTTTAACCGATGGGAAGCGAGACTTCTTTGTAGCGCTGATTTGCCTTTCCAGGTTGCTTGGTTGGCCAAAAAGGGCGTATGCGTTTTTTCCTGAATATATTCAGGAAAAAACGCATACGCCCTTTTTGGCCAAGGGCATCATTGTCAACGTTTTGCCGCTTTTCATGTGCTTTAAAGGCGATTCGAATCTACCTCCTGAAATCTGTTTCCTGCAATTCTGCCTTGATTTCAAATCCTCTTCTTTGCCTTCCCTCAATATATTTGTGGACGAGAGTTATCATTTATAACTCTGCAGGTTTGTGAATTGCAGTGCCCTGAAGCTCCATTTTACAACTCGCTTTTTAGGGAGCTGGCCGCAAAAGCGCAGGATGGCTTCAGGCCCTGTTTTGGTTCCGGGGGGCAGGCTGAGCCTGTGGTTAATTCTTCTTCCTGATGGGAAAATAGAGTGACCTGTGCCTGTCCCTACACCAGGAGCTAGTCTCTCATTGGTTCCAAGTCTTCCCGTTCATCCTCAGGACAAATTGCAACCTGTACGGAACAGGAGGTTAAAGGTGCTGATGCTCCAAGTAGGGAGATTGCTAGTAAAGTGGCTGGAATGGCGAACCCGAGCACAAGGAGATGAGAAATGAGGTGCGTTTTAGAAACCTTTCCCCATCACACGGTGTACCATCTTCTGGGTTTCTCATGCATGTTTTCGATGTAGCAAGATGCCCTTGAACCTGGAGATTTGGGACCCATGCGATGGGTACCACGCAGTATTACTTTAAAGGGTCTGCGTTTGCTCACCCAACCTCACCAAACCTCTCAGCCCCAAGAGTGTCCACCCTTATGTCTCATCCAGCTGTGGGTCTAGATATGGTCAATCCAGGTTGCATCACAGCCCCTGAACGCATTGTGTAAGAATTTCGCTCTCTTTCACTGTCTTTGTTTCATGGGTTTTTCAAAGTAATTTATTTTTATAATGGGGTTTAGCTGCTTTTCACTGCTGTGTTTATGCCGCTTTACACCCACTTGACACACTAACAGAGAGATATCAATACATAGGTTTTAAGATTATTACTAGTCAGATATATTCTTGTGCGGTGAATAGGGCGTGTTGAGTCCAGTTCTCTGAGCAAGGAGTAGGTCTTGTCTATTACATATTGGGTTTATGGAACGGTATCTGAGCTAATTTGAAACCCTTGTTTTATGTATCACCCCACCTCACCTTTCCCGTTAAGCAGCCATAGTGTGTTTTCTGCATGTGTGACTCCGTTCTGTTTTGTAATTCAGTTCAAGTGTAACGGTTTTTACATTCCCTCTATCAGTGATACCTTATGAGAAGTGTCCTTTTCTGTGTGACTTATTTCACTTAGAATCGTCGTACCTAAATCCACTCATCATGCTGCTACTAGCCTTATGACATTGATTTCATGGCTGAGTGATATTCCATTGTACATAAGGACCACAACTCCTTTATCCATTTTTCTCTTTCCTGGGATATTGAAGGTGGAATGAAGTGGAGGTCCTTGTCAACAGAGCAGCCCTAAACTTTGGGGTGCTTGTGTCTTGCTGATTTTTAATTTTCCCAATTTATACCCCCATGAGTGGAAGTGCCCTATGCTCTCTAAGCTGTGTTTTTTAGATATTTCAGGACACACCGTAGTCTTCTCCAGAGTGGCTGTTGGCAATTTACATCCCGCCCATCAGTGTAGCAAGGCTCCCATTTCTCCATGGCCTGTCCTGCATTTCTGCTTTTGAAACTTTTTTCAGCATGGCCCTTTTAACCGATGGGAAGTGAGTCTTCTTTGTAGCGCTGATTTGCCTTTCCAGGTTGCTTGGTTGGCCAAAAAGGGCGTATGCGTTTTTTCCTGAATATATTCAGGAAAAAACGCATACGCCCTTTTTGGCCAAGGGCATCATTGTCAACGTTTTGCCGCTTTTCATGTGCTTTAAAGGCGATTCGAATCTACCTCCTCAAATCTGTTTCCTGCAATTCTGCCTTGATTTCAAATCCTCTTCTTTGCCTTCCCTCAATATATTTGTGGACGAGAGTTATCATTTATAACTCTGCAGGTTTGTGAATTGCAGTGCCCTGAAGCTCCATTTTACAACTCGCTTTTTAGGGAGCTGGCCGCCAAAGCGCAGGATGGCTTCAGGCCCTGTTCTGGTTCCGGGCGGCAGGCTGAGCCTGTTGTTAATTCTTCTTCCTGATGGGAAAATAGAGTGACCTGTGCCTGTCCCTACACCAAGAGGTAGTCTCTCATTGGTTCCAAGTCTTCCCGTTCATCCTCAGGACAAATTGCAACCTGTACGGAACAGGAGGTTAAAGGTGCTGATGCTCCAAGTAGGGAGATTGCTAGTAAAGTGGCTGGAATGGCGAACCCGAGCACAAGGAGATGAGAAATGAGGTGCGTTTTAGAAACCTTTCCCCATCACACGGTGTACCATCTTCTGTGTTTCTCATGCATGTTTTCGATGTAGCAAGATGCCCTTGAACCTGGAGATTTGGGACCCATGCGATGGGTACCACGCAGTATTACTTTAAAGGGTCTGCGTTTGCTCACCCAACCTCACCAAACCTCTCAGCCCCAAGAGTGTCCACCCTTATGTCTCATCCAGCTGTGGGTCTAGATATGGTCAATCCAGGTTGCATCACAGCCCCTGAACGCATTGTGTAAGAATTTCGCTCTCTTTCACTGTCTTTGTTTCATGGGTTTTTCAAAGTAATTTATTTTTATAATGGGGTTTAGCTGCTTTTCACTGCTGTGTTTATGCCGCTTTACACCCACTTGACACACTAACAGAGAGATATCAATACATAGGTTTTAAGATTATTACTAGTCAGATATATTCTTGTGCGGTGAATAGGGCGTGTTGAGTCCAGTTCTCTGAGCAAGGAGTAGGTCTTGTCTATTAAATATTGGGTTTATGGAACGGTATCTGAGCTAATTTGAAACCCTTGTTTTATGTATCACCCCACCTCACCTTTCCCGTTAAGCAGCCATAGTGTGTTTTCTGCATGTGTGACTCTGTTCTGTTTTGTAATTCAGTTCAAGTGTAACGTTTTTTACATTCCCTCTATAAGTGATACATTATGAGAAGTGTCCTTTTCTGTGTGACTTATTTCACTTAGAATCGTCGTACCTAAATCCACTCATCATGCTGCTACTAGCCTTATGACATTGATTTCATGGCTGAGTGATATTCCATTGTATATAAGGACCACAACTTCTTTATCCATTTTTCTCTTTCCTGGGATATTGAAGGTGGAATGAAGTGGAGGTCCTTGTCAAGAGAGCAGCCCTAAACTTTGCGGTGCTTGTGTCTTGCTGATTTTTAATTTTCCCAATGTATACCCCCATGAGTGGAAGTGCCCTATGCTCTCTAAGCTTTGCTTTTTAGACGTTTCAGGACTCTCCGTACACTTCTCCAGAGTGGCTGTTGGCAATTTACATCCCGCCCATCAGTGTAGCACGGCTCCCATTTCTCCATGGCCTTTCCTGCATTTCTGGTTTTGAGACTTTTTTCAGCATGGACATTTTGACCAATGGGTAGCGAGACTTCTTTTTAGCGGTGATTTGCCTTTCCAGGTTGCTTGGTTGGCCAAAAAGGGCGTATGCGTTTTTTCCTGAATATATTCAGGAAAAAACGCATACGCCCTTTTTGGCCAATGGCATCATTGTCAACGTTTTGCCGCTTTTCATGTGCTTTAAAGGCGATTCGAATCTACCTCCTGAAATCTGTTTCCTGCAATTCTGCCTTGATTTCAAATCCTCTTCTTTGCCTTCCCTCAATATATTTGTGGACGAGAGTTATCATTTAAAACTCTGCAGGTTTGTGAATTGCAGTGCCCTGAAGCTCCATTTTACAACTCGCTTTTTAGGGAGCTGGCCGCAAAAGCGCAGGATGGCTTCAGGCCCTGTTCTGGTTCCGGGGGGCAGGCTGAGCCTGTTGTTAATTCTTCTTCCTGATGGGAAAATAGGGTGACCTGTGCCTGTCCCCACACCAAGAGCTAGTCTCTCATTGGTTCCACGTCTTCCCGTTCATCCTCAGGACAAATTGCAACCTGTACGGAACAGGAGGTTAAAGGTGCTGATGCTCCAAGGAGGGAGATTGCTAGTAAAGCGGCTGGAATGGCGAACACGGGCACAAGGAGATGAGAAATGAGGTGCGTTTTAGAAACCTTTCCCCATCACACGGTGTACCATCTTCTGTGTTTCTCATGCATGTTTTCGATGTAGCAAGATGACCTTGAACCTGGAGATTTGGGACCCATGCGATGGGTACCACGCAGTATTACTTTAAAGGGTCTGCGTTTGCTCACCCAACCTCACCAAACCTCTCAGCCCCAAGAGTGTCCAACCTTTTGTCTCATCCAGCTGTGGGTCTAGATATGGTCAATCCAGGTTGCATCACAGCCCCTGAACGCATTGTGTAAGAATTTCGCTCTCTTTCACTGTCTTTGTTTCATGGGTTTTTCAAAGTAATTTATTTTTATAATGGGGTTTAGCTGCTTTTCACTGCTGTGTTTATGCCGCTTTACACCCACTTGACACACTAACAGAGAGATATCAATACATAGGTTTTAAGATTATTACTAGTCAGATATATTCTTGTGCGGTGAATAGGGCGTGTTGAGTCCAGTTCTCTGAGCAAGGAGTAGGTCTTGTCTATTACATATTGGGTTTATGGAACGGTATCTGAGCTAATTTGAAACCCTTGTTTTATGTATCACCCCACCTCACCTTTCCCGTTAAGCAGCCATAGTGTGTTTTCTGCATGTGTGACTCCGTTCTGTTTTGTAATTCAGTTCAAGTGTAACGGTTTTTACATTCCCTCTATCAGTGATACCTTATGAGAAGTGTCCTTTTCTGTGTGACTTATTTCACTTAGAATCGCCGTACCTAAATCCACTCATCATGCTGCTACTAGCCTTATGACATTGATTTCATGGCTGAGTGATATTCCATTGTACATAAGGACCACAACTTCTTTATCCATTTTTCTCTTTCCTGGGATATTGAAGGTGGAATGAAGTGGAGGTCCTTGTCAACAGAGCAGCCCTAAACTTTGGGGTGCTTGTGTCTTGCTGATTTTTAATTTTCCCAATGTATACCCCCATGAGTGGAAGTGCCCTGTGCTCTCTAAGCTTTCCTTTTTAGACGTTTCAGGAATCACCGTACACTTCTCCAGAGTGGCTGTTGGCAATTTACATCCCGCCCATCAGTGTAGCACGGCTCCCATTTCTCCATGGCCTTTCCTGCATTTCTGGTTTTGAGACTTTTTTCAGCATGGCCATTTTGACCAATGGGTAGCGAGACTTCATTTTAGCGCTGATTTGCTTTTCCAGGTTGCTTGGTTGGCCAAAAAGGGCGTATGCGTTTTTTCCTGAATATATTCAGGAAAAAACGCATGCGCCCTTTTTGGCCAATGGCATCATTGTCAACGTTTTGCCGCATTTCATGTGCTTTAAAGGCGATTCGAATCTACCTCCTGAAATCTGTTTCCTGCAATTCTGCCTTGATTTCAAATCCTCTTCTTTGCCTTCCCTCAATATATTTGTGGACGAGAGTTATCATTTATAACTCTGCAGGTTTGTGAATTGCAGTGCCCTGAAGCTCCATTTTACAACTCGCTTTTTAGGGAGCTTGCCGCCAAAGCGCAGGATGGCTTCAGGCCCTGTTCTGGTTCCGGGGGGGAGGATGAGCCTGTTGTTAATTCTTCTTCCTGATGGGAAAATAGAGTGACCTGTGCCTGTCCCTACACCAAGAGCTAGTCTCTCATTGGTTCCACGTCTTCCCGTTCATCCTCAGGACAAATTGCAACCTGTACGGAACAGGAGGTTAAACGTGCTGATGCTCCAAGGAGGGAGATTGCTAGTAAAGCGGCTGGAATGGCGAACCCGGGCACAAGGAGATGAGAAATGAGGTGCGTTTTAGAAACCTTTCCCCATCACACGGTGTACCATCTTCTGTGTTTCTCATGCATGTTTTCGATGTAGGAAGATGACATTGAACCTGGAGATTTGGGACCCATGCGATGGGTACCACGCAGTATTACTTTAAAGGGTCTGCGTTTGCTCACCCAACCTCACCAAACCTCTCAGCCCCAAGAGTGTCCACCCTTATGTCTCATCCAGCTGTGGGTCTAGATATGGTCAATCCAGGTTGCATCACAGCCCCTGAACGCATTGTGTAAGAGTTTCTCTCTCTTTCACTGTCTTTGTTTCATGGGTTTTTCAAAGTAACTTATTTTTATAATGGGGTTTAGCTGCTTTTCACTGCTGTGTTTATGCCGCTTAACACCCACTTGACACACTAACAGAGAGATATCAATACATAGGTTTTAAGATTATTACTAGTCAGATATATTCTTGTGCGGTGAATAGGGCGTGTTGAGTCCAGTTCTCTGAGCAAGGAGTAGGTCTTGTCTATTACATATTGGGTTTATGGAACGGTATCTGAGCTAATTTGAAACCCTTGTTTTATGTATCACCCCACCTCACCTTTCCCGTTAAGCAGCCATAGTGTGTTTTCTGCATGTGTGACTCTGTTCTGTTTTGTAATTCAGTTCAAGTGTAACGGTTTTTACATTCCCTCTATCAGTGATACCTTATGAGAAGTGTCCTTTTCTGTGTGACTTATTTCACTTAGAATCGTCGTACCTAAATCCACTCATCATGCTGCTACTAGCCTTATGACATTGATTTCATGGCTGAGTGATATTCCATTGTACATAAGGACCACAACTTCTTTATCCATTTTTCTCTTTCCTGGGATATTGAAGGTGGAATGAAGTGGAGGTCCTTGTCAACAGAGCAGCCCTAAACTTTGGGGTGCTTGTGTCTTGCAGATTTTTCATTTTCCCAATTTATACCCCCATGAGTGGAAGTGCCCTATGCTCTCTAAGCTGTGTTTTTTAGATGTTTCAGGACACACCGTACACTTCTCCAGAGTGGCTGTTGGCAATTTACATCCCGCCCATCAGTGTAGCAAGGCTCCCATTTCTCCATGGCCTGTCCTGCATTTCTGGTTTTGAGACTTTTTTCAGCATGGCCCTTTTGACCGATGGGTAGCGAGTCTTCTTTGTAGCGCTGATTTGCCTTTCCAGGTTGCTTGGTTGGCCAAAAAGGGCGTATGCGTTTTTTCCTGAATATATTCAGGAAAAAACGCATACGCCCTTTTTGGCCAAGGGCATCATTGTCAACGTTTTGCCGCTTTTCATGTGCTTTAAAGGCGATTCGAATCTACCTCCTGAAATCTGTTTCCTGCAATTCTGCCTTGATTTCAAATCCTCTTCTTTGCCTTCCCTCAATATATTTGTGGACGAGAGTTATCATTTATAACTCTGCAGGTCTGTGAATTGCAGTGCCCTGAAGCTCCATTTTACAACTCGCTTTTTTGGGAGCTGGCCGCAAAAGCACTGGATGGCTTCAGGCCCTGTTCTGGTTCCGGGGGGGAGGATGAGCCTGTGGTTAATTCTTCTTCCTGATGGGAAAATAGAGTGACCTGTGCCTGTCCCAACAACAAGAGCTAGTCTCTCACTGGTTCCCCGTCTTCCCGTTCATCCTCAGGACAAATTGCAACCTGTACGGAACAGGAGGTTAAAGGTGCTGATGCTCCAAGTAGGGAGATTGCTAGGAAAGCGGCTGGAATGGCGACCCCGGGCACAAGGAGAAGAGAAATGAAGTGCGTTTTAGAAAACTTTCCCCATCACATGGCGTACCATCTTTTTGTTTTCTCATGCATCTTTTCGATGCAGGAAGATGCCCTTGAACCTGGAGATTTGGGACCCATGCGATGGGTACCACGCAGTATTACTTTAAAGGGTCTGCATTTGCTCACCCACCCTCACCAAACCTCTCAGCCCCAACAGTGTCCACCCTTATGTCTCATCCAGCTGTGGGTCTAGATATGGTCAATCCATGTTGCATCACAGCCCCTGAACGCATTGTGTAAGAATTTCTCTCTCTTTCACTGTCTTTGTTTCTTGGGTTTTTCGAAGTAATTTATTTTTATAATGGGGTTTAGCTGCTTTTCACTGCTGTGTTTATGCCGCTTTACACCCACTTAACACACTAACAGAGAGATATCAATACATAGGTTTTAAGATTATTACTAGTCAGATATATTCTTGTGCGGTGAATAGGGCGTGTTGAGTCCAGTTCTCTGAGCAAGGAGTAGGTCTTGTCTATTAAATATTGGGTTTATGGAACGGTATCTGAGCTAATTTGAAACCCTTGTTTTATGTATCACCCCACCTCACTTTTCCCGTTAAGCAGCCATAGTGTGTTTTCTGCATGTGTGACTCTGTTCTGTTTTGTAATTCAGTTCAAGTGTAACGGTTTTTACATTCCCTCTATAAGTGATACCTTATGAGAAGTGTCCTTTTCTGTGTGACTTATTTCACTTAGAATCATCGTACCTAAATCCACTCATCATGCTGCTACTAGCCTTATGACATTGATTTCATGGCTGAGTGATATTCCATTGTATATAAGGACCACAACTTCTTTATCCATTTTTCTCTTTCCTGGGATATTGAAGGTGGAATGAAGTGGAGGTCCTTGTCAAGAGAGCAGGCCTAAACTTTGGGGTGCTTGTGTCTTGCTGATTTTTAATTTTCCCAATGTATACCCCCATGAGTGGAAGTGCCCTATGCTCTCTAAGCTTTGCTTTTTAGACGTTTCAGGAATCACCGTACACTTCTCCAGAGTGGCTGTTGGCAATTTACATCCCGCCCATCAGTGTAGCACGGCTCCCATTTCTCCATGGCCTTTCCTGCATTTCTGGTTTTGAGACTTTTTTCAGCATGGCCATTTTGACCAATGGGTAGCGAGACTTCTTTTTAGCGCTGATTTGCTTTTCCAGGTTGCTTGGTTGGCCAAAAAGGGCGTATGCGTTTTTTCCTGAATATATTCAGGAAAAAACGCATGCGCCCTTTTTGGCAAATGGCATCATTGTCAACGTTTTGCCGCATTTCATGTGCTTTAAAGGCGATTCGAATCTACCTCCTGAAATCTGTTTCCTGCAATTCTGCCTTGATTTCAAATCCTCTTCTTTGCCTTCCCTCAATATATTTGTGGACGAGAGTTATCATTTATAACTCTGCAGGTTTGTGAATTGCAGTGCCCTGAAGCTCCATTTTACAACTCGCTTTTTAGGGAGCTTGCCGCCAAAGCGCAGGATGGCTTCAGGCCCTCTTCTGGTTCCGGGGGGGAGGATGAGCCTGTTGTTAATTCTTCTTCCTGATGGGAAAATAGAGTGACCTGTGCCTGTCCCTACACCAAGAGCTAGTCTCTCATTGCTTCCACGTCTTCCCGTTCATCCTCAGGACAAATTGCAACCTGTACGGAACAGGAGGTTAAACGTGCTGATGCTCCAAGGAGGGAGATTGCTAATAAAGCGGCTGGAATGGCGAACCCGGGCACAAGGAGATGAGAAATGAGGTGCGTTTTAGAAACCTTTCCCCATCACACGGTGTACCATCTTCTGTGTTTCTCATGCATGTTTTCGATGTAGGAAGATGACATTGAACCTGGAGATTTGGGACCCATGCGATGGGTACCACGCAGTATTACTTTAAAGGGTCTGCGTTTGCTCACCCAACCTCACCAAACCTCTCAGCCCCAAGAGTGTCCACCCTTATGTCTCATCCAGCTGTGGGTCTAGATATGGTCAATCCAGGTTGCATCACAGCCCCTGAACGCATTGTGTAAGAATTTCTCTCTCTTTCACTGTCTTTGTTTCATGGGTTTTTCAAAGTAATTTATTTTTATAATGGGGTTTAGCTGCTTTTCACTGCTGTGTTTATGCCGCTTAACACCCACTTGACACACTAACAGAGAGATATCAATACATAGGTTTTAAGATTATTACTAGTCAGATATATTCTTGTGCGGTGAATAGGGCGTGTTGAGTCCAGTTCTCTGAGCAAGGAGTAGGTCTTGTCTATTACATATTGGGTTTATGGAACGGTATCTGAGCTAATTTGAAACCCTTGTTTTATGTATCACCCCACCTCACCTTTCCCGTTAAGCAGCCATAGTGTGTTTTCTGCATGTGTGACTCTGTTCTGTTTTGTAATTCAGTTCAAGTGTAACGGTTTTTACATTCCCTCTATCAGTGATACCTTATGAGAAGTGTCCTTTTCTGTGTGACTTATTTCACTTAGAATCGTCGTACCTAAATCCACTCATCATGCTGCTACTAGCCTTATGACATTGATTTCATGGCTGAGTGATATTCCATTGTACATAAGGACCACAACTTCTTTATCCATTTTTCTCTTTCCTGGGATATTGAAGGTGGAATGAAGTGGAGGTCCTTGTCAACAGAGCAGCCCTAAACTTTGGGGTGCTTGTGTCTTGCAGATTTTTCATTTTCCCAATTTATACCCCCATGAGTGGAAGTGCCCTATGCTCTCTAAGCTGTGTTTTTTAGATGTTTCAGGACACACCGTAGTCTTCTCCAGAGTGGCTGTTGGCAATTTACATCCCGCCCATCAGTGTAGCAAGGCTCCCATTTCTCCATGGCCTGTCCTGCATTTCTGGTTTTGAGACTTTTTTCAGCATGGCCCTTTTGACCGATGGGTAGCGAGTCTTCTTTGTAGCGCTGATTTGCCTTTCCAGGTTGCTTGGTTGGCCAAAAAGGGCGTATGCGTTTTTTCCTGAATATATTCAGGAAAAAACGCATACGCCCTTTTTGGCCAAGGGCATCATTGTCAACGTTTTGCCGCTTTTCATGTGCTTTAAAGGCGATTCGAATCTACCTCCTGAAATCTGTTTCCTGCAATTCTGCCTTGATTTCAAATCCTCTTCTTTGCCTTCCCTCAATATATTTGTGGACGAGAGTTATCATTTATAACTCTGCAGGTTTGTGAATTGCAGTGCCCTGAACCTCCATTTTACAACTTGCCTTTTTGGGAGATGGCCGCAAAAGCGCAGGGTGGCTTCAGGCCCTGTTCTGGTTCCGGGGGGCAGGCTGAGCCTGTTGTTAATTCTTCTTCCTGATGGGAAAATAGAGTGACCTCTGCATGTCCCAACACCAAGAGCTAGTCTCTCATTGGTTCCATGTCTTCCCGTTCATCCTCAGGACAAATTGCAACCAGTACGGAACAGGAGGTTAAAGGTGCTGATGCTCCAAGTAGGGAGATTGCTAGTAAAGTGGCTGGAATGGCTAACCCGAGCACAAGGAGATGAGAAATGAGGTGCGTTTTAGAAACCTTTCCCCATCACATGGTGTACCATCTTCAGGGTTTCTCATGCATGTTTTCGATGTAGGAAGATGCCCTTGAACCTGGAGATTTGGGACCCATGCGATGGGTACCACGCAGTATTACTTTAAAGGGTCTGCGTTTGCTCACCCAACCTCACCAAACCTCTCAGCCCCAAGAGTGTCCACCCTTATGTCTCATCCAGCTGTGGGTCTAGATATGGTCAATCCAGGTTGCATCACAGCCCCTGAACGCATTGTATAAGAATTTCTCTCTCTTTCATTGTCTTTGTTTCATGGGTTTGTAAAAGTAATTTATTTTTATAAAGGGGCTTAGCTGCTTTTCACTGCTGTGTTTATGCCGCTTTACACCCACTTGACACACTAACAGAGAGATATCAATACATAGGTTTTAAGATTATTACTAGTCAGATATATTCTTGTGCGGTGAATAGGGCGTGTTGAGTCCAGTTCTCTGAGCAAGGAGTAGGTCTTGTCTATTACATATTGGGTTTATGGAATGGTATCTGAGCTAATTTGAAACCCTTGTTTTATGTATCACCCCACCTCACCTTTCCCGTTAAGCAGCCATAGTGTGTTTTCTGCATGTGTGACTCTGTTCTGTTTTGTAATTCAGTTCAAGTGTAACGGTTTTTACATTCCCTCTATAAGTGATACCTTATGAGAAGTGTCCTTTTCTGTGTGACTTATTTCACTTAGAATCGTCGTACCTAAATCCACTCATCATGCTGCTACTAGCCTTATGACATTGATTTCATGGCTGAGTGATATTCCATTGTATATAAGGACCACAACTTCTTTATCCATTTTTCTCTTTCCTGGGATATTGAAGGTGGAATGAAGTGGAGGTCCTTGTCAAGAGAGCAGCCCTAAACTTTGGGGTGCTTGTGTCTTGCTGATTTTTAATTTTCCCAATTTATACCCCCATGAGTGGAAATGCCCTATGCTCTCTAAGCTTTGCTTTTTAGACGTTTCAGGACTCTCCGTACACTTCTCCAGAGTGGCTGTTGGCAATTTACATCCCGCCCATCAGTGTAGCACGGCTCCCATTTCTCCATGGCCTTTCCTGCATTTCTGGTTTTGAGAGTTTTTTCAGCATGGCCATTTTGACCAATGGGTAGCGAGACTTCTTTTTAGCGGTGATTTGCCTTTCCAGGTTGCTTGGTTGGCCAAAAAGGGCGTATGCGTTTTTTCCTGAATATATTCAGGAAAAAACGCATACGCCCTTTTTGGCCAATGGCATCATTGTCAACGTTTTGCCGCTTTTTATGTGCTTTAAAGGCGATTCGAATCTACCTCCTGAAATCTGTTTCCTGCAATTCTGCCTTGATTTCAAATCCTCTTCTTTGCCTTCCCTCAATATATTTGTGGACGAGAGTTATCATTTAAAACTCTGCAGGTTTGTGAATTGCAGTGCCCTGAAGCTCCATTTTACAACTCGCTTTTTAGGGAGCTGGCCGCAAAAGCGTAGGAGGGCTTCAGGCCCTGTTCTGGTTCCGGGGGGCAGGCTGAGCCTGTTGTTAATTCTTCTTCCTGATGGGAAAATAGGGTGACCTGTGCCTGTCCCCACACCAAGAGCTAGTCTCTCATTGGTTCCACGTCATCCCGTTCATCCTCAGGACAAATTGCAACCTGTACGGAACAGGAGGTTAAAGGTGCTGATGCTCCAAGGAGGGAGATTGCTAGTAAAGCGGCTGGAATGGCGAACCCGGGCACAAGGAGATGAGAAATGAGGTGCGTTTTAGAAACCTTTCCCCATCACACGGTGTACCATCTTCTGTGTTTCTCATGCATGTTTTCGATGTAGGAAGATGCCCTTGAACATGGAGATTTGGGACCCATGTGATGGGTACCACGCAGTATTACTTTAAAGGGTCTGCGTTTGCTCACCCAACCTCACCAAACCTCTCAGCCCCAAGAGTGTCCACCCTTATGTCTCATCCAGCTGTGGGTCTAGATATGGTCAATCCAGGTTGCATCACAGCCCCTGAACGCATTGTGTAAGAATTTCGCTCTCTTTCACTGTCTTTGTTTCATGGGTTTTTCAAAGTAATTTATTTTTATAATGGGGTTTAGCTGCTTTTCACTGCTGTGTTTATGCCGCTTTACACCCACTTGACACACTAAGAGAGAGATATCAATACATAGGTTTTAAGATTATTACTAGTCAGATATATTCTTGTGCGGTGAATAGGGCGTGTTGAGTCCAGTTCTCTGAGCAAGGAGTAGGTCTTGTCTATTACATATTGGGTTTATGGAACGGTATCTGAGCTAATTTGAAACCCTTGTTTTATGTATCACCCCACCTCACTTTTCCCGTTAAGCAGCCATAGTGTGTTTTCTGCATGTGTGACTCTGTTCTGTTTTGTAATTCAGTTCAAGTGTAACGGTTTTTACATTCCCTCTATAAGTGATACCTTATGAGAAGTGTCCTTTTCTGTGTGACTTATTTCACTTAGAATCGCCGTACCTAAATCCACTCATCATGCTGCTACTAGCCTTATGACATTGATTTCATGGCTGAGTGATATTCCATTGTACATAAGGACCACAACTTCTTTATCCATTTTTCTCTTTCCTGGGATATTGAAGGTGGAATGAAGTGGAGGTCCTTGTCAACAGAGCAGCCCTAAACTTTGGGGTGCTTGTGTCTTGCTGATTTTTCATTTTCCCAATTTATACCCCCATGAGTGGAAGTGCCCTATGCTCTCTAAGCTGTGTTTTTTAGATGTTTCAGGACACACCGTACACTTCTCCAGAGTGGCTGTTGGCAATTTACATCCCGCCCATCAGTGTAGCAAGGCTCCCATTTCTCCATGGCCTGTCCTGCATTTCTGGTTTTGAGACTTTTTTCAGCATGGCCCTTTTGACCGATGGGTAGCGAGTCTTCTTTGTAGCGCTGATTTGCCTTTCCAGGTTGCTTTGTTGACCAAAAAGGGCGTATGCGTTTTTTCCTGAATATATTCAGGAAAAAACGCATACGCCCTTTTTGGCCAAGGGCATCATTGTCAACGTTTTGCCGCTTTTCATGTGCTTTAAAGGCGATTCGAATCTACCTCCTGAAATCTGTTTCCTGCAATTCTGCCTTGATTTCAAATCCTCTTCTTTGCCTTCCCTCAATATATTTGTGGACGAGAGTTATCATTTATAACTCTGCAGGTTTGTGAATTGCAGTGCCCTGAAGCTCCATTTTACAACTCGCTTTTTTGGGAGCTGGCCGCAAAAGCGCAGGATGGCTTCAGGCCCTGTTCCGGTTCCGGGGGGGAGGATGAGCCTGTGGTTCATTCTTCTTCCTGATGGGAAAATAGAGTGACCTGTGCCTGTCCCAACACCAAGAGCTAGTCTCTCACTGGTTCCCCGTCTACCCGTTCATCCTCAGGACAAATTGCAACCTGTACAGAACAGGAGGTTAAAGGTGCTGATGCTCCAAGTAGGGAGATTGTTAGTAAAGCGGCTGGAATGGCGAACCCGGGCACAAGGAGAAGAGAAATGAGGTGCGTATTAGAAACCTTTCCCCATCACATGGTGTACCATCTTTTTGTTTTCTCATGCATGTTTTCGATGTAGGAAGATGCCCTTGAACATGGAGATTTGGGACCCATGCGATGGGTACCACGCAGTATTACTTTAAAGGGTCTGCGTTTGCTCACCCAACCTCACCAAACCTCTCAGCCCCAAGAGTGTCCACCCTTATGTCTCATCCAGCTGTGGGTCTAGATATGGTCAATCCAGGTTGCATCACAGCCCCTGAACGCATTGTGTAAGAATTTCGCTCTCTTTCACTGTCTTTGTTTCATGGGTTTTTCAAAGTAATTTATTTTTATAATGGGGTTTAGCTGCTTTTCACTGCTGTGTTTATGCCGCTTTACACCCACTTGACACACTAAGAGAGAGATATCAATACATAGGTTTTAAGATTATTACTAGTCAGATATATTCTTGTGCGGTGAATAGGGCGTGTTGAGTCCAGTTCTCTGAGCAAGGAGTAGGTCTTGTCTATTACATATTGGGTTTATGGAACGGTATCTGAGCTAATTTGAAACCCTTGTTTTATGTATCACCCCACCTCACTTTTCCCGTTAAGCAGCCATAGTGTGTTTTCTGCATGTGTGACTCTGTTCTGTTTTGTAATTCAGTTCAAGTGTAACGGTTTTTACATTCCCTCTATCAGTGATACCTTATGAGAAGTGTCCTTTTCTGTGTGACTTATTTCACTTAGAATCGCCGTACCTAAATCCACTCATCATGCTGCTACTAGCCTTATGACATTGATTTCATGGCTGAGTGATATTCCATTGTACATAAGGACCACAACTTCTTTATCCATTTTTCTCTTTCCTGGGATATTGAAGGTGGAATGAAGTGGAGGTCCTTGTCAACAGAGCAGCCCTAAACTTTGGGGTGCTTGTGTCTTGCTGATTTTTCATTTTCCCAATTTATACCCCCATGAGTGGAAGTGCCCTATGCTCTCTAAGCTGTGTTTTTTAGATGTTTCAGGACACACCGTACACTTCTCCAGAGTGGCTGTTGGCAATTTACATCCCGCCCATCAGTGTAGCAAGGCTCCCATTTCTCCATGGCCTGTCCTGCATTTCTGGTTTTGAGACTTTTTTCAGCATGGCCCTTTTGACCGATGGGTAGCGAGTCTTCTTTGTAGCGCTGATTTGCCTTTCCAGGTTGCTTGGTTGGCCAAAAAGGGCGTATGCGTTTTTTCCTGAATATATTCAGGAAAAAACGCATACGCCCTTTTTGGCCAAGGGCATCATTGTCAACGTTTTGCCGCTTTTCATGTGCTTTAAAGGCGATTCGAATCTACCTCCTGAAATCTGTTTCCTGCAATTCTGCCTTGATTTCAAATCCTCTTCTTTGCCTTCCCTCAATATATTTGTGGACGAGAGTTATCATTTATAACTCTGCAGGTTTGTGAATTGCAGTGCCCTGAAGCTCCATTTTACAACTCGCTTTTTTGGGAGCTGGCCGCAAAAGCGCAGGATGGCTTCAGGCCCTGTTCCGGTTCCGGGGGGGAGGATGAGCCTGTGGTTCATTCTTCTTCCTGATGGGAAAATAGAGTGACCTGTGCCTGTCCCAACACCAAGAGCTAGTCTCTCACTGGTTCCCCGTCTACTCGTTCATCCTCAGGACAAATTGCAACCTGTACGGAACAGGAGGTTAAAGGTGCTGATGCTCCAAGTAGGGAGATTGTTAGTAAAGCGGCTGGAATGGCGAACCCGGGCACAAGGAGAAGAGAAATGAGGTGCGTATTAGAAACCTTTCCCCATCACATGGTGTACCATCTTTTTGTTTTCTCATGCATGTTTTCGATGTAGGAAGATGCCCTTGAACATGGAGATTTGGGACCCATGCGATGGGTACCACGCAGTATTACTTTAAAGGGTCTGCGTTTGCTCACCCAACCTCACCAAACCTCTCAGCCCCAAGAGTGTCCACCCTTATGTCTCATCCAGCTGTGGGTCTAGATACGGTCAATCCAGGTTGCATCACAGCCCCTGAACGCATTGTGTAAGAATTTCGCTCTCTTTCACTGTCTTTGTTTCATGGGTTTTTCAAAGTAATTTATTTTTATAATGGGGTTTAGCTGCTTTTCACTGCTGTGTTTATGCCGCTTTACACCCACTTGACACACTAAGAGAGAGATATCAATACATAGGTTTTAAGATTATTACTAGTCAGATATATTCTTGTGCGGTGAATAGGGCGTGTTGAGTCCAGTTCTCTGAGCAAGGAGTAGGTCTTGTCTATTACATATTGGGTTTATGGAACGGTATCTGAGCTAATTTGAAACCCTTGTTTTATGTATCACCCCACCTCACTTTTCCCGTTAAGCAGCCATAGTGTGTTTTCTGCATGTGTGACTCTGTTCTGTTTTGTAATTCAGTTCAAGTGTAATGGTTTTTACATTCCCTCTATAAGTGATACCTTATGAGAAGTGTCCTTTTCTGTGTGACTTATTTCACTTAGAATCGCCGTACCTAAATCCACTCATCATGCTGCTACTAGCCTTATGACATTGATTTCATGGCTGAGTGATATTCCATTGTACATAAGGACCACAACTTCTTTATCCATTTTTCTCTTTCCTGGGATATTGAAGGTGGAATGAAGTGGAGGTCCTTGTCAACAGAGCAGCCCTAAACTTTGGGGTGCTTGTGTCTTGCTGATTTTTCATTTTCCCAATTTATACCCCCATGAGTGGAAGTGCCCTATGCTCTCTAAGCTGTGTTTTTTAGATGTTTCAGGACACACCGTACACTTCTCCAGAGTGGCTGTTGGCAATTTACATCCCGCCCATCAGTGTAGCAAGGCTCCCATTTCTCCATGGCCTGTCCTGCATTTCTGGTTTTGAGACTCTTTTCAGCATGGCCCTTTTGACCGATGGGTAGCGAGTCTTCTTTGTAGCGCTGATTTGCCTTTCCAGGTTGCTTTGTTGGCCAAAAAGGGCGTATGCGTTTTTTCCTGAATATATTCAGGAAAAAACGCATACGCCCTTTTTGGCCAAGGGCATCATTGTCAACGTTTTGCCGCTTTTCATGTGCTTTAAAGGCGATTCGAATCTACCTCCTGAAATCTGTTTCCTGCAATTCTGCCTTGATTTCAAATCCTCTTCTTTGCCTTCCCTCAATATATTTGTGGACGAGAGTTATCATTTATAACTCTGCAGGTTTGTGAATTGCAGTGCCCTGAAGCTCCATTTTACAACTCGCTTTTTTGGGAGCTGGCCGCAAAAGCGCAGGATGGCTTCAGGCCCTGTTCCGGTTCCGGGGGGGAGGATGAGCCTGTGGTTCATTCTTCTTCCTGATGGGAAAATAGAGTGACCTGTGCCTGTCCCAACACCAAGAGCTAGTCTCTCACTGGTTCCCCGTCTACCCGTTCATCCTCAGGACAAATTGCAACCTGTACAGAACAGGAGGTTAAAGGTGCTGATGCTCCAAGTAGGGAGATTGTTAGTAAAGCGGCTGGAATGGCGAACCCGGGCACAAGGAGAAGAGAAATGAGGTGCGTATTAGAAACCTTTCCCCATCACATGGTGTACCATCTTTTTGTTTTCTCATGCATGTTTTCGATGTAGGAAGATGCCCTTGAACATGGAGATTTGGGACCCATGCGATGGGTACCACGCAGTATTACTTTAAAGGGTCTGCGTTTGCTCACCCAACCTCACCAAACCTCTCAGCCCCAAGAGTGTCCACCCTTATGTCTCATCCAGCTGTGGGTCTAGATATGGTCAATCCAGGTTGCATCACAGCCCCTGAACGCATTGTGTAAGAATTTCGCTCTCTTTCACTGTCTTTGTTTCATGGGTTTTTCAAAGTAATTTATTTTTATAATGGGGTTTAGCTGCTTTTCACTGCTGTGTTTATGCCGCTTTACACCCACTTGACACACTAAGAGAGAGATATCAATACATAGGTTTTAAGATTATTACTAGTCAGATATATTCTTGTGCGGTGAATAGGGCGTGTTGAGTCCAGTTCTCTGAGCAAGGAGTAGGTCTTGTCTATTACATATTGGGTTTATGGAACGGTATCTGAGCTAATTTGAAACCCTTGTTTTATGTATCACCCCACCTCACTTTTCCCGTTAAGCAGCCATAGTGTGTTTTCTGCATGTGTGACTCTGTTCTGTTTTGTAATTCAGTTCAAGTGTAACGGTTTTTACATTCCCTCTATCAGTGATACCTTATGAGAAGTGTCCTTTTCTGTGTGACTTATTTCACTTAGAATCGCCGTACCTAAATCCACTCATCATGCTGCTACTAGCCTTATGACATTGATTTCATGGCTGAGTGATATTCCATTGTACATAAGGACCACAACTTCTTTATCCATTTTTCTCTTTCCTGGGATATTGAAGGTGGAATGAAGTGGAGGTCCTTGTCAACAGAGCAGCCCTAAACTTTGGGGTGCTTGTGTCTTGCTGATTTTTCATTTTCCCAATTTATACCCCCATGAGTGGAAGTGCCCTATGCTCTCTAAGCTGTGTTTTTTAGATGTTTCAGGACACACCGTACACTTCTCCAGAGTGGCTGTTGGCAATTTACATCCCGCCCATCAGTGTAGCAAGGCTCCCATTTCTCCATGGCCTGTCCTGCATTTCTGGTTTTGAGACTCTTTTCAGCATGGCCCTTTTGACCGATGGGTAGCGAGTCTTCTTTGTAGCGCTGATTTGCCTTTCCAGGTTGCTTTGTTGGCCAAAAAGGGCGTATGCGTTTTTTCCTGAATATATTCAGGAAAAAACGCATACGCCCTTTTTGGCCAAGGGCATCATTGTCAACGTTTTGCCGCTTTTCATGTGCTTTAAAGGCGATTCGAATCTACCTCCTGAAATCTGTTTCCTGCAATTCTGCCTTGATTTCAAATCCTCTTCTTTGCCTTCCCTCAATATATTTGTGGACGAGAGTTATCATTTATAACTCTGCAGGTTTGTGAATTGCAGTGCCCTGAAGCTCCATTTTACAACTCGCTTTTTTGGGAGCTGGCCGCAAAAGCGCAGGATGGCTTCAGGCCCTGTTCCGGTTCCGGGGGGGAGGATGAGCCTGTGGTTCATTCTTCTTCCTGATGGGAAAATAGAGTGACCTGTGCCTGTCCCAACACCAAGAGCTAGTCTCTCACTGGTTCCCCGTCTACCCGTTCATCCTCAGGACAAATTGCAACCTGTACAGAACAGGAGGTTAAAGGTGCTGATGCTCCAAGTAGGGAGATTGTTAGTAAAGCGGCTGGAATGGCGAACCCGGGCACAAGGAGAAGAGAAATGAGGTGCGTATTAGAAACCTTTCCCCATCACATGGTGTACCATCTTTTTGTTTTCTCATGCATGTTTTCGATGTAGGAAGATGCCCTTGAACATGGAGATTTGGGACCCATGCGATGGGTACCACGCAGTATTACTTTAAAGGGTCTGCGTTTGCTCACCCAACCTCACCAAACCTCTCAGCCCCAAGAGTGTCCACCCTTATGTCTCATCCAGCTGTGGGTCTAGATATGGTCAATCCAGGTTGCATCACAGCCCCTGAACGCATTGTGTAAGAATTTCGCTCTCTTTCACTGTCTTTGTTTCATGGGTTTTTCAAAGTAATTTATTTTTATAATGGGGTTTAGCTGCTTTTCACTGCTGTGTTTATGCCGCTTTACACCCACTTGACACACTAACAGAGAGATATCAATACATAGGTTTTAAGATTATTACTAGTCAGATATATTCTTGTGCGGTGAATAGGGCGTGTTGAGTCCAGTTCTCTGAGCAAGGAGTAGGTCTTGTCTATTACATATTGGGTTTATGGAACGGTATCTGAGCTAATTTGAAACCCTTGTTTTATGTATCACCCCACCTCACTTTTCCCGTTAAGCAGCCATAGTGTGTTTTCTGCATGTGTGACTCTGTTCTGTTTTGTAATTCAGTTCAAGTGTAACGGTTTTTACATTCCCTCTATCAGTGATACCTTATGAGAAGTGTCCTTTTCTGTGTGACTTATTTCACTTAGAATCGCCGTACCTAAATCCACTCATCATGCTGCTACTAGCCTTATGACATTGATTTCATGGCTGAGTGATATTCCATTGTACATAAGGACCACAACTTCTTTATCCATTTTTCTCTTTCCTGGGATATTGAAGGTGGAATGAAGTGGAGGTCCTTGTCAACAGAGCAGCTCTAAACTTTGGGGTGCTTGTGTCTTGCTGATTTTTCATTTTCCCAATTTATACCCCCATGAGTGGAAGTGCCCTATGCTCTCTAAGCTGTGTTTTTTAGATGTTTCAGGACACACCGTACACTTCTCCAGAGTGGCTGTTGGCAATTTACATCCCGCCCATCAGTGTAGCAAGGCTCCCATTTCTCCATGGCCTGTCCTGCATTTCTGGTTTTGAGACTTTTTTCAGCATGGCCCTTTTGACCGATGGGTAGCGAGTCTTCTTTGTAGCGCTGATTTGCCTTTCCAGGTTGCTTGGTTGGCCAAAAAGGGCGTATGCGTTTTTTCCTGAATATATTCAGGAAAAAACGCATACGCCCTTTTTGGCCAAGGGCATCATTGTCAACGTTTTGCTGCTTTTCATGTGCTTTAAAGGCGATTCGAATCTACCTCCTGAAATCTGTTTCCTGCAATTCTGCCTTGATTTCAAATCCTCTTCTTTGCCTTCCCTCAATATATTTGTGGACGAGAGTTATCATTTATAACTCTGCAGGTTTGTGAATTGCAGTGCCCTGAAGCTCCATTTTACAACTCGCTTTTTTGGGAGCTGGCCGCAAAAGCGCAGGATGGCTTCAGGCCCTGTTCTGGTTCCGGGGGGGAGGATGAGCCTGTGGTTAATTCTTCTTCCTGATGGGAAAATAGAGTGACCTGTGCCTGTCCCAACACCAAGAGCTAGTCTCTCACTGGTTCCCCGTCTACCCGTTCATCCTCAGGACAAATTGCAACCTGTACAGAACAGGAGGTTAAAGGTGCTGATGCTCCAAGTAGGGAGATTGTTAGTAAAGCGGCTGGAATGGCGAACCCGGGCACAAGGAGAAGAGAAATGAGGTGCGTATTAGAAACCTTTCCCCATCACATGGTGTACCATCTTTTTGTTTTCTCATGCATGTTTTCGATGTAGGAAGATGCCCTTGAACATGGAGATTTGGGACCCATGCGATGGGTACCACGCAGTATTACTTTAAAGGGTCTGCGTTTGCTCACCCAACCTCACCAAACCTCTCAGCCCCAAGAGTGTCCACCCTTATGTCTCATCCAGCTGTGGGTCTAGATATGGTCAATCCAGGTTGCATCACAGCCCCTGAACGCATTGTGTAAGAATTTCTCTCTCTTTTACTGTCTTTGTTTCATGGGTTTGTAAAAGTAATTTATTTTTATAATGGGGTTTAGCTGCTTTTCACTGCTGTGTTTATGCCGCTTTACACCCACTTGACACACTAAGAGAGAGATATCAATACATAGGTTTTAAGATTATTACTAGTCAGATATATTCTTGTGCGGTGAATAGGGCGTGTTGAGTCCAGTTCTCTGAGCAAGGAGTAGGTCTTGTCTATTACATATTGGGTTTATGGAACGGTATCTGAGCTAATTGGAAACCCTTGTTTTATGTATCACCCCACCTCACCTTTCCCGTTAAGCAGCCATAGTGTGTTTTCTGCATGTGTGACTCTGTTCTGTTTTGTAATTCAGTTCAAGTGTAACGGTTTTTACATTCCCTCTATAAGTGATACCTTATGAGAAGTATCCTTTTCTGTGTGACTTATTTCACTTAGAATCGCCGTACCTAAATCCACTCATCATGCTGCTACTAGCCTTATGACATTGATTTCATGGCTGAGTGATATTCCATTGTACATAAGGACCACAACTTCTTTATCCATTTTTCTCTTTCCTGGGATATTGAAGGTGGAATGAAGTGGAGGTCCTTGTCAACAGAGCAGCCCTAAACGTTGGGGTGCTTGTGTCTTGCTGATTTTTCATTTTCCCAATTTATACCCCCATGAGTGGAAGTGCCCTATGCTCTCTAAGCTGTGTTTTTTAGATGTTTCAGGACACACCGTACACTTCTCCAGAGTGGCTGTTGGCAATTTACATCCCGCCCATCAGTGTAGCAAGGCTCCCATTTCTCCATGGCCTGTCCTGCATTTCTGGTTTTGAGACTTTTTTCAGCATGGCCCTTTTGACCGATGGGTAGCGAGTCTTCTTTGTAGCGCTGATTTGCCTTTCCAGGTTGCTTGGTTGGCCAAAAAGGGCGTATGCGTTTTTTCCTGAATATATTCAGGAAAAAACGCATACGCCCTTTTTGGCCAAGGGCATCATTGTCAACGTTTTGCTGCTTTTCATGTGCTTTAAAGGCGATTCGAATCTACCTCCTGAAATCTGTTTCCTGCAATTCTGCCTTGATTTCAAATCCTCTTCTTTGCCTTCCCTCAATATATTTGTGGACGAGAGTTATCATTTATAACTCTGCAGGTTTGTGAATTGCAGTGCCCTGAAGCTCCATTTTACAACTCGCTTTTTTGGGAGCTGGCCGCAAAAGCGCAGGATGGCTTCAGGCCCTGTTCTGGTTCCGGGGGGGAGGATGAGCCTGTGGTTAATTCTTCTTCCTGATGGGAAAATAGAGTGACCTGTGCCTGTCCCAACACCAAGAGCTAGTCTCTCACTGGTTCCCCGTCTACCCGTTCATCCTCAGGACAAATTGCAACCTGTACGGAACAGGAGGTTAAAGGTGCTGATGCTCCAAGTAGGGAGATTATTAGTAAAGCGGCTGGAATGGCGAACTCGGGCACAAGGAGAAGAGAAATGAGGTGTGTTTTAGAAACCTTTCCCCATCACATGGTGTACCATCTTTTTGTTTTCTCATGCATGTTTTCGATGTAGGAAGATGCCCTTGAACATGGAGATTTGCGACCCATGCGATGGGCACCACGCAGTATTACTTTAAAGGGTCTCCGTTTGCTCACCCAACCTCACCAAACCTCTCAGCCCCAAGAGTGTCCACCCTTATGTCTCATCCAGCTGTGGGTCTAGATATGGTCAATCCAGGTTGCATCACAGCCCCTGAACGCATTGTGTAAGAATTTCTCTCTCTTTTACTGTCTTTGTTTCATGGGTTTGTAAAAGTAATTTATTTTTATAATGGGGTTTAGCTGCTTTTCACTGCTGTGTTTATGCCGCTTTACACCCACTTGACACACTAAGAGAGAGATATCAATACATAGGTTTTAAGATTATTACTAGTCAGATATATTCTTGTGCGGTGAATAGGGCGTGTTGAGTCCAGTTCTCTGAGCAAGGAGTAGGTCTTGTCTATTACATATTGGGTTTATGGAACGGTATCTGAGCTAATTTGAAACCCTTGTTTTATGTATCACCCCACCTCACCTTTCCCGTTAAGCAGCCATAGTGTGTTTTCTGCATGTGTGACTCTGTCCTGTTTTGTAATTCAGTTCAAGTGTAACGGTTTTTACATTCCCTCTATAAGTGATACCTTATGAGAAGTGTCCTTTTCTGTGTGACTTATTTCACTTAGAATCGTCGTACCTAAATCCACTCATCATGCTGCTACTAGCCTTATGACATTGATTTCATGGCTGAGTGATATTCCATTGTACATAAGGACCACAACTTCTTTATCCATTTTTCTCTTTCCTGGGATATTGAAGGTGGAATGAAGTGGAGGTCCTTGTCAACAGAGCAGCCCTAAACTTTGGGGTGCTTGTGTCTTGCTGATTTTTCATTTTCCCAATTTATACCCCCATGAGTGGAAGTGCCCTATGCTCTCTAAGCTGTGTTTTTTAGATGTTTCAGGACACACCGTACACTTCTCCAGAGTGGCTGTTGGCAATTTACATCCCGCCCATCAGTGTAGCAAGGCTCCCATTTCTCCATGGCCTGTCCTGCATTTCTGGTTTTGAGACTTTTTTCAGCATGGCCCTTTTGACCGATGGGTAGCGAGTCTTCTTTGTAGCGCTGATTTGCCTTTCCAGGTTGCTTGGTTGGCCAAAAAGGGCGTATGCGTTTTTTCCTGAATATATTCAGGAAAAAACGCATACGCCCTTTTTGGCCAAGGGCATCATTGTCAACGTTTTGCTGCTTTTCATGTGCTTTAAAGGCGATTCGAATCTACCTCCTGAAATCTGTTTCCTGCAATTCTGCCTTGATTTCAAATCCTCTTCTTTGCCTTCCCTCAATATATTTGTGGACGAGAGTTATCATTTATAACTCTGCAGGTTTGTGAATTGCAGTGCCCTGAAGCTCCATTTTACAACTCGCTTTTTTGGGAGCTGGCCGCAAAAGCGCAGGATGGCTTCAGGCCCTGTTCTGGTTCCGGGGGGGAGGATGAGCCTGTGGTTAATTCTTCTTCCTGATGGGAAAATAGAGTGACCTGTGCCTGTCCCAACACCAAGAGCTAGTCTCTCACTGGTTCCCCGTCTACCCGTTCATCCTCAGGACAAATTGCAACCTGTACAGAACAGGAGGTTAAAGGTGCTGATGCTCCAAGTAGGGAGATTGTTAGTAAAGCGGCTGGAATGGCGAACCCGGGCACAAGGAGAAGAGAAATGAGGTGCGTTTTAGAAACCTTTCCCCATCACATGGTGTACCATCTTTTTGTTTTCTCATGCATGTTTTCGATGTAGGAAGATGCCCTTGAACATGGAGATTTGGGACCCATGCGATGGGTACTACGCAGTATTACTTTAAAGGGTCTGCGTTTGCTCACCCAACCTCACCAAACCTCTCAGCCCCAAGAGTGTCCACCCTTATGTCTCATCCAGCTGTGGGTCTAGATATGGTCAATCCAGGTTGCATCACAGCCCCTGAACGCATTGTGTAAGAATTTCTCTCTCTTTTACTGTCTTTGTTTCATTGGTTTGTAAAAGTAATTTATTTTTATAATGGGGTTTAGCTGCTTTTCACTGCTGTGTTTATGCCGCTTTACACCCACTTGACACACTAAGAGAGAGATATCAATACATAGGTTTTAAGATTATTACTAGTCAGATATATTCTTGTGCGGTGAATAGGGCGTGTTGAGTCCAGTTCTCTGAGCAAGGAGTAGGTCTTGTCTATTACATATTGGGTTTATGGAACGGTATCTGAGCTAATTTGAAACCCTTGTTTTATGTATCACCCCACCTCACTTTTCCCGTTAAGCAGCCATAGTGTGTTTTCTGCATGTGTGACTCTGTTCTGTTTTGTAATTCAGTTCAAGTGTAACGGTTTTTACATTCCCTCTATAAGTGATACCTTATGAGAAGTGTCCTTTTCTGTGTGACTTATTTCACTTAGAATCGCCGTACCTAAATCCACTCATCATGCTGCTACTAGCCTTATGACATTGATTTCATGGCTGAGTGATATTCCATTGTACATAAGGACCACAACTTCTTTATCCATTTTTCTCTTTCCTGGGATATTGAAGGTGGAATGAAGTGGAGGTCCTTGTCAACAGAGCAGCCCTAAACTTTGGGGTGCTTGTGTCTTGCTGATTTTTCATTTTCCCAATTTATACCCCCATGAGTGGAAGTGCCCTATGCTCTCTAAGCTGTGTTTTTTAGATGTTTCAGGACACACCGTACACTTCTCCAGAGTGGCTGTTGGCAATTTACATCCCGCCCATCAGTATAGCAAGGCTCCCATTTCTCCATGGCCTGTCCTGCATTTCTGGTTTTGAGACTTTTTTCAGCATGGCCCTTTTGACCGATGGGTAGCGAGTCTTGTTTGTAGCGCTGATTTGCCTTTCCAGGTTGCTTTGTTGGCCAAAAAGGGCGTATGCGTTTTTTCCTGAATATATTCAGGAAAAAACGCATACGCCCTTTTTGGCCAAGGGCATCATTGTCAACGTTTTGCCGCTTTTCATGTGCTTTAAAGGCGATTCGAATCTACCTCCTGAAATCTGTTTCCTGCAATTCTGCCTTGATTTCAAATCCTCTTCTTTGCCTTCCCTCAATATATTTGTGGACGAGAGTTATCATTTATAACTCTGCAGGTTTGTGAATTGCAGTGCCCTGAAGCTCCATTTTACAACTCGCTTTTTTGGGAGCTGGCCGCAAAAGCGCAGGATGGCTTCAGGCCCTGTTCCGGTTCCGGGGGGGAGGATGAGCCTGTGGTTCATTCTTCTTCCTGATGGGAAAATAGAGTGACCTGTGCCTGTCCCAACACCAAGAGCTAGTCTCTCACTGGTTCCCCGTCTACCCGTTCATCCTCAGGACAAATTGCAACCTGTACAGAACAGGAGGTTAAAGGTGCTGATGCTCCAAGTAGGGAGATTGTTAGTAAAGCGGCTGGAATGGCGAACCCGGGCACAAGGAGAAGAGAAATGAGGTGCGTATTAGAAACCTTTCCCCATCACATGGTGTACCATCTTTTTGTTTTCTCATGCATGTTTTCGATGTAGGAAGATGCCCTTGAACATGGAGATTTGGGACCCATGCGATGGGTACCACGCAGTATTACTTTAAAGGGTCTGCGTTTGCTCACCCAACCTCACCAAACCTCTCAGCCCCAAGAGTGTCCACCCTTATGTCTCATCCAGCTGTGGGTCTAGATATGGTCAATCCAGGTTGCATCACAGCCCCTGAACGCATTGTGTAAGAATTTCGCTCTCTTTCACTGTCTTTGTTTCATGGGTTTTTCAAAGTAATTTATTTTTATAATGGGGTTTAGCTGCTTTTCACTGCTGTGTTTATGCCGCTTTACACCCACTTGACACACTAACAGAGAGATATCAATACATAGGTTTTAAGATTATTACTAGTCAGATATATTCTTGTGCGGTGAATAGGGCGTGTTGAGTCCAGTTCTCTGAGCAAGGAGTAGGTCTTGTCTATTACATATTGGGTTTATGGAACGGTATCTGAGCTAATTTGAAACCCTTGTTTTATGTATCACCCCACCTCACTTTTCCCGTTAAGCAGCCATAGTGTGTTTTCTGCATGTGTGACTCTGTTCTGTTTTGTAATTCAGTTCAAGTGTAACGGTTTTTACATTCCCTCTATAAGTGATACCTTATGAGAAGTGTCCTTTTCTGTGTGACTTATTTCACTTAGAATCGCCGTACCTAAATCCACTCATCATGCTGCTACTAGCCTTATGACATTGATTTCATGGCTGAGTGATATTCCATTGTACATAAGGACCACAACTTCTTTATCCATTTTTCTCTTTCCTGGGATATTGAAGGTGGAATGAAGTGGAGGTCCTTGTCAACAGAGCAGCCCTAAACTTTGGGGTGCTTGTGTCTTGCTGATTTTTCATTTTCCCAATTTATACCCCCATGAGTGGAAGTGCCCTATGCTCTCTAAGCTGTGTTTTTTAGATGTTTCAGGACACACCGTACACTTCTCCAGAGTGGCTGTTGGCAATTTACATCCCGCCCATCAGTGTAGCAAGGCTCCCATTTCTCCATGGCCTGTCCTGCATTTCTGGTTTTGAGACTTTTTTCAGCATGGCCCTTTTGACCGATGGGTAGCGAGTCTTCTTTGTAGCGCTGATTTGCCTTTCCAGGTTGCTTTGTTGGCCAAAAAGGGCGTATGCGTTTTTTCCTGAATATATTCAGGAAAAAACGCATACGCCCTTTTTGGCCAAGGGCATCATTGTCAACGTTTTGCCGCTTTTCATGTGCTTTAAGGGCGATTCGAATCTACCTCCTGAAATCTGTTTCCTGCAATTCTGCCTTGATTTCAAATCCTCTTCTTTGCCTTCCCTCAATATATTTGTGGACGAGAGTTATCATTTATAACTCTGCAGGTTTGTGAATTGCAGTGCCCTGAAGCTCCATTTTACAACTCGCTTTTTTGGGAGCTGGCCGCAAAAGCGCAGGATGGCTTCAGGCCCTGTTCCGGTTCCGGGGGGGAGGATGAGCCTGTGGTTCATTCTTCTTCCTGATGGGAAAATAGAGTGACCTGTGCCTGTCCCAACACCAAGAGCTAGTCTCTCACTGGTTCCCCGTCTACCCGTTCATCCTCAGGACAAATTGCAACCTGTACAGAACAGGAGGTTAAAGGTGCTGATGCTCCAAGTAGGGAGATTGTTAGTAAAGCGGCTGGAATGGCGAACCCGGGCACAAGGAGAAGAGAAATGAGGTGCGTTTTAGAAACCTTTCCCCATCACACGGTGTACCATCTTCTGGGTTTCTCATGCATGTTTTCGATGTAGCAAGATGCCCTTGAACCTGGAGATTTGGGACCCATGCAATGGGTACCACGCAGTATTACTTTAAAGGGTCTGCGTTTGCTCACCCAACCTCACCAAACCTCTCAGCCCCAAGAGTGTCCACCCTTATGTCTCATCCAGCTGTGGGTCTAGATATGGTCAATCCAGGTTGCATCACAGCCCCTGAACGCATTGTGTAAGAATTTCGCTCTCTTTCACTGTCTTTGTTTCATGGGTTTTTCAAAGTAATTTATTTTTATAATGGGGTTTAGCTGCTTTTCACTGCTGTGTTTATGCCGCTTTACACCCACTTGACACACTAACAGAGAGATATCAATACATAGGTTTTAAGATTATTACTAGTCAGATATATTCTTGTGCGGTGAATAGGGCGTGTTGAGTCCAGTTCTCTGAGCAAGGAGTAGGTCTTGTCTGTTACATATTGGGTTTATGGAACGGTATCTGAGCTAATTTGAAACCCTTGTTTTATGTATCACCCCACCTCACTTTTCCCGTTAAGCAGCCATAGTGTGTTTTCTGCATGTGTGACTCTGTTCTGTTTTGTAATTCAGTTCAAGTGTAACGGTTTTTACATTCCCTCTATAAGTGATACCTTATGAGAAGTGTCCTTTTCTGTGTGACTTATTTCACTTAGAATCGCCGTACCTAAATCCACTCATCATGCTGCTACTAGCCTTATGACATTGATTTCATGGCTGAGTGATATTCCATTGTACATAAGGACCACAACTTCTTTATCCATTTTTCTCTTTCCTGGGATATTGAAGGTGGAATGAAGTGGAGGTCCTTGTCAACAGAGCAGCCCTAAACTTTGGGGTGCTTGTGTCTTGCTGATTTTTCATTTTCCCAATTTATACCCCCATGAGTGGAAGTGCCCTATGCTCTCTAAGCTGTGTTTTTTAGATGTTTCAGGACACACCGTACACTTCTCCAGAGTGGCTGTTGGCAATTTACATCCCGCCCATCAGTGTAGCAAGGCTCCCATTTCTCCATGGCCTGTCCTGCATTTCTGGTTTTGAGACTTTTTTCAGCATGGCCCTTTTGACCGATGGGTAGCGAGTCTTCTTTGTAGCGCTGATTTGCCTTTCCAGGTTGCTTGGTTGGCCAAAAAGGGCGTATGCGTTTTTTCCTGAATATATTCAGGAAAAAACGCATACGCCCTTTTTGGCCAAGGGCATCATTGTCAACGTTTTGCCGCTTTTCATGTGCTTTAAAGGCGATTCGAATCTACCTCCTGAAATCTGTTTCCTGCAATTCTGCCTTGATTTCAAATCCTCTTCTTTGCCTTCCCTCAATATATTTGTGGACGAGAGTTATCATTTATAACTCTGCAGGTTTGTGAATTGCAGTGCCCTGAAGCTCCATTTTACAACTCGCTTTTTTGGGAGCTGGCCGCAAAAGCGCAGGATGGCTTCAGGCCCTGTTCTGGTTCCGGGGGGGAGGATGAGCCTGTGGTTCATTCTTCTACCTGATGGGAAAATAGAGTGACCTGTGCCTGTCCCAACACCAAGAGCTAGTCTCTCACTGGTTCCCCGTCTACCCGTTCATCCTCAGGACAAATTGCAACCTGTACAGAACAGGAGGTTAAAGGTGCTGATGCTCCAAGTAGGGAGATTGTTAGTAAAGCGGCTGGAATGGCGAACCCGGGCACAAGGAGAAGAGAAATGAGGTGCGTATTAGAAACCTTTCCCCATCACATGGTGTACCATCTTTTTGTTTTCTCATGCATGTTTTCGATGTAGGAAGATGCCCTTGAACATGGAGATTTGGGACCCATGCGATGGGTACCACGCAGTATTACTTTAAAGGGTCTGCGTTTGCTCACCCAACCTCACCAAACCTCTCAGCCCCAAGAGTGTCCACCCTTATGTCTCATCCAGCTGTGGGTCTAGATATGGTCAATCCAGGTTGCATCACAGCCCCTGAACGCATTGTGTAAGAATTTCGCTCTCTTTCACTGTCTTTGTTTCATGGGTTTTTCAAAGTAATTTATTTTTATAATGGGGTTTAGCTGCTTTTCACTGCTGTGTTTATGCCGCTTTACACCCACTTGACACACTAACAGAGAGATATCAATACATAGGTTTTAAGATTATTACTAGTCAGATATATTCTTGTGCGGTGAATAGGGCGTGTTGAGTCCAGTTCTCTGAGCAAGGAGTAGGTCTTGTCTATTACATATTGGGTTTATGGAACGGTATCTGAGCTAATTTGAAACCCTTGTTTTATGTATCACCCCACCTCACTTTTCCCGTTAAGCAGCCATAGTGTGTTTTCTGCATGTGTGACTCTGTTCTGTTTTGTAATTCAGTTCAAGTGTAACGGTTTTTACATTCCCTCTATAAGTGATACCTTATGAGAAGTGTCCTTTTCTGTGTGACTTATTTCACTTAGAATCGCCGTACCTAAATCCACTCATCATGCTGCTACTAGCCTTATGACATTGATTTCATGGCTGAGTGATATTCCATTGTACATAAGGACCACAACTTCTTTATCCATTTTTCTCTTTCCTGGGATATTGAAGGTGGAATGAAGTGGAGGTCCTTGTCAACAGAGCAGCCCTAAACTTTGGGGTGCTTGTGTCTTGCTGATTTTTCATTTTCCCAATTTATACCCCCATGAGTGGAAGTGCCCTATGCTCTCTAAGCTGTGTTTTTTAGATGTTTCAGGACACACCGTACACTTCTCCAGAGTGGCTGTTGGCAATTTACATCCCGCCCATCAGTGTAGCAAGGCTCCCATTTCTCCATGGCCTGTCCTGCATTTCTGGTTTTGAGACTTTTTTCAGCATGGCCCTTTTGACCGATGGGTAGCGAGTCTTCTTTGTAGCGCTGATTTGCCTTTCCAGGTTGCTTTGTTGGCCAAAAAGGGCGTATGCGTTTTTTCCTGAATATATTCAGGAAAAAACGCATACGCCCTTTTTGGCCAAGGGCATCATTGTCAACGTTTTGCCGCTTTTCATGTGCTTTAAAGGCGATTCGAATCTACCTCCTGAAATCTGTTTCCTGCAATTCTGCCTTGATTTCAAATCCTCTTCTTTGCCTTCCCTCAATATATTTGTGGACGAGAGTTATCATTTATAACTCTGCAGGTTTGTGAATTGCAGTGCCCTGAAGCTCCATTTTACAACTCGCTTTTTTGGGAGCTGGCCGCAAAAGCGCAGGATGGCTTCAGGCCCTGTTCCGGTTCCGGGGGGGAGGATGAGCCTGTGGTTAATTCTTCTTCCTGATGGGAAAATAGAGTGACCTGTGCCTGTCCCAACACCAAGAGCTAGTCTCTCACTGGTTCCCCGTCTACCCGTTCATCCTCAGGACAAATTGCAACCTGTACAGAACAGGAGGTTAAAGGTGCTGATGCTCCAAGTAGGGAAATTGTTAGTAAAGCGGCTGGAATGGCGAACCCGGGCACAAGGAGAAGAGAAATGAGGTGCGTTTTAGAAACCTTTCCCCATCACATGGTGTACCATCTTTTTGTTTTCTCATGCATGTTTTCGATGTAGGAAGATGCCCTTGAACATGGAGATTTGGGACCCATGCGATGGGTACCACGCAGTATTACTTTAAAGGGTCTGCGTTTGCTCACCCAACCTCACCAAACCTCTCAGCCCCAAGAGTGTCCACCCTTATGTCTCATCCAGCTGTGGGTCTAGATATGGTCAATCCAGGTTGCATCACAGCCCCTGAACGCATTGTGTAAGAATTTCTCTCTCTTTTACTGTCTTTGTTTCATGGGTTTGTAAAAGTAATTTATTTTTATAATGGGGTTTAGCTGCTTTTCACTGCTGTGTTTATGCCGCTTTACACCCACTTGACACACTAAGAGAGAGATATCAATACATAGGTTTTAAGATTATTACTAGTCAGATATATTCTTGTGCGGTGAATAGGGCGTGTTGAGTCCAGTTCTCTGAGCAAGGAGTAGGTCTTGTCTATTACATATTGGGTTTATGGAACGGTATCTGAGCTAATTTGAAACCCTTGTTTTATGTATCACCCCACCTCACTTTTCCCGTTAAGCAGCCATAGTGTGTTTTCTGCATGTGTGACTCTGTTCTGTTTTGTAATTCAGTTCAAGTGTAACGGTTTTTACATTCCCTCTATAAGTGATACCTTATGAGAAGTGTCCTTTTCTGTGTGACTTATTTCACTTAGAATCGCCGTACCTAAATCCACTCATCATGCTGCTACTAGCCTTATGACATTGATTTCATGGCTGAGTGATATTCCATTGTACATAAGGACCACAACTTCTTTATCCATTTTTCTCTTTCCTGGGATATTGAAGGTGGAATGAAGTGGAGGTCCTTGTCAACAGAGCAGCCCTAAACTTTGGGGTGCTTGTGTCTTGCTGATTTTTCATTTTCCCAATTTATACCCCCATGAGTGGAAGTGCCCTATGCTCTCTAAGCTGTGTTTTTTAGATGTTTCAGGACACACCGTACACTTCTCCAGAGTGGCTGTTGGCAATTTACATCCCGCCCATCAGTGTAGCAAGGCTCCCATTTCTCCATGGCCTGTCCTGCATTTCTGGTTTTGAGACTTTTTTCAGCATGGCCCTTTTGACCGATGGGTAGCGAGTCTTCTTTGTAGCGCTGATTTGCCTTTCCAGGTTGCTTTGTTGGCCAAAAAGGGCGTATGCGTTTTTTCCTGAATATATTCAGGAAAAAACGCATACGCCCTTTTTGGCCAAGGGCATCATTGTCAACGTTTTGCCGCTTTTCATGTGCTTTAAAGGCGATTCGAATCTACCTCCTGAAATCTGTTTCCTGCAATTCTGCCTTGATTTCAAATCCTCTTCTTTGCCTTCCCTCAATATATTTGTGGACGAGAGTTATCATTTATAACTCTGCAGGTTTGTGAATTGCAGTGCCCTGAAGCTCCATTTTACAACTCGCTTTTTTGGGAGCTGGCCGCAAAAGCGCAGGATGGCTTCAGGCCCTGTTCTGGTTCCGGGGGGGAGGATGAGCCTGTGGTTAATTCTTCTTCCTGATGGGAAAATAGAGTGACCTGTGCCTGTCCCAACACCAAGAGCTAGTCTCTCACTGGTTCCCCGTCTACCCGTTCATCCTCAGGACAAATTGCAACCTGTACAGAACAGGAGGTTAAAGGTGCTGATGCTCCAAGTAGGGAGATTGTTAGTAAAGCGGCTGGAATGGCGAACCCGGGCACAAGGAGAAGAGAAATGAGGTGCGTTTTAGAAACCTTTCCCCATCACATGGTGTACCATCTTTTTGTTTTCTCATGCATGTTTTCGATGTAGGAAGATGCCCTTGAACATGGAGATTTGGGACCCATGCGATGGGTACCACGCAGTATTACTTTAAAGGGTCTGCGTTTGCTCACCCAACCTCACCAAACCTCTCAGCCCCAAGAGTGTCCACCCTTATGTCTCATCCAGCTGTGGGTCTAGATATGGTCAATCCAGGTTGCATCACAGCCCCTGAACGCATTGTGTAAGAATTTCGCTCTCTTTCACTGTCTTTGTTTCATGGGTTTTTCAAAGTAATTTATTTTTATAATGGGGTTTAGCTGCTTTTCACTGCTGTGTTTATGCCGCTTTACACCCACTTGACACACTAACAGAGAGATATCAATACATAGGTTTTAAGATTATTACTAGTCAGATATATTCTTGTGCGGTGAATAGGGCGTGTTGAGTCCAGTTCTCTGAGCAAGGAGTAGGTCTTGTCTATTACATATTGGGTTTATGGAACGGTATCTGAGCTAATTTGAAACCCTTGTTTTATGTATCACCCCACCTCACTTTTCCCGTTAAGCAGCCATAGTGTGTTTTCTGCATGTGTGACTCTGTTCTGTTTTGTAATTCAGTTCAAGTGTAACGGTTTTTACATTCCCTCTATAAGTGATACCTTATGAGAAGTGTCCTTTTCTGTGTGACTTATTTCACTTAGAATCGCCGTACCTAAATCCACTCATCATGCTGCTACTAGCCTTATGACATTGATTTCATGGCTGAGTGATATTCCATTGTACATAAGGACCACAACTTCTTTATCCATTTTTCTCTTTCCTGGGATATTGAAGGTGGAATGAAGTGGAGGTCCTTGTCAACAGAGCAGCCCTAAACTTTGGGGTGCTTGTGTCTTGCTGATTTTTCATTTTCCCAATTTATACCCCCATGAGTGGAAGTGCCCTATGCTCTCTAAGCTGTGTTTTTTAGATGTTTCAGGACACACCGTACACTTCTCCAGAGTGGCTGTTGGCAATTTACATCCCGCCCATCAGTGTAGCAAGGCTCCCATTTCTCCATGGCCTGTCCTGCATTTCTGGTTTTGAGACTTTTTTCAGCATGGCCCTTTTGACCGATGGGTAGCGAGTCTTCTTTGTAGCGCTGATTTGCCTTTCCAGGTTGCTTTGTTGGCCAAAAAGGGCGTATGCGTTTTTTCCTGAATATATTCAGGAAAAAACGCATACGCCCTTTTTGGCCAAGGGCATCATTGTCAACGTTTTGCCGCTTTTCATGTGCTTTAAAGGCGATTCGAATCTACCTCCTGAAATCTGTTTCCTGCAATTCTGCCTTGATTTCAAATCCTCTTCTTTGCCTTCCCTCAATATATTTGTGGACGAGAGTTATCATTTATAACTCTGCAGGTTTGTGAATTGCAGTGCCCTGAAGCTCCATTTTACAACTCGCTTTTTTGGGAGCTGGCCGCAAAAGCGCAGGATGGCTTCAGGCCCTGTTCCGGTTCCGGGGGGGAGGATGAGCCTGTGGTTCATTCTTCTTCCTGATGGGAAAATAGAGTGACCTGTGCCTGTCCCAACACCAAGAGCTAGTCTCTCACTGGTTCCCCGTCTACCCGTTCATCCTCAGGACAAATTGCAACCTGTACAGAACAGGAGGTTAAAGGTGCTGATGCTCCAAGTAGGGAGATTGTTAGTAAAGCGGCTGGAATGGCGAACCCGGGCACAAGGAGAAGAGAAATGAGGTGCGTATTAGAAACCTTTCCCCATCACATGGTGTACCATCTTTTTGTTTTCTCATGCATGTTTTCGATGTAGGAAGATGCCCTTGAACATGGAGATTTGGGACCCATGCGATGGGTACCACGCAGTATTACTTTAAAGGGTCTGCGTTTGCTCACCCAACCTCACCAAACCTCTCAGCCCCAAGAGTGTCCACCCTTATGTCTCATCCAGCTGTGGGTCTAGATATGGTCAATCCAGGTTGCATCACAGCCCCTGAACGCATTGTGTAAGAATTTCGCTCTCTTTCACTGTCTTTGTTTCATGGGTTTGTAAAAGTAATTTATTTTTATAATGGGGTTTAGCTGCTTTTCACTGCTGTGTTTATGCCGCTTTACACCCACTTGACACACTAACAGAGAGATATCAATACATAGGTTTTAAGATTATTACTAGTCAGATATATTCTTGTGCGGTGAATAGGGCGTGTTGAGTCCAGTTCTCTGAGCAAGGAGTAGGTCTTGTCTATTACATATTGGGTTTATGGAACGGTATCTGAGCTAATTTGAAACCCTTGTTTTATGTATCACCCCACCTCACTTTTCCCGTTAAGCAGCCATAGTGTGTTTTCTGCATGTGTGACTCTGTTCTGTTTTGTAATTCAGTTCAAGTGTAACGGTTTTTACATTCCCTCTATAAGTGATACCTTATGAGAAGTGTCCTTTTCTGTGTGACTTATTTCACTTAGAATCGCCGTACCTAAATCCACTCATCATGCTGCTACTAGCCTTATGACATTGATTTCATGGCTGAGTGATATTCCATTGTACATAAGGACCACAACTTCTTTATCCATTTTTCTCTTTCCTGGGATATTGAAGGTGGAATGAAGTGGAGGTCCTTGTCAACAGAGCAGCCCTAAACTTTGGGGTGCTTGTGTCTTGCTGATTTTTCATTTTCCCAATTTATACCCCCATGAGTGGAAGTGCCCTATGCTCTCTAAGCTGTGTTTTTTAGATGTTTCAGGACACACCGTACACTTCTCCAGAGTGGCTGTTGGCAATTTACATCCCGCCCATCAGTGTAGCAAGGCTCCCATTTCTCCATGGCCTGTCCTGCATTTCTGGTTTTGAGACTTTTTTCAGCATGGCCCTTTTGACCGATGGGTAGCGAGTCTTCTTTGTAGCGCTGATTTGCCTTTCCAGGTTGCTTTGTTGGCCAAAAAGGGCGTATGCGTTTTTTCCTGAATATATTCAGGAAAAAACGCATACGCCCTTTTTGGCCAAGGGCATCATTGTCAACGTTTTGCCGCTTTTCATGTGCTTTAAAGGCGATTCGAATCTACCTCCTGAAATCTGTTTCCTGCAATTCTGCCTTGATTTCAAATCCTCTTCTTTGCCTTCCCTCAATATATTTGTGGACGAGAGTTATCATTTATAACTCTGCAGGTTTGTGAATTGCAGTGCCCTGAAGCTCCATTTTACAACTCGCTTTTTTGGGAGCTGGCCGCAAAAGCGCAGGATGGCTTCAGGCCCTGTTCCGGTTCCGGGGGGGAGGATGAGCCTGTGGTTCATTCTTCTTCCTGATGGGAAAATAGAGTGACCTGTGCCTGTCCCAACACCAAGAGCTAGTCTCTCACTGGTTCCCCGTCTACCCGTTCATCCTCAGGACAAATTGCAACCTGTACAGAACAGGAGGTTAAAGGTGCTGATGCTCCAAGTAGGGAGATTGTTAGTAAAGCGGCTGGAATGGCGAACCCGGGCACAAGGAGAAGAGAAATGAGGTGCGTATTAGAAACCTTTCCCCATCACATGGTGTACCATCTTTTTGTTTTCTCATGCATGTTTTCGATGTAGGAAGATGCCCTTGAACATGGAGATTTGGGACCCATGCGATGGGTACCACGCAGTATTACTTTAAAGGGTCTGCGTTTGCTCACCCAACCTCACCAAACCTCTCAGCCCCAAGAGTGTCCACCCTTATGTCTCATCCAGCTGTGGGTCTAGATATGGTCAATCCAGGTTGCATCACAGCCCCTGAACGCATTGTGTAAGAATTTCGCTCTCTTTCACTGTCTTTGTTTCATGGGTTTTTCAAAGTAATTTATTTTTATAATGGGGTTTAGCTGCTTTTCACTGCTGTGTTTATGCCGCTTTACACCCACTTGACACACTAACAGAGAGATATCAATACATAGGTTTTAAGATTATTACTAGTCAGATATATTCTTGTGCGGTGAATAGGGCGTGTTGAGTCCAGTTCTCTGAGCAAGGAGTAGGTCTTGTCTATTACATATTGGGTTTATGGAACGGTATCTGAGCTAATTTGAAACCCTTGTTTTATGTATCACCCCACCTCACTTTTCCCGTTAAGCAGCCATAGTGTGTTTTCTGCATGTGTGACTCTGTTCTGTTTTGTAATTCAGTTCAAGTGTAACGGTTTTTACATTCCCTCTATAAGTGATACCTTATGAGAAGTGTCCTTTTCTGTGTGACTTATTTCACTTAGAATCGCCGTACCTAAATCCACTCATCATGCTGCTACTAGCCTTATGACATTGATTTCATGGCTGAGTGATATTCCATTGTACATAAGGACCACAACTTCTTTATCCATTTTTCTCTTTCCTGGGATATTGAAGGTGGAATGAAGTGGAGGTCCTTGTCAACAGAGCAGCCCTAAACTTTGGGGTGCTTGTGTCTTGCTGATTTTTCATTTTCCCAATTTATACCCCCATGAGTGGAAGTGCCCTATGCTCTCTAAGCTGTGTTTTTTAGATGTTTCAGGACACACCGTACACTTCTCCAGAGTGGCTGTTGGCAATTTACATCCCGCCCATCAGTGTAGCAAGGCTCCCATTTCTCCATGGCCTGTCCTGCATTTCTGGTTTTGAGACTTTTTTCAGCATGGCCCTTTTGACCGATGGGTAGCGAGTCTTCTTTGTAGCGCTGATTTGCCTTTCCAGGTTGCTTTGTTGGCCAAAAAGGGCGTATGCGTTTTTTCCTGAATATATTCAGGAAAAAACGCATACGCCCTTTTTGGCCAAGGGCATCATTGTCAACGTTTTGCCGCTTTTCATGTGCTTTAAAGGCGATTCGAATCTACCTCCTGAAATCTGTTTCCTGCAATTCTGCCTTGATTTCAAATCCTCTTCTTTGCCTTCCCTCAATATATTTGTGGACGAGAGTTATCATTTATAACTCTGCAGGTTTGTGAATTGCAGTGCCCTGAAGCTCCATTTTACAACTCGCTTTTTTGGGAGCTGGCCGCAAAAGCGCAGGATGGCTTCAGGCCCTGTTCTGGTTCCGGGGGGGAGGATGAGCCTGTGGTTCATTCTTCTACCTGATGGGAAAATAGAGTGACCTGTGCCTGTCCCAACACCAAGAGCTAGTCTCTCACTGGTTCCCCGTCTACCCGTTCATCCTCAGGACAAATTGCAACCTGTACAGAACAGGAGGTTAAAGGTGCTGATGCTCCAAGTAGGGAGATTGTTAGTAAAGCGGCTGGAATGGCGAACCCGGGCACAAGGAGAAGAGAAATGAGGTGCGTATTAGAAACCTTTCCCCATCACATGGTGTACCATCTTTTTGTTTTCTCATGCATGTTTTCGATGTAGGAAGATGCCCTTGAACATGGAGATTTGGGACCCATGCGATGGGTACCACGCAGTATTACTTTAAAGGGTCTGCGTTTGCTCACCCAACCTCACCAAACCTCTCAGCCCCAAGAGTGTCCACCCTTATGTCTCATCCAGCTGTGGGTCTAGATATGGTCAATCCAGGTTGCATCACAGCCCCTGAACGCATTGTGTAAGAATTTCGCTCTCTTTCACTGTCTTTGTTTCATGGGTTTTTCAAAGTAATTTATTTTTATAATGGGGTTTAGCTGCTTTTCACTGCTGTGTTTATGCCGCTTTACACCCACTTGACACACTAACAGAGAGATATCAATACATAGGTTTTAAGATTATTACTAGTCAGATATATTCTTGTGCGGTGAATAGGGCGTGTTGAGTCCAGTTCTCTGAGCAAGGAGTAGGTCTTGTCTATTACATATTGGGTTTATGGAACGGTATCTGAGCTAATTTGAAACCCTTGTTTTATGTATCACCCCACCTCACTTTTCCCGTTAAGCAGCCATAGTGTGTTTTCTGCATGTGTGACTCTGTTCTGTTTTGTAATTCAGTTCAAGTGTAACGGTTTTTACATTCCCTCTATAAGTGATACCTTATGAGAAGTGTCCTTTTCTGTGTGACTTATTTCACTTAGAATCGCCGTACCTAAATCCACTCATCATGCTGCTACTAGCCTTATGACATTGATTTCATGGCTGAGTGATATTCCATTGTACATAAGGACCACAACTTCTTTATCCATTTTTCTCTTTCCTGGGATATTGAAGGTGGAATGAAGTGGAGGTCCTTGTCAACAGAGCAGCCCTAAACTTTGGGGTGCTTGTGTCTTGCTGATTTTTCATTTTCCCAATTTATACCCCCATGAGTGGAAGTGCCCTATGCTCTCTAAGCTGTGTTTTTTAGATGTTTCAGGACACACCGTACACTTCTCCAGAGTGGCTGTTGGCAATTTACATCCCGCCCATCAGTGTAGCAAGGCTCCCATTTCTCCATGGCCTGTCCTGCATTTCTGGTTTTGAGACTTTTTTCAGCATGGCCCTTTTGACCGATGGGTAGCGAGTCTTCTTTGTAGCGCTGATTTGCCTTTCCAGGTTGCTTTGTTGGCCAAAAAGGGCGTATGCGTTTTTTCCTGAATATATTCAGGAAAAAACGCATACGCCCTTTTTGGCCAAGGGCATCATTGTCAACGTTTTGCCGCTTTTCATGTGCTTTAAAGGCGATTCGAATCTACCTCCTGAAATCTGTTTCCTGCAATTCTGCCTTGATTTCAAATCCTCTTCTTTGCCTTCCCTCAATATATTTGTGGACGAGAGTTATCATTTATAACTCTGCAGGTTTGTGAATTGCAGTGCCCTGAAGCTCCATTTTACAACTCGCTTTTTTGGGAGCTGGCCGCAAAAGCGCAGGATGGCTTCAGGCCCTGTTCCGGTTCCGGGGGGGAGGATGAGCCTGTGGTTCATTCTTCTTCCTGATGGGAAAATAGAGTGACCTGTGCCTGTCCCAACACCAAGAGCTAGTCTCTCACTGGTTCCCCGTCTACCCGTTCATCCTCAGGACAAATTGCAACCTGTACAGAACAGGAGGTTAAAGGTGCTGATGCTCCAAGTAGGGAGATTGTTAGTAAAGCGGCTGGAATGGCGAACCCGGGCACAAGGAGAAGAGAAATGAGGTGCGTTTTAGAAACCTTTCCCCATCACACGGTGTACCATCTTCTGGGTTTCTCATGCATGTTTTCGATGTAGCAAGATGCCCTTGAACCTGGAGATTTGGGACCCATGCGATGGGTACCACGCAGTATTACTTTAAAGGGTCTGCGTTTGCTCACCCAACCTCACCAAACCTCTCAGCCCCAAGAGTGTCCACCCTTATGTCTCATCCAGCTGTGGGTCTAGATATGGTCAATCCAGGTTGCATCACAGCCCCTGAACGCATTGTGTAAGAATTTCGCTCTCTTTCACTGTCTTTGTTTCATGGGTTTGTAAAAGTAATTTATTTTTATAATGGGGTTTAGCTGCTTTTCACTGCTGTGTTTATGCCGCTTTACACCCACTTGACACACTAAGAGAGAGATATCAATACATAGGTTTTAAGATTATTACTAGTCAGATATATTCTTGTGCGGTGAATAGGGCGTGTTGAGTCCAGTTCTCTGAGCAAGGAGTAGGTCTTGTCTATTACATATTGGGTTTATGGAACGGTATCTGAGCTAATTTGAAACCCTTGTTTTATGTATCACCCCACCTCACTTTTCCCGTTAAGCAGCCATAGTGTGTTTTCTGCATGTGTGACTCTGTTCTGTTTTGTAATTCAGTTCAAGTGTAACGGTTTTTACATTCCCTCTATAAGTGATACCTTATGAGAAGTGTCCTTTTCTGTGTGACTTATTTCACTTAGAATCGCCGTACCTAAATCCACTCATCATGCTGCTACTAGCCTTATGACATTGATTTCATGGCTGAGTGATATTCCATTGTACATAAGGACCACAACTTCTTTATCCATTTTTCTCTTTCCTGGGATATTGAAGGTGGAATGAAGTGGAGGTCCTTGTCAACAGAGCAGCCCTAAACTTTGGGGTGCTTGTGTCTTGCTGATTTTTCATTTTCCCAATTTATACCCCCATGAGTGGAAGTGCCCTATGCTCTCTAAGCTGTGTTTTTTAGATGTTTCAGGACACACCGTACACTTCTCCAGAGTGGCTGTTGGCAATTTACATCCCGCCCATCAGTGTAGCAAGGCTCCCATTTCTCCATGGCCTGTCCTGCATTTCTGGTTTTGAGACTTTTTTCAGCATGGCCCTTTTGACCGATGGGTAGCGAGTCTTCTTTGTAGCGCTGATTTGCCTTTCCAGGTTGCTTTGTTGGCCAAAAAGGGCGTATGCGTTTTTTCCTGAATATATTCAGGAAAAAACGCATACGCCCTTTTTGGCCAAGGGCATCATTGTCAACGTTTTGCCGCTTTTCATGTGCTTTAAAGGCGATTCGAATCTACCTCCTGAAATCTGTTTCCTGCAATTCTGCCTTGATTTCAAATCCTCTTCTTTGCCTTCCCTCAATATATTTGTGGACGAGAGTTATCATTTATAACTCTGCAGGTTTGTGAATTGCAGTGCCCTGAAGCTCCATTTTACAACTCGCTTTTTTGGGAGCTGGCCGCAAAAGCGCAGGATGGCTTCAGGCCCTGTTCCGGTTCCGGGGGGGAGGATGAGCCTGTGGTTCATTCTTCTTCCTGATGGGAAAATAGAGTGACCTGTGCCTGTCCCAACACCAAGAGCTAGTCTCTCACTGGTTCCCCGTCTACCCGTTCATCCTCAGGACAAATTGCAACCTGTACAGAACAGGAGGTTAAAGGTGCTGATGCTCCAAGTAGGGAGATTGTTAGTAAAGCGGCTGGAATGGCGAACCCGGGCACAAGGAGAAGAGAAATGAGGTGCGTTTTAGAAACCTTTCCCCATCACACGGTGTACCATCTTCTGGGTTTCTCATGCATGTTTTCGATGTAGCAAGATGCCCTTGAACCTGGAGATTTGGGACCCATGCGATGGGTACCACGCAGTATTACTTTAAAGGGTCTGCGTTTGCTCACCCAACCTCACCAAACCTCTCAGCCCCAAGAGTGTCCACCCTTATGTCTCATCCAGCTGTGGGTCTAGATATGGTCAATCCAGGTTGCATCACAGCCCCTGAACGCATTGTGTAAGAATTTCGCTCTCTTTCACTGTCTTTGTTTCATGGGTTTTTCAAAGTAATTTATTTTTATAATGGGGTTTAGCTGCTTTTCACTGCTGTGTTTATGCCGCTTTACACCCACTTGACACACTAACAGAGAGATATCAATACATAGGTTTTAAGATTATTACTAGTCAGATATATTCTTGTGCGGTGAATAGGGCGTGTTGAGTCCAGTTCTCTGAGCAAGGAGTAGGTCTTGTCTATTACATATTGGGTTTATGGAACGGTATCTGAGCTAATTTGAAACCCTTGTTTTATGTATCACCCCACCTCACTTTTCCCGTTAAGCAGCCATAGTGTGTTTTCTGCATGTGTGACTCTGTTCTGTTTTGTAATTCAGTTCAAGTGTAACGGTTTTTACATTCCCTCTATAAGTGATACCTTATGAGAAGTGTCCTTTTCTGTGTGACTTATTTCACTTAGAATCGCCGTACCTAAATCCACTCATCATGCTGCTACTAGCCTTATGACATTGATTTCATGGCTGAGTGATATTCCATTGTACATAAGGACCACAACTTCTTTATCCATTTTTCTCTTTCCTGGGATATTGAAGGTGGAATGAAGTGGAGGTCCTTGTCAACAGAGCAGCCCTAAACTTTGGGGTGCTTGTGTCTTGCTGATTTTTCATTTTCCCAATTTATACCCCCATGAGTGGAAGTGCCCTATGCTCTCTAAGCTGTGTTTTTTAGATGTTTCAGGACACACCGTACACTTCTCCAGAGTGGCTGTTGGCAATTTACATCCCGCCCATCAGTGTAGCAAGGCTCCCATTTCTCCATGGCCTGTCCTGCATTTCTGGTTTTGAGACTTTTTTCAGCATGGCCCTTTTGACCGATGGGTAGCGAGTCTTCTTTGTAGCGCTGATTTGCCTTTCCAGGTTGCTTGGTTGGCCAAAAAGGGCGTATGCGTTTTTTCCTGAATATATTCAGGAAAAAACGCATACACCCTTTTTGGCCAAGGGCATCATTGTCAACGTTTTGCCGCTTTTCATGTGCTTTAAAGGCGATTCGAATCTACCTCCTGAAATCTGTTTCCTGCAATTCTGCCTTGATTTCAAATCCTCTTCTTTGCCTTCCCTCAATATATTTGTGGACGAGAGTTATCATTTATAACTCTGCAGGTCTGTGAATTGCAGTGCCCTGAAGCTCCATTTTACAACTCGCTTTTTTGGGAGCTAGCCGCAAAAGCACTGGATGGCTTCAGGCCCTGTTCTGGTTCCGGGGGGGAGGATGAGCCTGTGGTTAATTCTTCTTCCTGATGGGAAAATAGAGTGACCTGTGCCTGTCCCAACAACAAGAGCTAGTCTCTCACTGGTTCCCCGTCTTCCCGTTCATCCTCAGGACAAATTGCAACCTGTACGGAACAGGAGGTTAAAGGTGCTGATGCTCCAAGTAGGGAGATTGCTAGGAAAGCGGCTGGAATGGCGACCCCGGGCACAAGGAGAAGAGAAATGAAGTGCGTTTTAGAAACCTTTCCCCATCACATGGCGTACCATCTTTTTGTTTTTTCATGCATCTTTTCGATGCAGGAAGATGCCCTTGAACCTGGAGATTTGGGACCCATGCGATGGGTACCACGCAGTATTACTTTAAAGGGTCTGCATTTGCTCACCCAACCTCACCAAACCTCTCAGCCCCAAGAGTGTCCACCCTTATGTCTCATCCAGCTGTGGGTCTAGATATGGTCAATCCATGTTGCATCACAGCCCCTGAACGCATTGTGTAAGAATTTCTCTCTCTTTCACTGTCTTTGTTTCTTGGGTTTTTCGAAGTAATTTATTTTTATAATGGGGTTTAGCTGCTTTTCACTGCTGTGTTTATGCCGCTTTACACCCACTTAACACACTAACAGAGAGATATCAATACATAGGTTTTAAGATTATTACTAGTCAGATATATTCTTGTGCGGTGAATAGGGCGTGTTGAGTCCAGTTCTCTGAGCAAGGAGTAGGTCTTGTCTATTACATATTGGGTTTATGGAACGGTATCTGAGCTAATTTGAAACCCTTGTTTTATGTATCACCCCACCTCACCTTTCCCGTTAAGCAGCCATAGTGTGTTTTCTGCATGTGTGACTCTGTTCTGTTTTGTAATTCAGTTCAAGTGTAACGGTTTTTACATTCCCTCTATAAGTGATACCTTATGAGAAGTGTCCTTTTCTGTGTGACTTATTTCACTTAGAATCGTCGTACCTAAATCCACTCATCATGCTGCTACTAGCCTTATGACATTGATTTCATGGCTGAGTGATATTCCATTGTACATAAGGACCACAACTTCTTTATCCATTTTTCTCTTTCCTGGGATATTGAAGGTGGAATGAAGTGGAGGTCCTTGTCAACAGAGCAGCCCTAAACTTTGGGGTGCTTGTGTCTTGCAGATTTTTCATTTTGCCAATTTATACCCCCATGAGTGGAAGTGCCCTATGCTCTCTAAGCTGTGTTTTTTAGATGTTTCAGGACACACCGTACACTTCTCCAGAGTGGCTGTTGGCAATTTACATCCCGCCCATCAGTGTAGCAAGGCTCCCATTTCTCCATGGCCTGTCCTGCATTTCTGGTTTTGAGACTTTTTTCAGCATGGCCCTTTTGACCGATGGGTAGCGAGTCTTCTTCGTAGCGCTGATTTGCCTTTCCAGGTTGCTTGGTTGGCCAAAAAGGGCGTATGCGTTTTTTCCTGAATATATTCAGGAAAAAACGCATACGCCCTTTTTGGCCAAGGGCATCATTGTCAACGTTTTGCCGCATTTCATGTGCTTTAAAGGCGATTCGAATCTACCTCCTGAAATCTGTTTCCTGCAATTCTGCCTTGATTTCAAATCCTCTTCTTTGCCTTCCCTCAATATATTTGTGGACGAGAGTTATCATTTATAACTCTGCAGGTTTGTGAATTGCAGTGCCCTGAAGCTCCATTTTACAACTCGCTTTTTTGGGAGCTGGCCGCAAAAGCGCAGGATGGCTTCAGGCCCTGTTCTGGTTCCGGGGGGGAGGATGAGCCTGTGGTTAATTCTTCTTCCTGATGGGAAAATAGAGTGACCTGTGCCTGTCCCAACACCAAGAGCTAGTCTCTCACTGGTTCCCCGTCTACCCGTTCATCCTCAGGACAAATTGCAACCTGTACAGAACAGGAGGTTAAAGGTGCTGATGCTCCAAGTAGGGAGATTGTTAGTAAAGCGGCTGGAATGGCGAACCCGGGCACAAGGAGATGAGAAATGAGGTGCGTTTTAGAAACCTTTCCCCATCACACGGTGTACCATCTTCTGGGTTTCTCATGCATGTTTTCGATGTAGCAAGATGCCCTTGAACCTGGAGATTTGGGACCCATGCGATGGGTACCACGCAGTATTACTTTAAAGGGTCTGCGTTTGCTCACCCAACCTCACCAAACCTCTCAGCCCCAAGAGTGTCCACCCTTATGTCTCATCCAGCTGTGGGTCTAGATATGGTCAATCCAGGTTGCATCACAGCCCCTGAACGCATTGTGTAAGAATTTCGCTCTCTTTCACTGTCTTTGTTTCATGGGTTTTTCAAAGTAATTTATTTTTATAATGGGGTTTAGCTGCTTTTCATTGCTGTGTTTATCCCGCTTTACACCCACTTGACACACTAACAGAGAGATATCAATACATAGGTTTTAAGATTATTACTAGTCAGATATATTCTTGTGCGGTGAATAGGGCGTGTTGAGTCCAGTTCTCTGAGCAAGGAGTAGGTCTTGTCTATTACATATTGGGTTTATGGAACGGTATCTGAGCTAATTTGAAACCCTTGTTTTATGTATCACCCCACCTCACCTTTCCCGTTAAGCAGCCATAGTGTGTTTTCTGCATGTGTGACTCCGTTCTGTTTTGTAATTCAGTTCAAGTGTAACGGTTTTTACATTCCCTCTATCAGTGATACCTTATGAGAAGTGTCCTTTTCTGTGTGACTTATTTCACTTAGAATCGTCGTACCTAAATCCACTCATCATGCTGCTACTAGCCTTATGACATTGATTTCATGGCTGAGTGATATTCCATTGTACATAAGGACCACAACTTCTTTATCCATTTTTCTCTTTCCTGGGATATTGAAGGTGGAATGAAGTGGAGGTCCTTGTCAACAGGGCAGTCCTAAACTTTGCGGTGCTTGTGTCTTGCTGATTTTTTATTTTCCCAATTTATACCCCCATGAGTGGAAGTGCCCTATGCTCACTAAGCTGTGTTGTTTAGATGTTTAAGGACACACCGTACACTTCTCCAGAGTGGCTGTTGGCAATTTACATCCCACCCATCAGTGTAGCAAGGCTCCCATTTCTCCATGGCCTGTCCTGCATTTCTGGTTTTGACACTTTTTTCAGCATGGCCCTTTTGACCGATGGGAAGCGAGTCTTCTTTGTAGCGCTGATTTGCCTTTCCAGGTTGCTTGGTTGGCCAAAAAGGGCGTATGCGTTTTTTCCTGAATATATTCAGGAAAAAACGCATACGCCCTTTTTGGCCAAGGGCATCATTGTCAACGTTTTGCCGCTTTTCATGTGCTTTAAAGGCGATTCGAATCTACCTCCTGAAATCTGTTTCCTGCAATTCTGCCTTGATTTCAAATCCTCTTCTTTGCCTTCCCTCAATATATTTGTGGACGAGAGTTATCATTTATAACTCTGCAGGTTTGTGAATTGCAGTGCCCTGAAGCTCCATTTTACAACTCGCTTTTTAGGGAGCTTGCCGCCAAAGCGCAGGATGGCTTCAGGCCCTGTTCTGGTTCCGGGGGGCAGGCTGAGCCTGTGGTTAATTCTTCTTCCTGATGGGAAAATAGAGTGACCTGTGCCTGTCCCTACACCAAGATCTAGTCTCTCATTGGTTCCACGTCTTCCCGTTCACCCTCAGGACAAATTGCAACCTGTACGGAACAGGAGGTTAAAGGTGCTGATGCTCCAAGTAGGGAGATTGCTAGTAAAGCGGCTGGAATAGCGAACCCGGGCACAAGGAGATGAGAAATGAGGTGCGTTTTAGAAACCTTTCCCCATCACACGGTGTACCATCTTCTGGGTTTCTCATGCATGTTTTCGAAGTAGGAAGATGCCCTTGAACCTGGAGATTTGGGGCCCATTGGATGGCCACCACTCACTATTATTTTAAAGGGTCTGCGTTTGCTCACCCAACCTCACCAAACCTCTCAGCCCCAAGAGTGTCCACCCTTATGTCTCATCCAGCTGTGGGTCTAGATATGGTCAATCCAGGTTGCATCACAGCCCCTGAACGCATTGTGTAAGAATTTCTCTCTCTTTCACTGTCTTTGTTTCTTGGGTTTTTCGAAGTAATTTATTTTTATAATGGGGTTTAGCTGCTTTTCACTGCTGTGTTTATGCCGCTTTACACCCACTTAACACACTAACAGAGAGATATCAATACATAGGTTTTAAGATTATTACTAGTCAGATATATTCTTGTGCGGTGAATAGGGCGTGTTGAGTCCAGTTCTCTGAGCAAGGAGTAGGTCTTGTCTATTACATATTGGGTTTATGGAACGGTATCTGAGCTAATTTGAAACCCTTGTTTTATGTATCACCCCACCTCACCTTTCCCGTTAAGCAGCCATAGTGTGTTTTCTGCATGTGTGACTCTGTTCTGTTTTGTAATTCAGTTCAAGTGTAACGGTTTTTACATTCCCTCTATAAGTGATACCTTATGAGAAGTGTCCTTTTCTGTGTGACTTATTTCACTTAGAATCGTCGTACCTAAATCCACTCATCATGCTGCTACTAGCCTTATGACATTGATTTCATGGCTGAGTGATATTCCATTGTACATAAGGACCACAACTTCTTTATCCATTTTTCTCTTTCCTGGGATATTGAAGGTGGAATGAAGTGGAGGTCCTTGTCAACAGAGCAGCCCTAAACTTTGGGGTGCTTGTGTCTTGCAGATTTTTCATTTTGCCAATTTATACCCCCATGAGTGGAAGTGCCCTATGCTCTCTAAGCTGTGTTTTTTAGATGTTTCAGGACACACCGTACACTTCTCCAGAGTGGCTGTTGGCAATTTACATCCCGCCCATCAGTGTAGCAAGGCTCCCATTTCTCCATGGCCTGTCCTGCATTTCTGGTTTTGAGACTTTTTTCAGCATGGCCCTTTTGACCGATGGGTAGCGAGTCTTCTTCGTAGCGCTGATTTGCCTTTCCAGGTTGCTTGGTTGGCCAAAAAGGGCGTATGCGTTTTTTCCTGAATATATTCAGGACAAAACGCATACGCCCTTTTTGGCCAAGGGCATCATTGTCAACGTTTTGCCGCATTTCATGTGCTTTAAAGGCGATTCGAATCTACCTCCTGAAATCTGTTTCCTGCAATTCTGCCTTGATTTCAAATCCTCTTCTTTGCCTTCCCTCAATATATTTGTGGACGAGAGTTATCATTTATAACTCTGCAGGTTTGTGAATTGCAGTGCCCTGAAGCTCCATTTTACAACTCGCTTTTTTGGGAGCTGGCCGCAAAAGCGCAGGATGGCTTCAGGCCCTGTTCTGGTTCCGGGGGGGAGGATGAGCCTGTGGTTAATTCTTCTTCCTGATGGGAAAATAGAGTGACCTGTGCCTGTCCCAACACCAAGAGCTAGTCTCTCACTGGTTCCCCGTCTACCCGTTCATCCTCAGGACAAATTGCAACCTGTACAGAACAGGAGGTTAAAGGTGCTGATGCTCCAAGTAGGGAGATTGTTAGTAAAGCGGCTGGAATGGCGAACCCGGGCACAAGGAGATGAGAAATGAGGTGCGTTTTAGAAACCTTTCCCCATCACACGGTGTACCATCTTCTGGGTTTCTCATGCATGTTTTCGATGTAGCAAGATGCCCTTGAACCTGGAGATTTGGGACCCATGCGATGGGTACCACGCAGTATTACTTTAAAGGGTCTGCGTTTGCTCACCCAACCTCACCAAACCTCTCAGCCCCAAGAGTGTCCACCCTTATGTCTCATCCAGCTGTGGGTCTAGATATGGTCAATCCAGGTTGCATCACAGCCCCTGAACGCATTGTGTAAGAATTTCGCTCTCTTTCACTGTCTTTGTTTCATGGGTTTTTCAAAGTAATTTATTTTTATAATGGGGTTTAGCTGCTTTTCATTGCTGTGTTTATCCCGCTTTACACCCACTTGACACACTAACAGAGAGATATCAATACATAGGTTTTAAGATTATTACTAGTCAGATATATTCTTGTGCGGTGAATAGGGCGTGTTGAGTCCAGTTCTCTGAGCAAGGAGTAGGTCTTGTCTATTACATATTGGGTTTATGGAACGGTATCTGAGCTAATTTGAAACCCTTGTTTTATGTATCACCCCACCTCACCTTTCCCGTTAAGCAGCCATAGTGTGTTTTCTGCATGTGTGACTCCGTTCTGTTTTGTAATTCAGTTCAAGTGTAACGGTTTTTACATTCCCTCTATCAGTGATACCTTATGAGAAGTGTCCTTTTCTGTGTGACTTATTTCACTTAGAATCGTCGTACCTAAATCCACTCATCATGCTGCTACTAGCCTTATGACATTGATTTCATGGCTGAGTGATATTCCATTGTACATAAGGACCACAACTTCTTTATCCATTTTTCTCTTTCCTGGGATATTGAAGGTGGAATGAAGTGGAGGTCCTTGTCAACAGGGCAGTCCTAAACTTTGCGGTGCTTGTGTCTTGCTGATTTTTTATTTTCCCAATTTATACCCCCATGAGTGGAAGTGCCCTATGCTCACTAAGCTGTGTTGTTTAGATGTTTAAGGACACACCGTACACTTCTCCAGAGTGGCTGTTGGCAATTTACATCCCACCCATCAGTGTAGCAAGGCTCCCATTTCTCCATGGCCTGTCCTGCATTTCTGGTTTTGACACTTTTTTCAGCATGGCCCTTTTGACCGATGGGAAGCGAGTCTTCTTTGTAGCGCTGATTTGCCTTTCCAGGTTGCTTGGTTGGCCAAAAAGGGCGTATGCGTTTTTTCCTGAATATATTCAGGAAAAAACGCATACGCCCTTTTTGGCCAAGGGCATCATTGTCAACGTTTTGCCGCTTTTCATGTGCTTTAAAGGCGATTCGAATCTACCTCCTGAAATCTGTTTCCTGCAATTCTGCCTTGATTTCAAATCCTCTTCTTTGCCTTCCCTCAATATATTTGTGGACGAGAGTTATCATTTATAACTCTGCAGGTTTGTGAATTGCAGTGCCCTGAAGCTCCATTTTACAACTCGCTTTTTAGGGAGCTTGCCGCCAAAGCGCAGGATGGCTTCAGGCCCTGTTCTGGTTCCGGGGGGCAGGCTGAGCCTGTGGTTAATTCTTCTTCCTGATGGGAAAATAGAGTGACCTGTGCCTGTCCCTACACCAAGATCTAGTCTCTCATTGGTTCCACGTCTTCCCGTTCACCCTCAGGACAAATTGCAACCTGTACGGAACAGGAGGTTAAAGGTGCTGATGCTCCAAGTAGGGAGATTGCTAGTAAAGCGGCTGGAATAGCGAACCCGGGCACAAGGAGATGAGAAATGAGGTGCGTTTTAGAAACCTTTCCCCATCACACGGTGTACCATCTTCTGGGTTTCTCATGCATGTTTTCGAAGTAGGAAGATGCCCTTGAACCTGGAGATTTGGGGCCCATTGGATGGCCACCACTCACTATTATTTTAAAGGGTCTGCGTTTGCTCACCCAACCTCACCAAACCTCTCAGCCCCAAGAGTGTCCACCCTTATGTCTCATCCAGCTGTGGGTCTAGATATGGTCAATCCAGGTTGCATCACAGCCCCTGAACGCATTGTGTAAGAATTTCGCTCTCTTTCACTGTCTTTGTTTCATGGGTTTTTCAAAGTAATTTATTTTTATAATGGGGTTTAGCTGCTTTTCACTGCCGTGTTTATGCCGCTTTACACCCACTTGACACACTAACAGAGAGATATCAATACATAGGTTTTAAGATTATTACTAGTCAGATATATTCTTGTGCGGTGAATAGGGCGTGTTGAGTCCAGTTCTCTGAGCAAGGAGTAGGTCTTGTCTATTACATATTGGGTTTATGGAATGGTATCTGAGCTAATTTGAAACCCTTGTTTTATGTATCACCCCACCTCACCTTTCCCGTTAAGCAGCCATAGTGTGTTTTCTGCATGTGTGACTCTGTTCTGTTTTGTAATTCAGTTCAAGTGTAACGGTTTTTACATTCCCTCTATAAGTGATACATTATGAGAAGTGTCCTTTTCTGTGTGACTTATTTCACTTAGAATCGTCGTACCTAAATCCACTCATCATGCTGCTACTAGCCTTATGACATTGATTTCATGGCTGAGTGATATTCCATTGTATATAAGGACCACAACTTCTTTATCCATTTTTCTCTTTCCTGGGATATTGAAGGTGGAATGAAGTGGAGGTCCTTGCCAAGAGAGCAGCCCTAAACTTTGGGGTGCTTGTGTCTTGCTGATTTTTAATTTTCCCAATTTATACCCCCATGAGTGGAAGTGCCCTATGCTCTCTAAGCTTTGCTTTTTAGACGTTTCAGGACTCTCCGTACACTTCTCCAGAGTGGCTGTTGGCAATTTACATCCCGCCCATCAGTGTAGCACGGCTCCCATTTCTCCATGGCCTTTCCTGCATTTCTGGTTTTGAGAGTTTTTTCAGCATGGCCATTTTGACCAATGGGTAGCGAGACTTATTTTTAGCGGTGATTTGCCTTTCCAGGTTGCTTGGTTGGCCAAAAAGGGCGTATGCGTTTTTTCCTGAATATATTCAGGAAAAAACGCATACGCCCTTTTTGGCCAATGGCATCATTGTCAACGTATTGCCGCTTTTTATGTGCTTTAAAGGCGATTCGAATCTACCTCCTGAAATCTGTTTCCTGCAATTCTGCCTTGATTTCAAATCCTCTTCTTTGCCTTCCCTCAATATATTTGTGGACGAGAGTTATCATTTAAAACTCTGCAGGTTTGTGAATTGCAGTGCCCTGAAGCTCCATTTTACAACTCGCTTTTTAGGGAGCTGGCCGCAAAAGCGTAGGAGGGCTTCAGGCCCTGTTCTGGTTCCGGGGGGCAGGCTGAGCCTGTTGTTAATTCTTCTTCCTGATGGGAAAATAGGGTGACCTGTGCCTGTCCCCACACCAAGAGCTAGTATCTCATTGGTTCCACGTCATCCCGTTCATCCTCAGGACAAATTGCAACCTGTACGGAACAGGAGGTTAAAGGTGCTGATGCTCCAAGGAGGGAGATTGCTAGTAAAGTGGCTGGAATGGCGAACCCGGGCACAAGGAGATGAGAAATGAGGTGCGTTTTAGAAACCTTTCCCCATCACACGGTGTACCATCTTCTGTGTTTCTCATGCATGTTTTCGATGTAGCAAGATGACCTTGAACCTGGAGATTTGGGACCCATGCGATGGGTACCACGCAGTATTACTTTAAAGGGTCTGCGTTTGCTCACCCAACCTCACCAAACCTCTCAGCCCCAAGAGTGTCCAACCTTTTGTCTCATCCAGCTGTGGGTCTAGATATGGTCAATCCAGGTTGCATCACAGCCCCTGAACGCATTGTGTAAGAATTTCGCTCTCTTTCACTGTCTTTGTTTCATGGGTTTTTCAAAGTAATTTATTTTTATAATGGGGTTTAGCTGCTTTTCACTGCTGTGTTTATGCCGCTTTACACCCACTTGACACACTAACAGAGAGATATCAATACATAGGTTTTAAGATTATTACTAGTCAGATATATTCTTGTGCGGTGAATAGGGCGTGTTGAGTCCAGTTCTCTGAGCAAGGAGTAGGTCTTGTCTATTACATATTGGGTTTATGGAACGGTATCTGAGCTAATTTGAAACCCTTGTTTTATGTATCACCCCACCTCACCTTTCCCGTTAAGCAGCTATAGTTTGTTTTCTGCATGTGTGACTCTGTTCTGTTTTGTAATTCAGTTCAAGTGTAACGGTTTTTACATTCCCTCTATAAGTGATACCTTATGAGAAGTGTCCTTTTCTGTGTGACTTATTTCACTTAGAATCGCCGTACCTAAATCCACTCATCATGCTGCTACTAGCCTTATGACATTGATTTCATGGCTGAGTGATATTCCATTGTACATAAGGACCACAACTTCTTTATCCATTTTTCTCTTTCCTGGGATATTGAAGGTGGAATGAAGTGGAGGTCCTTGTCAACAGAGCAGCCCTAAACTTTGGGGTGCTTGTGTCTTGCTGATTTTTCATTTTCCCAATTTATACCCCCATGAGTGGAAGTGCCCTATGCTCTCTAAGCTGTGTTTTTTAGATGTTTCAGGACACACCGTACACTTCTCCAGAGTGGCTGTTGGCAATTTACATCCCGCCCATCAGTATAGCAAGGCTCCCATTTCTCCATGGCCTGTCCTGCATTTCTGGTTTTGAGACTTTTTTCAGCATGGCCCTTTTGACCGATGGGTAGCGAGTCTTCTTTGTAGCGCTGATTTGCCTTTCCAGGTTGCTTTGTTGGCCAAAAAGGGCGTATGCGTTTTTTCCTGAATATATTCAGGAAAAAACGCATACGCCCTTTTTGGCCAAGGGCATCATTGTCAACGTTTTGCCGCTTTTCATGTGCTTTAAAGGCGATTCGAATCTACCTCCTGAAATCTGTTTCCTGCAATTCTGCCTTGATTTCAAATCCTCTTCTTTGCCTTCCCTCAATATATTTGTGGACGAGAGTTATCATTTATAACTCTGCAGGTTTGTGAATTGCAGTGCCCTGAAGCTCCATTTTACAACTCGCTTTTTTGGGAGCTGGCCGCAAAAGCGCAGGATGGCTTCAGGCCCTGTTCCGGTTCCGGGGGGGAGGATGAGCCTGTGGTTCATTCTTCTTCCTGATGGGAAAATAGAGTGACCTGTGCCTGTCCCAACACCAAGAGCTAGTCTCTCACTGGTTCCCCGTCTACCCGTTCATCCTCAGGACAAATTGCAACCTGTACAGAACAGGAGGTTAAAGGTGCTGATGCTCCAAGTAGGGAGATTGTTAGTAAAGCGGCTGGAATGGCGAACCCGGGCACAAGGAGAAGAGAAATGAGGTGCGTATTAGAAACCTTTCCCCATCACATGGTGTACCATCTTTTTGTTTTCTCATGCATGTTTTCGATGTAGGAAGATGCCCTTGAACATGGAGATTTGGGACCCATGCGATGGGTACCACGCAGTATTACTTTAAAGGGTCTGCGTTTGCTCACCCAACCTCACCAAACCTCTCAGCCCCAAGAGTGTCCACCCTTATGTCTCATCCAGCTGTGGGTCTAGATATGGTCAATCCAGGTTGCATCACAGCCCCTGAACGCATTGTGTAAGAATTTCGCTCTCTTTCACTGTCTTTGTTTCATGGGTTTTTCAAAGTAATTTATTTTTATAATGGGGTTTAGCTGCTTTTCATTGCTGTGTTTATGCCGCTTTACACCCACTTGACACACTAACAGAGAGATATCAATACATAGGTTTTAAGATTATTACTAGTCAGATATATTCTTGTGCGGTGAATAGGGCGTGTTGAGTCCAGTTCTCTGAGCAAGGAGTAGGTCTTGTCTATTACATATTGGGTTTATGGAACGGTATCTGAGCTAATTTGAAACCCTTGTTTTATGTATCACCCCACCTCACTTTTCCCGTTAAGCAGCCATAGTGTGTTTTCTGCATGTGTGACTCTGTTCTGTTTTGTAATTCAGTTCAAGTGTAACGGTTTTTACATTCCCTCTATAAGTGATACCTTATGAGAAGTGTCCTTTTCTGTGTGACTTATTTCACTTAGAATCGCCGTACCTAAATCCACTCATCATGCTGCTACTAGCCTTATGACATTGATTTCATGGCTGAGTGATATTCCATTGTACATAAGGACCACAACTTCTTTATCCATTTTTCTCTTTCCTGGGATATTGAAGGTGGAATGAAGTGGAGGTCCTTGTCAACAGAGCAGCCCTAAACTTTGGGGTGCTTGTGTCTTGCTGATTTTTCATTTTCCCAATTTATACCCCCATGAGTGGAAGTGCCCTATGCTCTCTAAGCTGTGTTTTTTAGATGTTTCAGGACACACCGTACACTTCTCCAGAGTGGCTGTTGGCAATTTACATCCCGCCCATCAGTGTAGCAAGGCTCCCATTTCTCCATGGCCTGTCCTGCATTTCTGGTTTTGAGACTTTTTTCAGCATGGCCCTTTTGACCGATGGGTAGCGAGTCTTCTTTGTAGCGCTGATTTGCCTTTCCAGGTTGCTTTGTTGGCCAAAAAGGGCGTATGCGTTTTTTCCTGAATATATTCAGGAAAAAACGCATACGCCCTTTTTGGCCAAGGGCATCATTGTCAACGTTTTGCCGCTTTTCATGTGCTTTAAAGGCGATTCGAATCTACCTCCTGAAATCTGTTTCCTGCAATTCTGCCTTGATTTCAAATCCTCTTCTTTGCCTTCCCTCAATATATTTGTGGACGAGAGTTATCATTTATAACTCTGCAGGTTTGTGAATTGCAGTGCCCTGAAGCTCCGTTTTACAACTCGCTTTTTTGGGAGCTGGCCGCAAAAGCGCAGGATGGCTTCAGGCCCTGTTCCGGTTCCGGGGGGGAGGATGAGCCTGTGGTTCATTCTTCTTCCTGATGGGAAAATAGAGTGACCTGTGCCTGTCCCAACACCAAGAGCTAGTCTCTCACTGGTTCCCCGTCTACCCGTTCATCCTCAGGACAAATTGCAACCTGTACAGAACAGGAGGTTAAAGGTGCTGATGCTCCTAGTAGGGAGATTGTTAGTAAAGCGGCTGGAATGGCGAACCCGGGCACAAGGAGAAGAGAAATGAGGTGCGTATTAGAAACCTTTCCCCATCACATGGTGTACCATCTTTTTGTTTTCTCATGCATGTTTTCGATGTAGGAAGATGCCCTTGAACCTGGAGATTTGGGACCCATGCGATGGGTACCACGCAGTATTACTTTAAAGGGTCTGCGTTTGCTCACCCAACCTCACCAAACCTCTCAGCCCCAAGAGTGTCCACCCTAATGTCTCATCCAGCTGTGGGTCTAGATATGGTCAATCCAGGTTGCATCACAGCCCCTGAACGCATTGTGTAAGAATTTCGCTCTCTTTCACTGTCTTTGTTTCATGGGTTTTTCAAAGTAATTTATTTTTATAATGGGGTTTAGCTGCTTTTCACTGCTGTGTTTATGCCGCTTTACACCCACTTGACACACTAACAGAGAGATATCAATACATAGGTTTTAAGATTATTACTAGTCAGATATATTCTTGTGCGGTGAATAGGGCGTGTTGAGTCCAGTTCTCTGAGCAAGGAGTAGGTCTTGTCTATTACATATTGGGTTTATGGAACGGTATCTGAGCTAATTTGAAACCCTTGTTTTATGTATCACCCCACCTCACTTTTCCCGTTAAGCAGCCATAGTGTGTTTTCTGCATGTGTGACTCTGTTCTGTTTTGTAATTCAGTTCAAGTGTAACGGTTTTTACATTCCCTCTATAAGTGATACCTTATGAGAAGTGTCCTTTTCTGTGTGACTTATTTCACTTAGAATCGCCGTACCTAAATCCACTCATCATGCTGCTACTAGCCTTATGACATTGATTTCATGGCTGAGTGATATTCCATTGTACATAAGGACCACAACTTCTTTATCCATTTTTCTCTTTCCTGGGATATTGAAGGTGGAATGAAGTGGAGGTCCTTGTCAACAGAGCAGCCCTAAACTTTGGGGTGCTTGTGTCTTGCTGATTTTTCATTTTCCCAATTTATACCCCCATGAGTGGAAGTGCCCTATGCTCTCTAAGCTGTGTTTTTTAGATGTTTCAGGACACACCGTACACTTCTCCAGAGTGGCTGTTGGCAATTTACATCCCGCCCATCAGTGTAGCAAGGCTCCCATTTCTCCATGGCCTGTCCTGCATTTCTGGTTTTGAGACTTTTTTCAGCATGGCCCTTTTGACCGATGGGTAGCGAGTCTTCTTTGTAGCGCTGATTTGCCTTTCCAGGTTGCTTTGTTGGCCAAAAAGGGCGTATGCGTTTTTTCCTGAATATATTCAGGAAAAAACGCATACGCCCTTTTTGGCCAAGGGAATCATTGTCAACGTTTTGCCGCTTTTCATGTGCTTTAAAGGCGATTCGAATCTACCTCCTGAAATCTGTTTCCTGCAATTCTGCCTTGATTTCAAATCCTCTTCTTTGCCTTCCCTCAATATATTTGTGGACGAGAGTTATCATTTATAACTCTGCAGGTTTGTGAATTGCAGTGCCCTGAAGCTCCATTTTACAACTCGCTTTTTTGGGAGCTGGCCGCAAAAGCGCAGGATGGCTTCAGGCCCTGTTCCGGTTCCGGGGGGGAGGATGAGCCTGTGGTTCATTCTTCTTCCTGATGGGAAAATAGAGTGACCTGTGCCTGTCCCAACACCAAGAGCTAGTCTCTCACTGGTTCCCCGTCTACCCGTTCATCCTCAGGACAAATTGCAACCTGTACAGAACAGGAGGTTAAAGGTGCTGATGCTCCAAGTAGGGAGATTGTTAGTAAAGCGGCTGGAATGGCGAACCCGGGCACAAGGAGAAGAGAAATGAGGTGCGTATTAGAAACCTTTCCCCATCACATGGTGTACCATCTTTTTGTTTTCTCATGCATGTTTTCGATGTAGGAAGATGCCCTTGAACATGGAGATTTGGGACCCATGCGATGGGTACCACGCAGTATTACTTTAAAGGGTCTGCGTTTGCTCACCCAACCTCACCAAACCTCTCAGCCCCAAGAGTGTCCACCCTTATGTCTCATCCAGCTGTGGGTCTAGATATGGTCAATCCAGGTTGCATCACAGCCCCTGAACGCATTGTGTAAGAATTTCGCTCTCTTTCACTGTCTTTGTTTCATGGGTTTTTCAAAGTAATTTATTTTTATAATGGGGTTTAGCTGCTTTTCACTGCTGTGTTTATGCCGCTTTACACCCACTTGACACACTAAGAGAGAGATATCAATACATAGGTTTTAAGATTATTACTAATCAGATATATTCTTGTGCGGTGAATAGCGCGTGTTGAGTCCAGTTCTCTGAGCAAGGAGTAGGTCTTGTCTATTACATATTGGGTTTATGGAACGGTATCTGAGCTAATTTGAAACCCTTGTTTTATGTATCACCCCACCTCACTTTTCCCGTTAAGCAGCCATAGTGTGTTTTCTGCATGTGTGACTCTGTTCTGTTTTGTAATTCAGTTCAAGTGTAACGGTTTTTACATTCCCTCTATAAGTGATACCTTATGAGAAGTGTCCTTTTCTGTGTGACTTATTTCACTTAGAATCGCCGTACCTAAATCCACTCATCATGCTGCTACTAGCCTTATGACATTGATTTCATGGCTGAGTGATATTCCATTGTACATAAGGACCACAACTTCTTTATCCATTTTTCTCTTTCCTGGGATATTGAAGGTGGAATGAAGTGGAGGTCCTTGTCAACAGAGCAGCCCTAAACTTTGGGGTGCTTGTGTCTTGCTGATTTTTCATTTTCCCAATTTATACCCCCATGAGTGGAAGTGCCCTATGCTCTCTAAGCTGTGTTTTTTAGATGTTTCAGGACACACCGTACACTTCTCCAGAGTGGCTGTTGGCAATTTACATCCCGCCCATCAGTGTAGCAAGGCTCCCATTTCTCCATGGCCTGTCCTGCATTTCTGGTTTTGAGACTTTTTTCAGCATGGCCCTTTTGACCGATGGGTAGCGAGTCTTCTTTGTAGCGCTGATTTGCCTTTCCAGGTTGCTTTGTTGGCCAAAAAGGGCGTATGCGTTTTTTCCTGAATATATTCAGGAAAAAACGCATACGCCCTTTTTGGCCAAGGGAATCATTGTCAACGTTTTGCCGCTTTTCATGTGCTTTAAAGGCGATTCGAATCTACCTCCTGAAATCTGTTTCCTGCAATTCTGCCTTGATTTCAAATCCTCTTCTTTGCCTTCCCTCAATATATTTGTGGACGAGAGTTATCATTTATAACTCTGCAGGTTTGTGAATTGCAGTGCCCTGAAGCTCCATTTTACAACTCGCTTTTTTGGGAGCTGGCCGCAAAAGCGCAGGATGGCTTCAGGCCCTGTTCCGGTTCCGGGGGGGAGGATGAGCCTGTGGTTCATTCTTCTTCCTGATGGGAAAATAGAGTGACCTGTGCCTGTCCCAACACCAAGAGCTAGTCTCTCACTGGTTCCCCGTCTACCCGTTCATCCTCAGGACAAATTGCAACCTGTACAGAACAGGAGGTTAAAGGTGCTGATGCTCCAAGTAGGGAGATTGTTAGTAAAGCGGCTGGAATGGCGAACCCGGGCACAAGGAGAAGAGAAATGAGGTGCGTATTAGAAACCTTTCCCCATCACATGGTGTACCATCTTTTTGTTTTCTCATGCATGTTTTCGATGTAGGAAGATGCCCTTGAACATGGAGATTTGGGACCCATGCGATGGGTACCACGCAGTATTACTTTAAAGGGTCTGCGTTTGCTCACCCAACCTCACCAAACCTCTCAGCCCCAAGAGTGTCCACCCTTATGTCTCATCCAGCTGTGGGTCTAGATATGGTCAATCCAGGTTGCATCACAGCCCCTGAACGCATTGTGTAAGAATTTCGCTCTCTTTCACTGTCTTTGTTTCATGGGTTTTTCAAAGTAATTTATTTTTATAATGGGGTTTAGCTGCTTTTCACTGCTGTGTTTATGCCGCTTTACACCCACTTGACACACTAACAGAGAGATATCAATACATAGGTTTTAAGATTATTACTAGTCAGATATATTCTTGTGCGGTGAATAGGGCGTGTTGAGTCCAGTTCTCTGAGCAAGGAGTAGGTCTTGTCTATTACATATTGGGTTTATGGAACGGTATCTGAGCTAATTTGAAACCCTTGTTTTATGTATCACCCCACCTCACCTTTCCCGTTAAGCAGCTATAGTTTGTTTTCTGCATGTGTGACTCTGTTCTGTTTTGTAATTCAGTTCAAGTGTAACGGTTTTTACATTCCCTCTATAAGTGATACCTTATGAGAAGTGTCCTTTTCTGTGTGACTTATTTCACTTAGAATCGCCGTACCTAAATCCACTCATCATGCTGCTACTAGCCTTATGACATTGATTTCATGGCTGAGTGATATTCCATTGTACATAAGGACCACAACTTCTTTATCCATTTTTCTCTTTCCTGGGATATTGAAGGTGGAATGAAGTGGAGGTCCTTGTCAACAGAGCAGCCCTAAACTTTGGGGTGCTTGTGTCTTGCTGATTTTTCATTTTCCCAATTTATACCCCCATGAGTGGAAGTGCCCTATGCTCTCTAAGCTGTGTTTTTTAGATGTTTCAGGACACACCGTACACTTCTCCAGAGTGGCTGTTGGCAATTTACATCCCGCCCATCAGTATAGCAAGGCTCCCATTTCTCCATGGCCTGTCCTGCATTTCTGGTTTTGAGACTTTTTTCAGCATGGCCCTTTTGACCGATGGGTAGCGAGTCTTCTTTGTAGCGCTGATTTGCCTTTCCAGGTTGCTTTGTTGGCCAAAAAGGGCGTATGCGTTTTTTCCTGAATATATTCAGGAAAAAACGCATACGCCCTTTTTGGCCAAGGGCATCATTGTCAACGTTTTGCCGCTTTTCATGTGCTTTAAAGGCGATTCGAATCTACCTCCTGAAATCTGTTTCCTGCAATTCTGCCTTGATTTCAAATCCTCTTCTTTGCCTTCCCTCAATATATTTGTGGACGAGAGTTATCATTTATAACTCTGCAGGTTTGTGAATTGCAGTGCCCTGAAGCTCCATTTTACAACTTGCTTTTTTGGGAGCTGGCCGCAAAAGCGCAGGATGGCTTCAGGCCCTGTTCCGGTTCCGGGGGGGAGGATGAGCCTGTGGTTCATTCTTCTTCCTGATGGGAAAATAGAGTGACCTGTGCCTGTCCCAACACCAAGAGCTAGTCTCTCACTGGTTCCCCGTCTACCCGTTCATCCTCAGGACAAATTGCAACCTGTACAGAACAGGAGGTTAAAGGTGCTGATGCTCCAAGTAGGGAGATTGTTAGTAAAGCGGCTGGAATGGCGAACCCGGGCACAAGGAGAAGAGAAATGAGGTGCGTATTAGAAACCTTTCCCCATCACATGGTGTACCATCTTTTTGTTTTCTCATGCATGTTTTCGATGTAGGAAGATGCCCTTGAACATGGAGATTTGGGACCCATGCGATGGGTACCACGCAGTATTACTTTAAAGGGTCTGCGTTTGCTCACCCAACCTCACCAAACCTCTCAGCCCCAAGAGTGTCCACCCTTATGTCTCATCCAGCTGTGGGTCTAGATATGGTCAATCCAGGTTGCATCACAGCCCCTGAACGCATTGTGTAAGAATTTCGCTCTCTTTCACTGTCTTTGTTTCATGGGTTTTTCAAAGTAATTTATTTTTATAATGGGGTTTAGCTGCTTTTCACTGCTGTGTTTATGCCGCTTTACACCCACTTGACACACTAACAGAGAGATATCAATACATAGGTTTTAAGATTATTACTAGTCAGATATATTCTTGTGCGGTGAATAGGGCGTGTTGAGTCCAGTTCTCTGAGCAAGGAGTAGGTCTTGTCTATTACATATTGGGTTTATGGAACGGTATCTGAGCTAATTTGAAACCCTTGTTTTATGTATCACCCCACCTCACTTTTCCCGTTAAGCAGCCATAGTGTGTTTTCTGCATGTGTGACTCTGTTCTGTTTTGTAATTCAGTTCAAGTGTAACGGTTTTTACATTCCCTCTATAAGTGATACCTTATGAGAAGTGTCCTTTTCTGTGTGACTTATTTCACTTAGAATCGCCGTACCTAAATCCACTCATCATGCTGCTACTAGCCTTATGACATTGATTTCATGGCTGAGTGATATTCCATTGTACATAAGGACCACAACTTCTTTATCCATTTTTCTCTTTCCTGGGATATTGAAGGTGGAATGAAGTGGAGGTCCTTGTCAACAGAGCAGCCCTAAACTTTGGGGTGCTTGTGTCTTGCTGATTTTTCATTTTCCCAATTTATACCCCCATGAGTGGAAGTGCCCTATGCTCTCTAAGCTGTGTTTTTTAGATGTTTCAGGACACACCGTACACTTCTCCAGAGTGGCTGTTGGCAATTTACATCCCGCCCATCAGTGTAGCAAGGCTCCCATTTCTCCATGGCCTGTCCTGCATTTCTGGTTTTGAGACTTTTTTCAGCATGGCCCTTTTGACCGATGGGTAGCGAGTCTTCTTTGTAGCGCTGATTTGCCTTTCCAGGTTGCTTTGTTGGCCAAAAAGGGCGTATGCGTTTTTTCCTGAATATATTCAGGAAAAAACGCATACGCCCTTTTTGGCCAAGGGCATCATTGTCAACGTTTTGCCGCTTTTCATGTGCTTTAAAGGCGATTTGAATCTACCTCCTGAAATCTGTTTCCTGCAATTCTGCCTTGATTTCAAATCCTCTTCTTTGCCTTCCCTCAATATATTTGTGGACGAGAGTTATCATTTATAACTCTGCAGGTTTGTGAATTGCAGTGCCCTGAAGCTCCGTTTTACAACTCGCTTTTTTGGGAGCTGGCCGCAAAAGCGCAGGATGGCTTCAGGCCCTGTTCCGGTTCCGGGGGGGAGGATGAGCCTGTGGTTCATTCTTCTTCCTGATGGGAAAATAGAGTGACCTGTGCCTGTCCCAACACCAAGAGCTAGTCTCTCACTGGTTCCCCGTCTACCCGTTCATCCTCAGGACAAATTGCAACCTGTACAGAACAGGAGGTTAAAGGTGCTGATGCTCCAAGTAGGGAGATTGTTAGTAAAGCGGCTGGAATGGCGAACCCGGGCACAAGGAGAAGAGAAATGAGGTGCGTATTAGAAACCTTTCCCCATCACATGGTGTACCATCTTTTTGTTTTCTCATGCATGTTTTCGATGTAGGAAGATGCCCTTGAACATGGAGATTTGGGACCCATGCGATGGGTACCACGCAGTATTACTTTAAAGGGTCTGCGTTTGCTCACCCAACCTCACCAAACCTCTCAGCCCCAAGAGTGTCCACCCTAATGTCTCATCCAGCTGTGGGTCTAGATATGGTCAATCCAGGTTGCATCACAGCCCCTGAACGCATTGTGTAAGAATTTCGCTCTCTTTCACTGTCTTTGTTTCATGGGTTTTTCAAAGTAATTTATTTTTATAATGGGGTTTAGCTGCTTTTCACTGCTGTGTTTATGCCGCTTTACACCCACTTGACACACTAACAGAGAGATATCAATACATAGGTTTTAAGATTATTACTAGTCAGATATATTCTTGTGCGGTGAATAAGGCGTGTTGAGTCCAGTTCTCTGAGCAAGGAGTAGGTCTTGTCTATTACATATTGGGTTTATGGAACGGTATCTGAGCTAATTTGAAACCCTTGTTTTATGTATCACCCCACCTCACTTTTCCCGTTAAGCAGCCATAGTGTGTTTTCTGCATGTGTGACTCTGTTCTGTTTTGTAATTCAGTTCAAGTGTAACGGTTTTTACATTCCCTCTATAAGTGATACCTTATGAGAAGTGTCCTTTTCTGTGTGACTTATTTCACTTAGAATCGCCGTACCTAAATCCACTCATCATGCTGCTACTAGCCTTATGACATTGATTTCATGGCTGAGTGATATTCCATTGTACATAAGGACCACAACTTCTTTATCCATTTTTCTCTTTCCTGGGATATTGAAGGTGGAATGAAGTGGAGGTCCTTGTCAACAGAGCAGCCCTAAACTTTGGGGTGCTTGTGTCTTGCTGATTTTTCATTTTCCCAATTTATACCCCCATGAGTGGAAGTGCCCTATGCTCTCTAAGCTGTGTTTTTTAGATGTTTCAGGACACACCGTACACTTCTCCAGAGTGGCTGTTGGCAATTTACATCCCGCCCATCAGTGTAGCAAGGCTCCCATTTCTCCATGGCCTGTCCTGCATTTCTGGTTTTGAGACTTTTTTCAGCATGGCCCTTTTGACCGATGGGTAGCGAGTCTTCTTTGTAGCGCTGATTTGCCTTTCCAGGTTGCTTGGTTGGCCAAAAAGGGCGTATGCGTTTTTTCCTGAATATATTCAGGAAAAAACGCATACGCCCTTTTTGGCCAAGGGAATCATTGTCAACGTTTTGCCGCTTTTCATGTGCTTTAAAGGCGATTCGAATCTACCTCCTGAAATCTGTTTCCTGCAATTCTGCCTTGATTTCAAATCCTCTTCTTTGCCTTCCCTCAATATATTTGTGGACGAGAGTTATCATTTATAACTCTGCAGGTTTGTGAATTGCAGTGCCCTGAAGCTCCATTTTACAACTCGCTTTTTTGGGAGCTGGCCGCAAAAGCGCAGGATGGCTTCAGGCCCTGTTCCGGTTCCGGGGGGGAGGATGAGCCTGTGGTTCATTCTTCTTCCTGATGGGAAAATAGAGTGACCTGTGCCTGTCCCAACACCAAGAGCTAGTCTCTCACTGGTTCCCCGTCTACTCGTTCATCCTCAGGACAAATTGCAACCTGTACGGAACAGGAGGTTAAAGGTGCTGATGCTCCAAGTAGGGAGATTGTTAGTAAAGCGGCTGGAATGGCGAACCCGGGCACAAGGAGAAGAGAAATTAGGTGCGTATTAGAAACCTTTCCCCATCACATGGTGTACCATCTTTTTGTTTTCTCATGCATGTTTTCGATGTAGGAAGATGCCCTTGAACATGGAGATTTGGGACCCATGCGATGGGTACCACGCAGTATTACTTTAAAGGGTCTGCATTTGCTCACCCAACCTCACCAAACCTCTCAGCCCCAAGAGTGTCCACCCTTATGTCTCATCCAGCTGTGGGTCTAGATATGGTCAATCCAGGTTGCATCACAGCCCCTGAACGCATTGTGTAAGAATTTCGCTCTCTTTCACTGTCTTTGTTTCATGGGTTTTTCAAAGTAATTTATTTTTATAATGGGGTTTAGCTGCTTTTCACTGCTGTGTTTATGCCGCTTTACACCCACTTGACACACTAACAGAGAGATATCAATACATAGGTTTTAAGATTATTACTAGTCAGATATATTCTTGTGCGGTGAATAGGGCGTGTTGAGTCCAGTTCTCTGAGCAAGGAGTAGGTCTTGTCTATTACATATTGGGTTTATGGAACGGTATCTGAGCTAATTTGAAACCCTTGTTTTATGTATCACCCCACCTCACTTTTCCCGTTAAGCAGCCATAGTGTGTTTTCTGCATGTGTGACTCTGTTCTGTTTTGTAATTCAGTTCAAGTGTAACGGTTTTTACATTCCCTCTATAAGTGATACCTTATGAGAAGTGTCCTTTTCTGTGTGACTTATTTCACTTAGAATCGCCGTACCTAAATCCACTCATCATGCTGCTACTAGCCTTATGACATTGATTTCATGGCTGAGTGATATTCCATTGTACATAAGGACCACAACTTCTTTATCCATTTTTCTCTTTCCTGGGATATTGAAGGTGGAATGAAGTGGAGGTCCTTGTCAACAGAGCAGCCCTAAACTTTGGGGTGCTTGTGTCTTGCTGATTTTTCATTTTCCCAATTTATACCCCCATGAGTGGAAGTGCCCTATGCTCTCTAAGCTGTGTTTTTTAGATGTTTCAGGACACACCGTACACTTCTCCAGAGTGGCTGTTGGCAATTTACATCCCGCCCATCAGTGTAGCAACGCTCCCATTTCTCCATGGCCTGTCCTGCATTTCTGGTTTTGAGACTCTTTTCAGCATGGCCCTTTTGACCGATGGGTAGCGAGTCTTCTTTGTAGCGCTGATTTGCCTTTCCAGGTTGCTTTGTTGGCCAAAAAGGGCGTATGCGTTTTTTCCTGAATATATTCAGGACAAAACGCATACGCCCTTTTTGGCCAAGGGCATCATTGTCAACGTTTTGCCGCTTTTCATGTGCTTTAAAGGCGATTCGAATCTACCTCCTGAAATCTGTTTCCTGCAATTCTGCCTTGATTTCAAATCCTCTTCTTTGCCTTCCCTCAATATATTTGTGGTCGAGAGTTATCATTTATAACTCTGCAGGTTTGTGAATTGCAGTGCCCTGAAGCTCCGTTTTACAACTCGCTTTTTAGGGAGCTGGCCGCAAAAGCGCAGGATGGCTTCAGGCCCTGTTCCGGTTCCGGGGGGGAGGATGAGCCTGTGGTTCATTCTTCTTCCTGATGGGAAAATAGAGTGACCTGTGCCTGTCCCAACACCAAGAGCTAGTCTCTCACTGGTTCCCCGTCTACCCGTTCATCCTCAGGACAAATTGCAACCTGTACGGAACAGGAGGTTAAAGGTGCTGATGCTCCAAGTAGGGAGATTGTTAGTAAAGCGGCTGGAATGGCGAACCCGGGCACAAGGAGAAGAGAAATGAGGTGCGTGTTAGAAACCTTTCCCCATCACATGGTGTACCATCTTTTTGTTTTCTCATGCATGTTTTCGATGTAGGAAGATGCCCTTGAACATGGAGATTTGGGACCCATGCGATGGGTACCACGCAGTATTACTTTAAAGGGTCTGCGTTTGCTCACCCAACCTCACCAAACCTCTCAGCCCCAAGAGTGTCCACCCTAATGTCTCATCCAGCTGTGGGTCTAGATATGGTCAATCCAGGTTGCATCACAGCCCCTGAACGCATTGTGTAAGAATTTCGCTCTCTTTCACTGTCTTTGTTTCATGGGTTTTTCAAAGTAATTTATTTTTATAATGGGGTTTAGCTGCTTTTCACTGCTGTGTTTATGCCGCTTTACACCCACTTGACACACTAACAGAGAGATATCAATACATAGGTTTTAAGATTATTACTAGTCAGATATATTCTTGTGCGGTGAATAGGGCGTGTTGAGTCCAGTTCTCTGAGCAAGGAGTAGGTCTTGTCTATTACATATTGGGTTTATGGAACGGTATCTGAGCTAATTTGAAACCCTTGTTTTATGTATCACCCCACCTCACTTTTCCCGTTAAGCAGCCATAGTGTGTTTTCTGCATGTGTGACTCTGTTCTGTTTTGTAATTCAGTTCAAGTGTAACGGTTTTTACATTCCCTCTATAAGTGATACCTTATGAGAAGTGTCCTTTTCTGTGTGACTTATTTCACTTAGAATCGCCGTACCTAAATCCACTCATCATGCTGCTACTAGCCTTATGACATTGATTTCATGGCTGAGTGATATTCCATTGTACATAAGGACCACAACTTCTTTATCCATTTTTCTCTTTCCTGGGATATTGAAGGTGGAATGAAGTGGAGGTCCTTGTCAACAGAGCAGCCCTAAACTTTGGGGTGCTTGTGTCTTGCTGATTTTTCATTTTCCCAATTTATACCCCCATGAGTGGAAGTGCCCTATGCTCTCTAAGCTGTGTTTTTTAGATGTTTCAGGACACACCGTACACTTCTCCAGAGTGGCTGTTGGCAATTTACATCCCGCCCATCAGTGTAGCAAGGCTCCCATTTCTCCATGGCCTGTCCTGCATTTCTGGTTTTGAGACTTTTTTCAGCATGGCCCTTTTGACCGATGGGTAGCGAGTCTTCTTTGTAGCGCTGATTTGCCTTTCCAGGTTGCTTTGTTGGCCAAAAAGGGCGTATGCGTTTTTTCCTGAATATATTCAGGAAAAAACGCATACGCCCTTTTTGGCCAAGGGAATCATTGTCAACGTTTTGCCGCTTTTCATGTGCTTTAAAGGCGATTCGAATCTACCTCCTGAAATCTGTTTCCTGCAATTCTGCCTTGATTTCAAATCCTCTTCTTTGCCTTCCCTCAATATATTTGTGGACGAGAGTTATCATTTATAACTCTGCAGGTTTGTGAATTGCAGTGCCCTGAAGCTCCATTTTACAACTCGCTTTTTTGGGAGCTGGCCGCAAAAGCGCAGGATGGCTTCAGGCCCTGTTCCGGTTCCGGGGGGGAGGATGAGCCTGTGGTTCATTCTTCTTCCTGATGGGAAAATAGAGTGACCTGTGCCTGTCCCAACACCAAGAGCTAGTCTCTCACTGGTTCCCCGTCTACCCGTTCATCCTCAGGACAAATTGCAACCTGTACAGAACAGGAGGTTAAAGGTGCTGATGCTCCAAGTAGGGAGATTGTTAGTAAAGCGGCTGGAATGGCGAACCCGGGCACAAGGAGAAGAGAAATGAGGTGCGTATTAGAAACCTTTCCCCATCACATGGTGTACCATCTTTTTGTTTTCTCATGCATGTTTTCGATGTAGGAAGATGCCCTTGAACATGGAGATTTGGGACCCATGCGATGGGTACCACGCAGTATTACTTTAAAGGGTCTGCGTTTGCTCACCCAACCTCACCAAACCTCTCAGCCCCAAGAGTGTCCACCCTTATGTCTCATCCAGCTGTGGGTCTAGATATGGTCAATCCAGGTTGCATCACAGCCCCTGAACGCATTGTGTAAGAATTTCGCTCTCTTTCACTGTCTTTGTTTCATGGGTTTTTCAAAGTAATTTATTTTTATAATGGGGTTTAGCTGCTTTTCACTGCTGTGTTTATGCCGCTTTACACCCACTTGACACACTAACAGAGAGATATCAATACATAGGTTTTAAGATTATTACTAGTCAGATATATTCTTGTGCGGTGAATAGGGCGTGTTGAGTCCAGTTCTCTGAGCAAGGAGTAGGTCTTGTCTATTACATATTGGGTTTATGGAACGGTATCTGAGCTAATTTGAAACCCTTGTTTTATGTATCACCCCACCTCACCTTTCCCGTTAAGCAGCTATAGTTTGTTTTCTGCATGTGTGACTCTGTTCTGTTTTGTAATTCAGTTCAAGTGTAACGGTTTTTACATTCCCTCTATAAGTGATACCTTATGAGAAGTGTCCTTTTCTGTGTGACTTATTTCACTTAGAATCGCCGTACCTAAATCCACTCATCATGCTGCTACTAGCCTTATGACATTGATTTCATGGCTGAGTGATATTCCATTGTACATAAGGACCACAACTTCTTTATCCATTTTTCTCTTTCCTGGGATATTGAAGGTGGAATGAAGTGGAGGTCCTTGTCAACAGAGCAGCCCTAAACTTTGGGGTGCTTGTGTCTTGCTGATTTTTCATTTTCCCAATTTATACCCCCATGAGTGGAAGTGCCCTATGCTCTCTAAGCTGTGTTTTTTAGATGTTTCAGGACACACCGTACACTTCTCCAGAGTGGCTGTTGGCAATTTACATCCCGCCCATCAGTATAGCAAGGCTCCCATTTCTCCATGGCCTGTCCTGCATTTCTGGTTTTGAGACTTTTTTCAGCATGGCCCTTTTGACCGATGGGTAGCGAGTCTTCTTTGTAGCGCTGATTTGCCTTTCCAGGTTGCTTTGTTGGCCAAAAAGGGCGTATGCGTTTTTTCCTGAATATATTCAGGAAAAAACGCATACGCCCTTTTTGGCCAAGGGCATCATTGTCAACGTTTTGCCGCTTTTCATGTGCTTTAAAGGCGATTCGAATCTACCTCCTGAAATCTGTTTCCTGCAATTCTGCCTTGATTTCAAATCCTCTTCTTTGCCTTCCCTCAATATATTTGTGGACGAGAGTTATCATTTATAACTCTGCAGGTTTGTGAATTGCAGTGCCCTGAAGCTCCATTTTACAACTCGCTTTTTTGGGAGCTGGCCGCAAAAGCGCAGGATGGCTTCAGGCCCTGTTCCGGTTCCGGGGGGGAGGATGAGCCTGTGGTTCATTCTTCTTCCTGATGGGAAAATAGAGTGACCTGTGCCTGTCCCAACACCAAGAGCTAGTCTCTCACTGGTTCCCCGTCTACCCGTTCATCCTCAGGACAAATTGCAACCTGTACAGAACAGGAGGTTAAAGGTGCTGATGCTCCAAGTAGGGAGATTGTTAGTAAAGCGGCTGGAATGGCGAACCCGGGCACAAGGAGAAGAGAAATGAGGTGCGTATTAGAAACCTTTCCCCATCACATGGTGTACCATCTTTTTGTTTTCTCATGCATGTTTTCGATGTAGGAAGATGCCCTTGAACATGGAGATTTGGGACCCATGCGATGGGTACCACGCAGTATTACTTTAAAGGGTCTGCGTTTGCTCACCCAACCTCACCAAACCTCTCAGCCCCAAGAGTGTCCACCCTTATGTCTCATCCAGCTGTGGGTCTAGATATGGTCAATCCAGGTTGCATCACAGCCCCTGAACGCATTGTGTAAGAATTTCGCTCTCTTTCACTGTCTTTGTTTCATGGGTTTTTCAAAGTAATTTATTTTTATAATGGGGTTTAGCTGCTTTTCACTGCTGTGTTTATGCCGCTTTACACCCACTTGACACACTAACAGAGAGATATCAATACATAGGTTTTAAGATTATTACTAGTCAGATATATTCTTGTGCGGTGAATAGGGCGTGTTGAGTCCAGTTCTCTGAGCAAGGAGTAGGTCTTGTCTATTACATATTGGGTTTATGGAACGGTATCTGAGCTAATTTGAAACCCTTGTTTTATGTATCACCCCACCTCACCTTTCCCGTTAAGCAGCTATAGTTTGTTTTCTGCATGTGTGACTCTGTTCTGTTTTGTAATTCAGTTCAAGTGTAACGGTTTTTACATTCCCTCTATAAGTGATACCTTATGAGAAGTGTCCTTTTCTGTGTGACTTATTTCACTTAGAATCGCCGTACCTAAATCCACTCATCATGCTGCTACTAGCCTTATGACATTGATTTCATGGCTGAGTGATATTCCATTGTACATAAGGACCACAACTTCTTTATCCATTTTTCTCTTTCCTGGGATATTGAAGGTGGAATGAAGTGGAGGTCCTTGTCAACAGAGCAGCCCTAAACTTTGGGGTGCTTGTGTCTTGCTGATTTTTCATTTTCCCAATTTATACCCCCATGAGTGGAAGTGCCCTATGCTCTCTAAGCTGTGTTTTTTAGATGTTTCAGGACACACCGTACACTTCTCCAGAGTGGCTGTTGGCAATTTACATCCCGCCCATCAGTATAGCAAGGCTCCCATTTCTCCATGGCCTGTCCTGCATTTCTGGTTTTGAGACTTTTTTCAGCATGGCCCTTTTGACCGATGGGTAGCGAGTCTTCTTTGTAGCGCTGATTTGCCTTTCCAGGTTGCTTTGTTGGCCAAAAAGGGCGTATGCGTTTTTTCCTGAATATATTCAGGAAAAAACGCATACGCCCTTTTTGGCCAAGGGCATCATTGTCAACGTTTTGCCGCTTTTCATGTGCTTTAAAGGCGATTCGAATCTACCTCCTGAAATCTGTTTCCTGCAATTCTGCCTTGATTTCAAATCCTCTTCTTTGCCTTCCCTCAATATATTTGTGGACGAGAGTTATCATTTATAACTCTGCAGGTTTGTGAATTGCAGTGCCCTGAAGCTCCATTTTACAACTTGCTTTTTTGGGAGCTGGCCGCAAAAGCGCAGGATGGCTTCAGGCCCTGTTCCGGTTCCGGGGGGGAGGATGAGCCTGTGGTTCATTCTTCTTCCTGATGGGAAAATAGAGTGACCTGTGCCTGTCCCAACACCAAGAGCTAGTCTCTCACTGGTTCCCCGTCTACCCGTTCATCCTCAGGACAAATTGCAACCTGTACAGAACAGGAGGTTAAAGGTGCTGATGCTCCAAGTAGGGAGATTGTTAGTAAAGCGGCTGGAATGGCGAACCCGGGCACAAGGAGAAGAGAAATGAGGTGCGTATTAGAAACCTTTCCCCATCACATGGTGTACCATCTTTTTGTTTTCTCATGCATGTTTTCGATGTAGGAAGATGCCCTTGAACATGGAGATTTGGGACCCATGCGATGGGTACCACGCAGTATTACTTTAAAGGGTCTGCGTTTGCTCACCCAACCTCACCAAACCTCTCAGCCCCAAGAGTGTCCACCCTTATGTCTCATCCAGCTGTGGGTCTAGATATGGTCAATCCAGGTTGCATCACAGCCCCTGAACGCATTGTGTAAGAATTTCGCTCTCTTTCACTGTCTTTGTTTCATGGGTTTTTCAAAGTAATTTATTTTTATAATGGGGTTTAGCTGCTTTTCACTGCTGTGTTTATGCCGCTTTACACCCACTTGACACACTAACAGAGAGATATCAATACATAGGTTTTAAGATTATTACTAGTCAGATATATTCTTGTGCGGTGAATAGGGCGTGTTGAGTCCAGTTCTCTGAGCAAGGAGTAGGTCTTGTCTATTACATATTGGGTTTATGGAACGGTATCTGAGCTAATTTGAAACCCTTGTTTTATGTATCACCCCACCTCACTTTTCCCGTTAAGCAGCCATAGTGTGTTTTCTGCATGTGTGACTCTGTTCTGTTTTGTAATTCAGTTCAAGTGTAACGGTTTTTACATTCCCTCTATAAGTGATACCTTATGAGAAGTGTCCTTTTCTGTGTGACTTATTTCACTTAGAATCGCCGTACCTAAATCCACTCATCATGCTGCTACTAGCCTTATGACATTGATTTCATGGCTGAGTGATATTCCATTGTACATAAGGACCACAACTTCTTTATCCATTTTTCTCTTTCCTGGGATATTGAAGGTGGAATGAAGTGGAGGTCCTTGTCAACAGAGCAGCCCTAAACTTTGGGGTGCTTGTGTCTTGCTGATTTTTCATTTTCCCAATTTATACCCCCATGAGTGGAAGTGCCCTATGCTCTCTAAGCTGTGTTTTTTAGATGTTTCAGGACACACCGTACACTTCTCCAGAGTGGCTGTTGGCAATTTACATCCCGCCCATCAGTGTAGCAAGGCTCCCATTTCTCCATGGCCTGTCCTGCATTTCTGGTTTTGAGACTTTTTTCAGCATGGCCCTTTTGACCGATGGGTAGCGAGTCTTCTTTGTAGCGCTGATTTGCCTTTCCAGGTTGCTTGGTTGGCCAAAAAGGGCGTATGCGTTTTTTCCTGAATATATTCAGGAAAAAACGCATACGCCCTTTTTGGCCAAGGGCATCATTGTCAACGTTTTGCCGCTTTTCATGTGCTTTAAAGGCGATTTGAATCTACCTCCTGAAATCTGTTTCCTGCAATTCTGCCTTGATTTCAAATCCTCTTCTTTGCCTTCCCTCAATATATTTGTGGACGAGAGTTATCATTTATAACTCTGCAGGTTTGTGAATTGCAGTGCCCTGAAGCTCCGTTTTACAACTCGCTTTTTTGGGAGCTGGCCGCAAAAGCGCAGGATGGCTTCAGGCCCTGTTCCGGTTCCGGGGGGGAGGATGAGCCTGTGGTTCATTCTTCTTCCTGATGGGAAAATAGAGTGACCTGTGCCTGTCCCAACACCAAGAGCTAGTCTCTCACTGGTTCCCCGTCTACCCGTTCATCCTCAGGACAAATTGCAACCTGTACAGAACAGGAGGTTAAAGGTGCTGATGCTCCAAGTAGGGAGATTGTTAGTAAAGCGGCTGGAATGGCGAACCCGGGCACAAGGAGAAGAGAAATGAGGTGCGTATTAGAAACCTTTCCCCATCACATGGTGTACCATCTTTTTGTTTTCTCATGCATGTTTTCGATGTAGGAAGATGCCCTTGAACATGGAGATTTGGGACCCATGCGATGGGTACCACGCAGTATTACTTTAAAGGGTCTGCGTTTGCTCACCCAACCTCACCAAACCTCTCAGCCCCAAGAGTGTCCACCCTTATGTCTCATCCAGCTGTGGGTCTAGATATGGTCAATCCAGGTTGCATCACAGCCCCTGAACGCATTGTGTAAGAATTTCGCTCTCTTTCACTGTCTTTGTTTCATGGGTTTTTCAAAGTAATTTATTTTTATAATGGGGTTTAGCTGCTTTTCACTGCTGTGTTTATGCCGCTTTACACCCACTTGACACACTAACAGAGAGATATCAATACATAGGTTTTAAGATTATTACTAGTCAGATATATTCTTGTGCGGTGAATAAGGCGTGTTGAGTCCAGTTCTCTGAGCAAGGAGTAGGTCTTGTCTATTACATATTGGGTTTATGGAACGGTATCTGAGCTAATTTGAAACCCTTGTTTTATGTATCACCCCACCTCACTTTTCCCGTTAAGCAGCCATAGTGTGTTTTCTGCATGTGTGACTCTGTTCTGTTTTGTAATTCAGTTCAAGTGTAACGGTTTTTACATTCCCTCTATAAGTGATACCTTATGAGAAGTGTCCTTTTCTGTGTGACTTATTTCACTTAGAATCGCCGTACCTAAATCCACTCATCATGCTGCTACTAGCCTTATGACATTGATTTCATGGCTGAGTGATATTCCATTGTACATAAGGACCACAACTTCTTTATCCATTTTTCTCTTTCCTGGGATATTGAAGGTGGAATGAAGTGGAGGTCCTTGTCAACAGAGCAGCCCTAAACTTTGGGGTGCTTGTGTCTTGCTGATTTTTCATTTTCCCAATTTATACCCCCATGAGTGGAAGTGCCCTATGCTCTCTAAGCTGTGTTTTTTAGATGTTTCAGGACACACCGTACACTTCTCCAGAGTGGCTGTTGGCAATTTACATCCCGCCCATCAGTGTAGCAAGGCTCCCATTTCTCCATGGCCTGTCCTGCATTTCTGGTTTTGAGACTTTTTTCAGCATGGCCCTTTTGACCGATGGGTAGCGAGTCTTCTTTGTAGCGCTGATTTGCCTTTCCAGGTTGCTTGGTTGGCCAAAAAGGGCGTATGCGTTTTTTCCTGAATATATTCAGGAAAAAACGCATACGCCCTTTTTGGCCAAGGGAATCATTGTCAACGTTTTGCCGCTTTTCATGTGCTTTAAAGGCGATTCGAATCTACCTCCTGAAATCTGTTTCCTGCAATTCTGCCTTGATTTCAAATCCTCTTCTTTGCCTTCCCTCAATATATTTGTGGACGAGAGTTATCATTTATAACTCTGCAGGTTTGTGAATTGCAGTGCCCTGAAGCTCCATTTTACAACTCGCTTTTTTGGGAGCTGGCCGCAAAAGCGCAGGATGGCTTCAGGCCCTGTTCCGGTTCCGGGGGGGAGGATGAGCCTGTGGTTCATTCTTCTTCCTGATGGGAAAATAGAGTGACCTGTGCCTGTCCCAACACCAAGAGCTAGTCTCTCACTGGTTCCCCGTCTACTCGTTCATCCTCAGGACAAATTGCAACCTGTACGGAACAGGAGGTTAAAGGTGCTGATGCTCCAAGTAGGGAGATTGTTAGTAAAGCGGCTGGAATGGCGAACCCGGGCACAAGGAGAAGAGAAATGAGGTGCGTATTAGAAACCTTTCCCCATCACATGGTGTACCATCTTTTTGTTTTCTCATGCATGTTTTCGATGTAGGAAGATGCCCTTGAACATGGAGATTTGGGACCCATGCGATGGGTACCACGCAGTATTACTTTAAAGGGTCTGCATTTGCTCACCCAACCTCACCAAACCTCTCAGCCCCAAGAGTGTCCACCCTTATGTCTCATCCAGCTGTGGGTCTAGATATGGTCAATCCAGGTTGCATCACAGCCCCTGAACGCATTGTGTAAGAATTTCGCTCTCTTTCACTGTCTTTGTTTCATGGGTTTTTCAAAGTAATTTATTTTTATAATGGGGTTTAGCTGCTTTTCACTGCTGTGTTTATGCCGCTTTACACCCACTTGACACACTAACAGAGAGATATCAATACATAGGTTTTAAGATTATTACTAGTCAGATATATTCTTGTGCGGTGAATAGGGCGTGTTGAGTCCAGTTCTCTGAGCAAGGAGTAGGTCTTGTCTATTACATATTGGGTTTATGGAACGGTATCTGAGCTAATTTGAAACCCTTGTTTTATGTATCACCCCACCTCACTTTTCCCGTTAAGCAGCCATAGTGTGTTTTCTGCATGTGTGACTCTGTTCTGTTTTGTAATTCAGTTCAAGTGTAACGGTTTTTACATTCCCTCTATAAGTGATACCTTATGAGAAGTGTCCTTTTCTGTGTGACTTATTTCACTTAGAATCGCCGTACCTAAATCCACTCATCATGCTGCTACTAGCCTTATGACATTGATTTCATGGCTGAGTGATATTCCATTGTACATAAGGACCACAACTTCTTTATCCATTTTTCTCTTTCCTGGGATATTGAAGGTGGAATGAAGTGGAGGTCCTTGTCAACAGAGCAGCCGTAAACTTTGGGGTGCTTGTGTCTTGCTGATTTTTCATTTTCCCAATTTATACCCCCATGAGTGGAAGTGCCCTATGCTCTCTAAGCTGTGTTTTTTCGATGTTTCAGGACACACCGTACACTTCTCCAGAGTGGCTGTTGGCAATTTACATCCCGCCCATCAGTGTAGCAACGCTCCCATTTCTCCATGGCCTGTCCTGCATTTCTGGTTTTGAGACTCTTTTCAGCATGGCCCTTTTGACCGATGGGTAGCGAGTCTTCTTTGTAGCGCTGATTTGCCTTTCCAGGTTGCTTTGTTGGCCAAAAAGGGCGTATGCGTTTTTTCCTGAATATATTCAGGACAAAACGCATACGCCCTTTTTGGCCAAGGGCATCATTGTCAACGTTTTGCCGCTTTTCATGTGCTTTAAAGGCGATTCGAATCTACCTCCTGAAATCTGTTTCCTGCAATTCTGCCTTGATTTCAAATCCTCTTCTTTGCCTTCCCTCAATATATTTGTGGTCGAGAGTTATCATTTATAACTCTGCAGGTTTGTGAATTGCAGTGCCCTGAAGCTCCATTTTACAACTCGCTTTTTAGGGAGCTGGCCGCAAAAGCGCAGGATGGCTTCAGGCCCTGTTCCGGTTCCGGGGGGGAGGATGAGCCTGTGGTTCATTCTTCTTCCTGATGGGAAAATAGAGTGACCTGTGCCTGTCCCAACACCAAGAGCTAGTCTCTCACTGGTTCCCCGTCTACCCGTTCATCCTCAGGACAAATTGCAACCTGTACGGAACAGGAGGTTAAAGGTGCTGATGCTCCAAGTAGGGAGATTGTTAGTAAAGCGGCTGGAATGGCGAACCCGGGCACAAGGAGAAGAGAAATGAGGTGCGTGTTAGAAACCTTTCCCCATCACATGGTGTACCATCTTTTTGTTTTCTCATGCATGTTTTCGATGTAGGAAGATGCCCTTGAACATGGAGATTTGGGACCCATGCGATGGGTACCACGCAGTATTACTTTAAAGGGTCTGCGTTTGCTCACCCAACCTCACCAAACCTCTCAGCCCCAAGAGTGTCCACCCTAATGTCTCATCCAGCTGTGGGTCTAGATATGGTCAATCCAGGTTGCATCACAGCCCCTGAACGCATTGTGTAAGAATTTCGCTCTCTTTCACTGTCTTTGTTTCATGGGTTTTTCAAAGTAATTTATTTTTATAATGGGGTTTAGCTGCTTTTCACTGCTGTGTTTATGCCGCTTTACACCCACTTGACACACTAACAGAGAGATATCAATACATAGGTTTTAAGATTATTACTAGTCAGATATATTCTTGTGCGGTGAATAAGGCGTGTTGAGTCCAGTTCTCTGAGCAAGGAGTAGGTCTTGTCTATTACATATTGGGTTTATGGAACGGTATCTGAGCTAATTTGAAACCCTTGTTTTATGTATCACCCCACCTCACTTTTCCCGTTAAGCAGCCATAGTGTGTTTTCTGCATGTGTGACTCTGTTCTGTTTTGTAATTCAGTTCAAGTGTAACGGTTTTTACATTCCCTCTATAAGTGATACCTTATGAGAAGTGTCCTTTTCTGTGTGACTTATTTCACTTAGAATCGCCGTACCTAAATCCACTCATCATGCTGCTACTAGCCTTATGACATTGATTTCATGGCTGAGTGATATTCCATTGTACATAAGGACCACAACTTCTTTATCCATTTTTCTCTTTCCTGGGATATTGAAGGTGGAATGAAGTGGAGGTCCTTGTCAACAGAGCAGCCCTAAACTTTGGGGTGCTTGTGTCTTGCTGATTTTTCATTTTCCCAATTTATACCCCCATGAGTGGAAGTGCCCTATGCTCTCTAAGCTGTGTTTTTTAGATGTTTCAGGACACACCGTACACTTCTCCAGAGTGGCTGTTGGCAATTTACATCCCGCCCATCAGTGTAGCAAGGCTCCCATTTCTCCATGGCCTGTCCTGCATTTCTGGTTTTGAGACTTTTTTCAGCATGGCCCTTTTGACCGATGGGTAGCGAGTCTTCTTTGTAGCGCTGATTTGCCTTTCCAGGTTGCTTGGTTGGCCAAAAAGGGCGTATGCGTTTTTTCCTGAATATATTCAGGAAAAAACGCATACGCCCTTTTTGGCCAAGGGAATCATTGTCAACGTTTTGCCGCTTTTCATGTGCTTTAAAGGCGATTCGAATCTACCTCCTGAAATCTGTTTCCTGCAATTCTGCCTTGATTTCAAATCCTCTTCTTTGCCTTCCCTCAATATATTTGTGGACGAGAGTTATCATTTATAACTCTGCAGGTTTGTGAATTGCAGTGCCCTGAAGCTCCATTTTACAACTCGCTTTTTTGGGAGCTGGCCGCAAAAGCGCAGGATGGCTTCAGGCCCTGTTCCGGTTCCGGGGGGGAGGATGAGCCTGTGGTTCATTCTTCTTCCTGATGGGAAAATAGAGTGACCTGTGCCTGTCCCAACACCAAGAGCTAGTCTCTCACTGGTTCCCCGTCTACTCGTTCATCCTCAGGACAAATTGCAACCTGTACGGAACAGGAGGTTAAAGGTGCTGATGCTCCAAGTAGGGAGATTGTTAGTAAAGCGGCTGGAATGGCGAACCCGGGCACAAGGAGAAGAGAAATGAGGTGCGTATTAGAAACCTTTCCCCATCACATGGTGTACCATCTTTTTGTTTTCTCATGCATGTTTTCGATGTAGGAAGATGCCCTTGAACATGGAGATTTGGGACCCATGCGATGGGTACCACGCAGTATTACTTTAAAGGGTCTGCGTTTGCTCACCCAACCTCACCAAACCTCTCAGCCCCAAGAGTGTCCACCCTTATGTCTCATCCAGCTGTGGGTCTAGATATGGTCAATCCAGGTTGCATCACAGCCCCTGAACGCATTGTGTAAGAATTTCGCTCTCTTTCACTGTCTTTGTTTCATGGGTTTTTCAAAGTAATTTATTTTTATAATGGGGTTTAGCTGCTTTTCACTGCTGTGTTTATGCCGCTTTACACCCACTTGACACACTAACAGAGAGATATCAATACATAGGTTTTAAGATTATTACTAGTCAGATATATTCTTGTGCGGTGAATAGGGCGTGTTGAGTCCAGTTCTCTGAGCAAGGAGTAGGTCTTGTCTATTACATATTGGGTTTATGGAACGGTATCTGAGCTAATTTGAAACCCTTGTTTTATGTATCACCCCACCTCACTTTTCCCGTTAAGCAGCCATAGTGTGTTTTCTGCATGTGTGACTCTGTTCTGTTTTGTAATTCAGTTCAAGTGTAACGGTTTTTACATTCCCTCTATAAGTGATACCTTATGAGAAGTGTCCTTTTCTGTGTGACTTATTTCACTTAGAATCGCCGTACCTAAATCCACTCATCATGCTGCTACTAGCCTTATGACATTGATTTCATGGCTGAGTGATATTCCATTGTACATAAGGACCACAACTTCTTTATCCATTTTTCTCTTTCCTGGGATATTGAAGGTGGAATGAAGTGGAGGTCCTTGTCAACAGAGCAGCCCTAAACTTTGGGGTGCTTGTGTCTTGCTGATTTTTCATTTTCCCAATTTATACCCCCATGAGTGGAAGTGCCCTATGCTCTCTAAGCTGTGTTTTTTAGATGTTTCAGGACACACCGTACACTTCTCCAGAGTGGCTGTTGGCAATTTACATCCCGCCCATCAGTGTAGCAACGCTCCCATTTCTCCATGGCCTGTCCTGCATTTCTGGTTTTGAGACTCTTTTCAGCATGGCCCTTTTGACCGATGGGTAGCGAGTCTTCTTTGTAGCGCTGATTTGCCTTTCCAGGTTGCTTTGTTGGCCAAAAAGGGCGTATGCGTTTTTTCCTGAATATATTCAGGACAAAACGCATACGCCCTTTTTGGCCAAGGGCATCATTATCAACGTTTTGCCGCTTTTCATGTGCTTTAAAGGCGATTCGAATCTACCTCCTGAAATCTGTTTCCTGCAATTCTGCCTTGATTTCAAATCCTCTTCTTTGCCTTCCCTCAATATATTTGTGGTCGAGAGTTATCATTTATAACTCTGCAGGTTTGTGAATTGCAGTGCCCTGAAGCTCCATTTTACAACTCGCTTTTTAGGGAGCTGGCCGCAAAAGCGCAGGATGGCTTCAGGCCCTGTTCCGGTTCCGGGGGGGAGGATGAGCCTGTGGTTCATTCTTCTTCCTGATGGGAAAATAGAGTGACCTGTGCCTGTCCCAACACCAAGAGCTAGTCTCTCACTGGTTCCCCGTCTACCCGTTCATCCTCAGGACAAATTGCAACCTGTACGGAACAGGAGGTTAAAGGTGCTGATGCTCCAAGTAGGGAGATTGTTAGTAAAGCGGCTGGAATGGCGAACCCGGGCACAAGGAGAAGAGAAATGAGGTGCGTGTTAGAAACCTTTCCCCATCACATGGTGTACCATCTTTTTGTTTTCTCATGCATGTTTTCGATGTAGGAAGATGCCCTTGAACATGGAGATTTGGGACCCATGCGATGGGTACCACGCAGTATTACTTTAAAGGGTCTGCGTTTGCTCACCCAACCTCACCAAACCTCTCAGCCCCAAGAGTGTCCACCCTAATGTCTCATCCAGCTGTGGGTCTAGATATGGTCAATCCAGGTTGCATCACAGCCCCTGAACGCATTGTGTAAGAATTTCGCTCTCTTTCACTGTCTTTGTTTCATGGGTTTTTCAAAGTAATTTATTTTTATAATGGGGTTTAGCTGCTTTTCACTGCTGTGTTTATGCCGCTTTACACCCACTTGACACACTAACAGAGAGATATCAATACATAGGTTTTAAGATTATTACTAGTCAGATATATTCTTGTGCGGTGAATAGGGCGTGTTGAGTCCAGTTCTCTGAGCAAGGAGTAGGTCTTGTCTATTACATATTGGGTTTATGGAACGGTATCTGAGCTAATTTGAAACCCTTGTTTTATGTATCACCCCACCTCACTTTTCCCGTTAAGCAGCCATAGTGTGTTTTCTGCATGTGTGACTCTGTTCTGTTTTGTAATTCAGTTCAAGTGTAACGGTTTTTACATTCCCTCTATAAGTGATACCTTATGAGAAGTGTCCTTTTCTGTGTGACTTATTTCACTTAGAATCGCCGTACCTAAATCCACTCATCATGCTGCTACTAGCCTTATGACATTGATTTCATGGCTGAGTGATATTCCATTGTACATAAGGACCACAACTTCTTTATCCATTTTTCTCTTTCCTGGGATATTGAAGGTGGAATGAAGTGGAGGTCCTTGTCAACAGAGCAGCCCTAAACTTTGGGGTGCTTGTGTCTTGCTGATTTTTCATTTTCCCAATTTATACCCCCATGAGTGGAAGTGCCCTATGCTCTCTAAGCTGTGTTTTTTAGATGTTTCAGGACACACCGTACACTTCTCCAGAGTGGCTGTTGGCAATTTACATCCCGCCCATCAGTGTAGCAAGGCTCCCATTTCTCCATGGCCTGTCCTGCATTTCTGGTTTTGAGACTTTTTTCAGCATGGCCCTTTTGACCGATGGGTAGCGAGTCTTCTTTGTAGCGCTGATTTGCCTTTCCAGGTTGCTTGGTTGGCCAAAAAGGGCGTATGCGTTTTTTCCTGAATATATTCAGGAAAAAACGCATACGCCCTTTTTGGCCAAGGGAATCATTGTCAACGTTTTGCCGCTTTTCATGTGCTTTAAAGGCGATTCGAATCTACCTCCTGAAATCTGTTTCCTGCAATTCTGCCTTGATTTCAAATCCTCTTCTTTGCCTTCCCTCAATATATTTGTGGACGAGAGTTATCATTTATAACTCTGCAGGTTTGTGAATTGCAGTGCCCTGAAGCTCCATTTTACAACTCGCTTTTTTGGGAGCTGGCCGCAAAAGCGCAGGATGGCTTCAGGCCCTGTTCCGGTTCCGGGGGGGAGGATGAGCCTGTGGTTCATTCTTCTTCCTGATGGGAAAATAGAGTGACCTGTGCCTGTCCCAACACCAAGAGCTAGTCTCTCACTGGTTCCCCGTCTACTCGTTCATCCTCAGGACAAATTGCAACCTGTACGGAACAGGAGGTTAAAGGTGCTGATGCTCCAAGTAGGGAGATTGTTAGTAAAGCGGCTGGAATGGCGAACCCGGGCACAAGGAGAAGAGAAATGAGGTGCGTATTAGAAACCTTTCCCCATCACATGGTGTACCATCTTTTTGTTTTCTCATGCATGTTTTCGATGTAGGAAGATGCCCTTGAACATGGAGATTTGGGACCCATGCGATGGGTACCACGCAGTATTACTTTAAAGGGTCTGCATTTGCTCACCCAACCTCACCAAACCTCTCAGCCCCAAGAGTGTCCACCCTTATGTCTCATCCAGCTGTGGGTCTAGATATGGTCAATCCAGGTTGCATCACAGCCCCTGAACGCATTGTGTAAGAATTTCGCTCTCTTTCACTGTCTTTGTTTCATGGGTTTTTCAAAGTAATTTATTTTTATAATGGGGTTTAGCTGCTTTTCACTGCTGTGTTTATGCCGCTTTACACCCACTTGACACACTAACAGAGAGATATCAATACATAGGTTTTAAGATTATTACTAGTCAGATATATTCTTGTGCGGTGAATAGGGCGTGTTGAGTCCAGTTCTCTGAGCAAGGAGTAGGTCTTGTCTATTACATATTGGGTTTATGGAACGGTATCTGAGCTAATTTGAAACCCTTGTTTTATGTATCACCCCACCTCACTTTTCCCGTTAAGCAGCCATAGTGTGTTTTCTGCATGTGTGACTCTGTTCTGTTTTGTAATTCAGTTCAAGTGTAACGGTTTTTACATTCCCTCTATAAGTGATACCTTATGAGAAGTGTCCTTTTCTGTGTGACTTATTTCACTTAGAATCGCCGTACCTAAATCCACTCATCATGCTGCTACTAGCCTTATGACATTGATTTCATGGCTGAGTGATATTCCATTGTACATAAGGACCACAACTTCTTTATCCATTTTTCTCTTTCCTGGGATATTGAAGGTGGAATGAAGTGGAGGTCCTTGTCAACAGAGCAGCCCTAAACTTTGGGGTGCTTGTGTCTTGCTGATTTTTCATTTTCCCAATTTATACCCCCATGAGTGGAAGTGCCCTATGCTCTCTAAGCTGTGTTTTTTAGATGTTTCAGGACACACCGTACACTTCTCCAGAGTGGCTGTTGGCAATTTACATCCCGCCCATCAGTGTAGCAACGCTCCCATTTCTCCATGGCCTGTCCTGCATTTCTGGTTTTGAGACTCTTTTCAGCATGGCCCTTTTGACCGATGGGTAGCGAGTCTTCTTTGTAGCGCTGATTTGCCTTTCCAGGTTGCTTTGTTGGCCAAAAAGGGCGTATGCGTTTTTTCCTGAATATATTCAGGACAAAACGCATACGCCCTTTTTGGCCAAGGGCATCATTGTCAACGTTTTGCCGCTTTTCATGTGCTTTAAAGGCGATTCGAATCTACCTCCTGAAATCTGTTTCCTGCAATTCTGCCTTGATTTCAAATCCTCTTCTTTGCCTTCCCTCAATATATTTGTGGTCGAGAGTTATCATTTATAACTCTGCAGGTTTGTGAATTGCAGTGCCCTGAAGCTCCATTTTACAACTCGCTTTTTAGGGAGCTGGCCGCAAAAGCGCAGGATGGCTTCAGGCCCTGTTCCGGTTCCGGGGGGGAGGATGAGCCTGTGGTTCATTCTTCTTCCTGATGGGAAAATAGAGTGACCTGTGCCTGTCCCAACACCAAGAGCTAGTCTCTCACTGGTTCCCCGTCTACCCGTTCATCCTCAGGACAAATTGCAACCTGTACGGAACAGGAGGTTAAAGGTGCTGATGCTCCAAGTAGGGAGATTGTTAGTAAAGCGGCTGGAATGGCGAACCCGGGCACAAGGAGAAGAGAAATGAGGTGCGTGTTAGAAACCTTTCCCCATCACATGGTGTACCATCTTTTTGTTTTCTCATGCATGTTTTCGATGTAGGAAGATGCCCTTGAACATGGAGATTTGGGACCCATGCGATGGGTACCACGCAGTATTACTTTAAAGGGTCTGCGTTTGCTCACCCAACCTCACCAAACCTCTCAGCCCCAAGAGTGTCCACCCTAATGTCTCATCCAGCTGTGGGTCTAGATATGGTCAATCCAGGTTGCATCACAGCCCCTGAACGCATTGTGTAAGAATTTCGCTCTCTTTCACTGTCTTTGTTTCATGGGTTTTTCAAAGTAATTTATTTTTATAATGGGGTTTAGCTGCTTTTCACTGCTGTGTTTATGCCGCTTTACACCCACTTGACACACTAACAGAGAGATATCAATACATAGGTTTTAAGATTATTACTAGTCAGATATATTCTTGTGCGGTGAATAGGGCGTGTTGAGTCCAGTTCTCTGAGCAAGGAGTAGGTCTTGTCTATTACATATTGGGTTTATGGAACGGTATCTGAGCTAATTTGAAACCCTTGTTTTATGTATCACCCCACCTCACTTTTCCCGTTAAGCAGCCATAGTGTGTTTTCTGCATGTGTGACTCTGTTCTGTTTTGTAATTCAGTTCAAGTGTAACGGTTTTTACATTCCCTCTATAAGTGATACCTTATGAGAAGTGTCCTTTTCTGTGTGACTTATTTCACTTAGAATCGCCGTACCTAAATCCACTCATCATGCTGCTACTAGCCTTATGACATTGATTTCATGGCTGAGTGATATTCCATTGTACATAAGGACCACAACTTCTTTATCCATTTTTCTCTTTCCTGGGATATTGAAGGTGGAATGAAGTGGAGGTCCTTGTCAACAGAGCAGCCCTAAACTTTGGGGTGCTTGTGTCTTGCTGATTTTTCATTTTCCCAATTTATACCCCCATGAGTGGAAGTGCCCTATGCTCTCTAAGCTGTGTTTTTTAGATGTTTCAGGACACACCGTACACTTCTCCAGAGTGGCTGTTGGCAATTTACATCCCGCCCATCAGTGTAGCAAGGCTCCCATTTCTCCATGGCCTGTCCTGCATTTCTGGTTTTGAGACTTTTTTCAGCATGGCCCTTTTGACCGATGGGTAGCGAGTCTTCTTTGTAGCGCTGATTTGCCTTTCCAGGTTGCTTGGTTGGCCAAAAAGGGCGTATGCGTTTTTTCCTGAATATATTCAGGAAAAAACGCATACGCCCTTTTTGGCCAAGGGAATCATTGTCAACGTTTTGCCGCTTTTCATGTGCTTTAAAGGCGATTCGAATCTACCTCCTGAAATCTGTTTCCTGCAATTCTGCCTTGATTTCAAATCCTCTTCTTTGCCTTCCCTCAATATATTTGTGGACGAGAGTTATCATTTATAACTCTGCAGGTTTGTGAATTGCAGTGCCCTGAAGCTCCATTTTACAACTCGCTTTTTTGGGAGCTGGCCGCAAAAGCGCAGGATGGCTTCAGGCCCTGTTCCGGTTCCGGGGGGGAGGATGAGCCTGTGGTTAATTCTTCTTCCTGATGGGAAAATAGAGTGACCTGTGCCTGTCCCAACACCAAGAGCTAGTCTCTCACTGGTTCCCCGTCTACTCGTTCATCCTCAGGACAAATTGCAACCTGTACGGAACAGGAGGTTAAAGGTGCTGATGCTCCAAGTAGGGAGATTGTTAGTAAAGCGGCTGGAATGGCGAACCCGGGCACAAGGAGAAGAGAAATGAGGTGCGTATTAGAAACCTTTCCCCATCACATGGTGTACCATCTTTTTGTTTTCTCATGCATGTTTTCGATGTAGGAAGATGCCCTTGAACATGGAGATTTGGGACCCATGCGATGGGTACCACGCAGTATTACTTTAAAGGGTCTGCGTTTGCTCACCCAACCTCACCAAACCTCTCAGCCCCAAGAGTGTCCACCCTTATGTCTCATCCAGCTGTGGGTCTAGATATGGTCAATCCAGGTTGCATCACAGCCCCTGAACGCATTGTGTAAGAATTTCGCTCTCTTTCACTGTCTTTGTTTCATGGGTTTTTCAAAGTAATTTATTTTTATAATGGGGTTTAGCTGCTTTTCACTGCTGTGTTTATGCCGCTTTACACCCACTTGACACACTAAGAGAGAGATATCAATACATAGGTTTTAAGATTATTACTAGTCAGATATATTCTTGTGCGGTGAATAGGGCGTGTTGAGTCCAGTTCTCTGAGCAAGGAGTAGGTCTTGTCTATTACATATTGGGTTTATGGAACGGTATCTGAGCTAATTTGAAACCCTTGTTTTATGTATCACCCCACCTCACTTTTCCCGTTAAGCAGCCATAGTGTGTTTTCTGCATGTGTGACTCTGTTCTGTTTTGTAATTCAGTTCAAGTGTAACGGTTTTTACATTCCCTCTATAAGTGATACCTTATGAGAAGTGTCCTTTTCTGTGTGACTTATTTCACTTAGAATCGCCGTACCTAAATCCACTCATCATGCTGCTACTAGCCTTATGACATTGATTTCATGGCTGAGTGATATTCCATTGTACATAAGGACCACAACTTCTTTATCCATTTTTCTCTTTCCTGGGATATTGAAGGTGGAATGAAGTGGAGGTCCTTGTCAACAGAGCAGCCCTAAACTTTGGGGTGCTTGTGTCTTGCTGATTTTTCATTTTCCCAATTTATACCCCCATGAGTGGAAGTGCCCTATGCTCTCTAAGCTGTGTTTTTTAGATGTTTCAGGACACACCGTACACTTCTCCAGAGTGGCTGTTGGCAATTTACATCCCGCCCATCAGTGTAGCAACGCTCCCATTTCTCCATGGCCTGTCCTGCATTTCTGGTTTTGAGACTCTTTTCAGCATGGCCCTTTTGACCGATGGGTAGCGAGTCTTCTTTGTAGCGCTGATTTGCCTTTCCAGGTTGCTTTGTTGGCCAAAAAGGGCGTATGCGTTTTTTCCTGAATATATTCAGGACAAAACGCATACGCCCTTTTTGGCCAAGGGCATCATTGTCAACGTTTTGCCGCTTTTCATGTGCTTTAAAGGCGATTCGAATCTACCTCCTGAAATCTGTTTCCTGCAATTCTGCCTTGATTTCAAATCCTCTTCTTTGCCTTCCCTCAATATATTTGTGGTCGAGAGTTATCATTTATAACTCTGCAGGTTTGTGAATTGCAGTGCCCTGAAGCTCCATTTTACAACTCGCTTTTTAGGGAGCTGGCCGCAAAAGCGCAGGATGGCTTCAGGCCCTGTTCCGGTTCCGGGGGGGAGGATGAGCCTGTGGTTCATTCTTCTTCCTGATGGGAAAATAGAGTGACCTGTGCCTGTCCCAACACCAAGAGCTAGTCTCTCACTGGTTCCCCGTCTACCCGTTCATCCTCAGGACAAATTGCAACCTGTACGGAACAGGAGGTTAAAGGTGCTGATGCTCCAAGTAGGGAGATTGTTAGTAAAGCGGCTGGAATGGCGAACCCGGGCACAAGGAGAAGAGAAATGAGGTGCGTGTTAGAAACCTTTCCCCATCACATGGTGTACCATCTTTTTGTTTTCTCATGCATGTTTTCGATGTAGGAAGATGCCCTTGAACATGGAGATTTGGGACCCATGCGATGGGTACCACGCAGTATTACTTTAAAGGGTCTGCGTTTGCTCACCCAACCTCACCAAACCTCTCAGCCCCAAGAGTGTCCACCCTTATGTCTCATCCAGCTGTGGGTCTAGATATGGTCAATCCAGGTTGCATCACAGCCCCTGAACGCATTGTGTAAGAATTTCGCTCTCTTTCACTGTCTTTGTTTCATGGGTTTTTCAAAGTAATTTATTTTTATAATGGGGTTTAGCTGCTTTTCACTGCTGTGTTTATGCCGCTTTACACCCACTTGACACACTAACAGAGAGATATCAATACATAGGTTTTAAGATTATTACTAGTCAGATATATTCTTGTGCGGTGAATAGGGCGTGTTGAGTCCAGTTCTCTGAGCAAGGAGTAGGTCTTGTCTATTACATATTGGGTTTATGGAACGGTATCTGAGCTAATTTGAAACCCTTGTTTTATGTATCACCCCACCTCACTTTTCCCGTTAAGCAGCCATAGTGTGTTTTCTGCATGTGTGACTCTGTTCTGTTTTGTAATTCAGTTCAAGTGTAACGGTTTTTACATTCCCTCTATAAGTGATACCTTATGAGAAGTGTCCTTTTCTGTGTGACTTATTTCACTTAGAATCGCCGTACCTAAATCCACTCATCATGCTGCTACTAGCCTTATGACATTGATTTCATGGCTGAGTGATATTCCATTGTACATAAGGACCACAACTTCTTTATCCATTTTTCTCTTTCCTGGGATATTGAAGGTGGAATGAAGTGGAGGTCCTTGTCAACAGAGCAGCCCTAAACTTTGGGGTGCTTGTGTCTTGCTGATTTTTCATTTTCCCAATTTATACCCCCATGAGTGGAAGTGCCCTATGCTCTCTAAGCTGTGTTTTTTAGATGTTTCAGGACACACCGTACACTTCTCCAGAGTGGCTGTTGGCAATTTACATCCCGCCCATCAGTGTAGCAACGCTCCCATTTCTCCATGGCCTGTCCTGCATTTCTGGTTTTGAGACTCTTTTCAGCATGGCCCTTTTGACCGATGGGTAGCGAGTCTTCTTTGTAGCGCTGATTTGCCTTTCCAGGTTGCTTTGTTGGCCAAAAAGGGCGTATGCGTTTTTTCCTGAATATATTCAGGACAAAACGCATACGCCCTTTTTGGCCAAGGGCATCATTGTCAACGTTTTGCCGCTTTTCATGTGCTTTAAAGGCGATTCGAATCTACCTCCTGAAATCTGTTTCCTGCAATTCTGCCTTGATTTCAAATCCTCTTCTTTGCCTTCCCTCAATATATTTGTGGTCGAGAGTTATCATTTATAACTCTGCAGGTTTGTGAATTGCAGTGCCCTGAAGCTCCATTTTACAACTCGCTTTTTAGGGAGCTGGCCGCAAAAGCGCAGGATGGCTTCAGGCCCTGTTCCGGTTCCGGGGGGGAGGATGAGCCTGTGGTTCATTCTTCTTCCTGATGGGAAAATAGAGTGACCTGTGCCTGTCCCAACACCAAGAGCTAGTCTCTCACTGGTTCCCCGTCTACCCGTTCATCCTCAGGACAAATTGCAACCTGTACGGAACAGGAGGTTAAAGGTGCTGATGCTCCAAGTAGGGAGATTGTTAGTAAAGCGGCTGGAATGGCGAACCCGGGCACAAGGAGAAGAGAAATGAGGTGCGTGTTAGAAACCTTTCCCCATCACATGGTGTACCATCTTTTTGTTTTCTCATGCATGTTTTCGATGTAGGAAGATGCCCTTGAACATGGAGATTTGGGACCCATGCGATGGGTACCACGCAGTATTACTTTAAAGGGTCTGCGTTTGCTCACCCAACCTCACCAAACCTCTCAGCCCCAAGAGTGTCCACCCTTATGTCTCATCCAGCTGTGGGTCTAGATATGGTCAATCCAGGTTGCATCACAGCCCCTGAACGCATTGTGTAAGAATTTCGCTCTCTTTCACTGTCTTTGTTTCATGGGTTTTTCAAAGTAATTTATTTTTATAATGGGGTTTAGCTGCTTTTCACTGCTGTGTTTATGCCGCTTTACACCCACTTGACACACTAACAGAGAGATATCAATACATAGGTTTTAAGATTATTACTAGTCAGATATATTCTTGTGCGGTGAATAGGGCGTGTTGAGTCCAGTTCTCTGAGCAAGGAGTAGGTCTTGTCTATTACATATTGGGTTTATGGAACGGTATCTGAGCTAATTTGAAACCCTTGTTTTATGTATCACCCCACCTCACTTTTCCCGTTAAGCAGCCATAGTGTGTTTTCTGCATGTGTGACTCTGTTCTGTTTTGTAATTCAGTTCAAGTGTAACGGTTTTTACATTCCCTCTATAAGTGATACCTTATGAGAAGTGTCCTTTTCTGTGTGACTTATTTCACTTAGAATCGCCGTACCTAAATCCACTCATCATGCTGCTACTAGCCTTATGACATTGATTTCATGGCTGAGTGATATTCCATTGTACATAAGGACCACAACTTCTTTATCCATTTTTCTCTTTCCTGGGATATTGAAGGTGGAATGAAGTGGAGGTCCTTGTCAACAGAGCAGCCCTAAACTTTGGGGTGCTTGTGTCTTGCTGATTTTTCATTTTCCCAATTTATACCCCCATGAGTGGAAGTGCCCTATGCTCTCTAAGCTGTGTTTTTTAGATGTTTCAGGACACACCGTACACTTCTCCAGAGTGGCTGTTGGCAATTTACATCCCGCCCATCAGTGTAGCAAGGCTCCCATTTCTCCATGGCCTGTCCTGCATTTCTGGTTTTGAGACTTTTTTCAGCATGGCCCTTTTGACCGATGGGTAGCGAGTCTTCTTTGTAGCGCTGATTTGCCTTTCCAGGTTGCTTTGTTGGCCAAAAAGGGCGTATGCGTTTTTTCCTGAATATATTCAGGACAAAACGCATACGCCCTTTTTTGCCAAGGGCATCATTGTCAACGTTTTGCCGCTTTTCATGTGCTTTAAAGGCGATTCGAATCTACCTCCTGAAATCTGTTTCCTGCAATTCTGCCTTGATTTCAAATCCTCTTCTTTGCCTTCCCTCAATATATTTGTGGACGAGAGTTATCATTTATAACTCTGCAGGTTTGTGAATTGCAGTGCCCTGAAGCTCCATTTTACAACTCGCTTTTTTGGGAGCTGGCCGCAAAAGCGCAGGATGGCTTCAGGCCCTGTTCCGGTTCCGGGGGGGAGGATGAGCCTGTGGTTAATTCTTCTTCCTGATGGGAAAATAGAGTGACCTGTGCCTGTCGCAACACCAAGAGCTAGTCTCTCACTGGTTCCCCGTCTACTCGTTCATCCTCAGGACAAATTGCAACCTGTACGGAACAGGAGGTTAAAGGTGCTGATGCTCCAAGTAGGGAGATTGTTAGTAAAGCGGCTGGAATGGCGAACCCGGGCACAAGGAGAAGAGAAATGAGGTGCGTATTAGAAACCTTTCCCCATCACATGGTGTACCATCTTTTTGTTTTCTCATGCATGTTTTCGATGTAGGAAGATGCCCTTGAACATGGAGATTTGGGACCCATGCGATGGGTACCACGCAGTATTACTTTAAAGGGTCTGCGTTTGCTCACCCAACCTCACCAAACCTCTCAGCCCCAAGAGTGTCCACCCTTATGTCTCATCCAGCTGTGGGTCTAGATATGGTCAATCCAGGTTGCATCACAGCCCCTGAACGCATTGTGTAAGAATTTCGCTCTCTTTCACTGTCTTTGTTTCATGGGTTTTTCAAAGTAATTTATTTTTATAATGGGGTTTAGCTGCTTTTCACTGCTGTGTTTATGCCGCTTTACACCCACTTGACACACTAACAGAGAGATATCAATACATAGGTTTTAAGATTATTACTAGTCAGATATATTCTTGTGCGGTGAATAGGGCGTGTTGAGTCCAGTTCTCTGAGCAAGGAGTAGGTCTTGTCTATTACATATTGGGTTTATGGAACGGTATCTGAGCTAATTTGAAACCCTTGTTTTATGTATCACCCCACCTCACTTTTCCCGTTAAGCAGCCATAGTGTGTTTTCTGCATGTGTGACTCTGTTCTGTTTTGTAATTCAGTTCAAGTGTAACGGTTTTTACATTCCCTCTATAAGTGATACCTTATGAGAAGTGTCCTTTTCTGTGTGACTTATTTCACTTAGAATCGTCGTACCTAAATCCACTCATCATGCTGCTACTAGCCTTATGACATTGATTTCATGGCTGAGTGATATTCCATTGTACATAAGGACCACAACTTCTTTATCCATTTTTCTCTTTCCTGGGATATTGAAGGTGGAATGAAGTGGAGGTCCTTGTCAACAGAGCAGCCCTAAACTTTGGGGTGCTTGTGTCTTGCTGATTTTTCATTTTCCCAATTTATACCCCCATGAGTGGAAGTGCCCTATGCTCTCTAAGCTGTGTTTTTTAGATGTTTCAGGACACACCGTACACTTCTCCAGAGTGGCTGTTGGCAATTTACATCCCGCCCATCAGTGTAGCAAGGCTCCCATTTCTCCATGGCCTGTCCTGCATTTCTGGTTTTGAGACTCTTTTCAGCATGGCCCTTTTGACCGATGGGTAGCGAGTCTTCTTTGTAGCGCTGATTTGCCTTTCCAGGTTGCTTTGTTGGCCAAAAAGGGCGTATGCGTTTTTTCCTGAATATATTCAGGAAAAAACGCATACGCCCTTTTTGGCCAAGGGCATCATTGTCAACGTTTTGCCGCTTTTCATGTGCTTTAAAGGCGATTCGAATCTACCTCCTGAAATCTGTTTCCTGCAATTCTGCCTTGATTTCAAATCCTCTTCTTTGCCTTCCCTCAATATATTTGTGGACGAGAGTTATCATTTATAACTCTGCAGGTTTGTGAATTGCAGTGCCCTGAAGCTCCATTTTACAACTCGCTTTTTTGGGAGCTGGCCGCAAAAGCGCAGGATGGCTTCAGGCCCTGTTCCGGTTCCGGGGGGGAGGATGAGCCTGTGGTTCATTCTTCTTCCTGATGGGAAAATAGAGTGACCTGTGCCTGTCCCAACACCAAGAGCTAGTCTCTCACTGGTTCCCCGTCTACCCGTTCATCCTCAGGACAAATTGCAACCTGTACGGAACAGGAGGTTAAAGGTGCTGATGCTCCAAGTAGGGAGATTGTTAGTAAAGCGGCTGGAATGGCGAACCCGGGCACAAGGAGAAGAGAAATGAGGTGCGTGTTAGAAACCTTTCCCCATCACATGGTGTACCATCTTTTTGTTTTCTCATGCATGTTTTCGATGTAGGAAGATGCCCTTGAACATGGAGATTTGGGACCCATGCGATGGGTACCACGCAGTATTACTTTAAAGGGTCTGCGTTTGCTCACCCAACCTCACCAAACCTCTCAGCCCCAAGAGTGTCCACCCTTATGTCTCATCCAGCTGTGGGTCTAGATATGGTCAATCCAGGTTGCATCACAGCCCCTGAACGCATTGTGTAAGAATTTCGCTCTCTTTCACTGTCTTTGTTTCATGGGTTTTTCAAAGTAATTTATTTTTATAATGGGGTTTAGCTGCTTTTCACTGCTGTGTTTATGCCGCTTTACACCCACTTGACACACTAACAGAGAGATATCAATACATAGGTTTTAAGATTATTACTAGTCAGATATATTCTTGTGCGGTGAATAGGGCGTGTTGAGTCCAGTTCTCTGAGCAAGGAGTAGGTCTTGTCTATTACATATTGGGTTTATGGAACGGTATCTGAGCTAATTTGAAACCCTTGTTTTATGTATCACCCCACCTCACTTTTCCCGTTAAGCAGCCATAGTGTGTTTTCTGCATGTGTGACTCTGTTCTGTTTTGTAATTCAGTTCAAGTGTAACGGTTTTTACATTCCCTCTATAAGTGATACCTTATGAGAAGTGTCCTTTTCTGTGTGACTTATTTCACTTAGAATCGCCGTACCTAAATCCACTCATCATGCTGCTACTAGCCTTATGACATTGATTTCATGGCTGAGTGATATTCCATTGTACATAAGGACCACAACTTCTTTATCCATTTTTCTCTTTCCTGGGATATTGAAGGTGGAATGAAGTGGAGGTCCTTGTCAACAGAGCAGCCCTAAACTTTGGGGTGCTTGTGTCTTGCTGATTTTTCATTTTCCCAATTTATACCCCCATGAGTGGAAGTGCCCTATGCTCTCTAAGCTGTGTTTTTTAGATGTTTCAGGACACACCGTACACTTCTCCAGAGTGGCTGTTGGCAATTTACATCCCGCCCATCAGTGTAGCAAGGCTCCCATTTCTCCATGGCCTGTCCTGCATTTCTGGTTTTGAGACTTTTTTCAGCATGGCCCTTTTGACCGATGGGTAGCGAGTCTTCTTTGTAGCGCTGATTTGCCTTTCCAGGTTGCTTTGTTGGCCAAAAAGGGCGTATGCGTTTTTTCCTGAATATATTCAGGACAAAACGCATACGCCCTTTTTGGCCAAGGGCATCATTGTCAACGTTTTGCCGCTTTTCATGTGCTTTAAAGGCGATTCGAATCTACCTCCTGAAATCTGTTTCCTGCAATTCTGCCTTGATTTCAAATCCTCTTCTTTGCCTTCCCTCAATATATTTGTGGACGAGAGTTATCATTTATAACTCTGCAGGTTTGTGAATTGCAGTGCCCTGAAGCTCCATTTTACAACTCGCTTTTTTGGGAGCTGGCCGCAAAAGCGCAGGATGGCTTCAGGCCCTGTTCCGGTTCCGGGGGGGAGGATGAGCCTGTGGTTAATTCTTCTTCCTGATGGGAAAATAGAGTGACCTGTGCCTGTCCCAACACCAAGAGCTAGTCTCTCACTGGTTCCCCGTCTACTCGTTCATCCTCAGGACAAATTGCAACCTGTACGGAACAGGAGGTTAAAGGTGCTGATGCTCCAAGTAGGGAGATTGTTAGTAAAGCGGCTGGAATGGCGAACCCGGGCACAAGGAGAAGAGAAATGAGGTGCGTATTAGAAACCTTTCCCCATCACATGGTGTACCATCTTTTTGTTTTCTCATGCATGTTTTCGATGTAGGAAGATGCCCTTGAACATGGAGATTTGGGACCCATGCGATGGGTACCACGCAGTATTACTTTAAAGGGTCTGCGTTTGCTCACCCAACCTCACCAAAACTCTCAGCCCCAAGAGTGTCCACCCTTATGTCTCATCCAGCTGTGGGTCTAGATATGGTCAATCCAGGTTGCATCACAGCCCCTGAACGCATTGTGTAAGAATTTCGCTCTCTTTCACTGTCTTTGTTTCATGGGTTTTTCAAAGTAATTTATTTTTATAATGGGGTTTAGCTGCTTTTCACTGCTGTGTTTATGCTGCTTTACACCCACTTGACACACTAACAGAGAGATATCAATACATAGGTTTTAAGATTATTACTAGTCAGATATATTCTTGTGCGGTGAATAGGGCGTGTTGAGTCCAGTTCTCTGAGCAAGGAGTAGGTCTTGTCTATTACATATTGGGTTTATGGAACGGTATCTGAGCTAATTTGAAACCCTTGTTTTATGTATCACCCCACCTCACTTTTCCCGTTAAGCAGCCATAGTGTGTTTTCTGCATGTGTGACTCTGTTCTGTTTTGTAATTCAGTTCAAGTGTAATGGTTTTTACATTCCCTCTATAAGTGATACCTTATGAGAAGTGTCCTTTTCTGTGTGACTTATTTCACTTAGAATCGCCGTACCTAAATCCACTCATCATGCTGCTACTAGCCTTATGACATTGATTTCATGGCTGAGTGATATTCCATTGTACATAAGGACCACAACTTCTTTATCCATTTTTCTCTTTCCTGGGATATTGAAGGTGGAATGAAGTGGAGGTCCTTGTCAACAGAGCAGCCCTAAACTTTGGGGTGCTTGTGTCTTGCTGATTTTTCATTTTCCCAATTTATACCCCCATGAGTGGAAGTGCCCTATGCTCTCTAAGCTGTGTTTTTTAGATGTTTCAGGACACACCGTACACTTCTCCAGAGTGGCTGTTGGCAATTTACATCCCGCCCATCAGTGTAGCAAGGCTCCCATTTCTCCATGGCCTGTCCTGCATTTCTGGTTTTGAGACTCTTTTCAGCATGGCCCTTTTGACCGATGGGTAGCGAGTCTTCTTTGTAGCGCTGATTTGCCTTTCCAGGTTGCTTTGTTGGCCAAAAAGGGCGTATGCGTTTTTTCCTGAATATATTCAGGACAAAACGCATACGCCCTTTTTGGCCAAGGGCATCATTGTCAACGTTTTGCCGCTTTTCATGTGCTTTAAAGGCGATTCGAATCTACCTCCTGAAATCTGTTTCCTGCAATTCTGCCTTGATTTCAAATCCTCTTCTTTGCCTTCCCTCAATATATTTGTGGACGAGAGTTATCATTTATAACTCTGCAGGTTTGTGAATTGCAGTGCCCTGAAGCTCCATTTTACAACTCGCTTTTTTGGGAGCTGGCCGCAAAAGCGCAGGATGGCTTCAGGCCCTGTTCCGGTTCCGGGGGGGAGGATGAGCCTGTGGTTAATTCTTCTTCCTGATGGGAAAATAGAGTGACCTGTGCCTGTCCCAACACCAAGAGCTAGTCTCTCACTGGTTCCCCGTCTACTCGTTCATCCTCAGGACAAATTGCAACCTGTACGGAACAGGAGGTTAAAGGTGCTGATGCTCCAAGTAGGGAGATTGTTAGTAAAGCGGCTGGAATGGCGAACCCGGGCACAAGGAGAAGAGAAATGAGGTGCGTATTAGAAACCTTTCCCCATCACATGGTGTACCATCTTTTTGTTTTCTCATGCTTGTTTTCGATGTAGGAAGATGCCCTTGAACATGGAGATTTGGGACCCATGCGATGGGTACCACGCAGTATTACTTTAAAGGGTCTGCGTTTGCTCACCCAACCTCACCAAACCTCTCAGCCCCAAGAGTGTCCACCCTTATGTCTCATCCAGCTGTGGGTCTAGATATGGTCAATCCAGGTTGCATCACAGCCCCTGAACGCATTGTGTAAGAATTTCGCTCTCTTTCACTGTCTTTGTTTCATGGGTTTTTCAAAGTAATTTATTTTTATAATGGGGTTTAGCTGCTTTTCACTGCTGTGTTTATGCCGCTTTACACCCACTTGACACACTAACAGAGAGATATCAATACATAGGTTTTAAGATTATTACTAGTCAGATATATTCTTGTGCGGTGAATAGGGCGTGTTGAGTCCAGTTCTCTGAGCAAGGAGTAGTTCTTGTCTATTACATATTGGGTTTATGGAACGGTATCTGAGCTAATTTGAAACCCTTGTTTTATGTATCACCCCACCTCACTTTTCCCGTTAAGCAGCCATAGTGTGTTTTCTGCATGTGTGACTCTGTTCTGTTTTGTAATTCAGTTCAAGTGTAACGGTTTTTACATTCCCTCTATAAGTGATACCTTATGAGAAGTGTCCTTTTCTGTGTGACTTATTTCACTTAGAATCGCCGTACCTAAATCCACTCATCATGCTGCTACTAGCCTTATGACATTGATTTCATGGCTGAGTGATATTCCATTGTACATAAGGACCACAACTTCTTTATCCATTTTTCTCTTTCCTGGGATATTGAAGGTGGAATGAAGTGGAGGTCCTTGTCAACAGAGCAGCCCTAAACTTTGGGGTGCTTGTGTCTTGCTGATTTTTCATTTTCCCAATTTATACCCCCATGAGTGGAAGTGCCCTATGCTCTCTAAGCTGTGTTTTTTAGATGTTTCAGGACACACCGTACACTTCTCCAGAGTGGCTGTTGGCAATTTACATCCCGCCCATCAGTGTAGCAAGGCTCCCATTTCTCCATGGCCTGTCCTGCATTTCTGGTTTTGAGACTCTTTTCAGCATGGCCCTTTTGACCGATGGGTAGCGAGTCTTCTTTGTAGCGCTGATTTGCCTTTCCAGGTTGCTTTGTTGGCCAAAAAGGGCGTATGCGTTTTTTCCTGAATATATTCAGGAAAAAACGCATACGCCCTTTTTGGCCAAGGGCATCATTGTCAACGTTTTGCCGCTTTTCATGTGCTTTAAAGGCGATTCGAATCTACCTCCTGAAATCTGTTTCCTGCAATTCTGCCTTGATTTCAAATCCTCTTCTTTGCCTTCCCTCAATATATTTGTGGACGAGAGTTATCATTTATAACTCTGCAGGTTTGTGAATTGCAGTGCCCTGAAGCTCCATTTTACAACTCGCTTTTTTGGGAGCTGGCCGCAAAAGCGCAGGATGGCTTCAGGCCCTGTTCCGGTTCCGGGGGGGAGGATGAGCCTGTGGTTCATTCTTCTTCCTGATGGGAAAATAGAGTGACCTGTGCCTGTCCCAACACCAAGAGCTAGTCTCTCACTGGTTCCCCGTCTACCCGTTCATCCTCAGGACAAATTGCAACCTGTACAGAACAGGAGGTTAAAGGTGCTGATGCTCCAAGTAGGGAGATTGTTAGTAAAGCGGCTGGAATGGCGAACCCGGGCACAAGGAGAAGAGAAATGAGGTGCGTATTAGAAACCTTTCCCCATCACATGGTGTACCATCTTTTTGTTTTCTCATGCATGTTTTCGATGTAGGAAGATGCCCTTGAACCTGGAGATTTGGGACCCATGCGATGGGTACCACGCAGTATTACTTTAAAGGGTCTGCGTTTGCTCACCCAACCTCACCAAACCTCTCAGCCCCAAGAGTGTCCACCCTTATGTCTCATCCAGCTGTGGGTCTAGATATGGTCAATCCAGGTTGCATCACAGCCCCTGAACGCATTGTGTAAGAATTTCGCTCTCTTTCACTGTCTTTGTTTCATGGGTTTTTCAAAGTAATTTATTTTTATAATGGGGTTTAGCTGCTTTTCACTGCTGTGTTTATGCCGCTTTACACCCACTTGACACACTAAGAGAGAGATATCAATACATAGGTTTTAAGATTATTACTAGTCAGATATATTCTTGTGCGGTGAATAGGGCGTGTTGAGTCCAGTTCTCTGAGCAAGGAGTAGGTCTTGTCTATTACATATTGGGTTTATGGAACGGTATCTGAGCTAATTTGAAACCCTTGTTTTATGTATCACCCCACCTCACTTTTCCCGTTAAGCAGCCATAGTGTGTTTTCTGCATGTGTGACTCTGTTCTGTTTTGTAATTCAGTTCAAGTGTAACGGTTTTTACCTTCCCTCTATAAGTGATACCTTATGAGAAGTGTCCTTTTCTGTGTGACTTATTTCACTTAGAATCGCCGTACCTAAATCCACTCATCATGCTGCTACTAGCCTTATGACATTGATTTCATGGCTGAGTGATATTCCATTGTACATAAGGACCACAACTTCTTTATCCATTTTTCTCTTTCCTGGGATATTGAAGGTGGAATGAAGTGGAGGTCCTTGTCAACAGAGCAGCCCTAAACTTTGGGGTGCTTGTGTCTTGCTGATTTTTCATTTTCCCAATTTATACCCCCATGAGTGGAAGTGCCCTATGCTCTCTAAGCTGTGTTTTTTAGATGTTTCAGGACACACCGTACACTTCTCCAGAGTGGCTGTTGGCAATTTACATCCCGCCCATCAGTGTAGCAAGGCTCCCATTTCTCCATGGCCTGTCCTGCATTTCTGGTTTTGAGACTTTTTTCAGCATGGCCCTTTTGACCGATGGGTAGCGAGTCTTCTTTGTAGCGCTGATTTGCCTTTCCAGGTTGCTTTGTTGGCCAAAAAGGGCGTATGCGTTTTTTCCTGAATATATTCAGGAAAAAACGCATACGCCCTTTTTGGCCAAGGGCATCATTGTCAACGTTTTGCCGCTTTTCATGTGCTTTAAAGGCGATTCGAATCTACCTCCTGAAATCTGTTTCCTGCAATTCTGCCTTGATTTCAAATCCTCTTCTTTGCCTTCCCTCAATATATTTGTGGACGAGAGTTATCATTTATAACTCTGCAGGTTTGTGAATTGCAGTGCCCTGAAGCTCCATTTTACAACTCGCTTTTTTGGGAGCTGGCCGCAAAAGCGCAGGATGGCTTCAGGCCCTGTTCCGGTTCCGGGGGGGAGGATGAGCCTGTGGTTCATTCTTCTTCCTGATGGGAAAATAGAGTGACCTGTGCCTGTCCCAACACCAAGAGCTAGTCTCTCACTGGTTCCCCGTCTACCCGTTCATCCTCAGGACAAATTGCAACCTGTACAGAACAGGAGGTTAAAGGTGCTGATGCTCCAAGTAGGGAGATTGTTAGTAAAGCGGCTGGAATGGCGAACCCGGGCACAAGGAGAAGAGAAATGAGGTGCGTATTAGAAACCTTTCCCCATCACATGGTGTACCATCTTTTTGTTTTCTCATGCATGTTTTCGATGTAGGAAGATGCCCTTGAACATGGAGATTTGGGACCCATGCGATGGGTACCACGCAGTATTACTTTAAAGGGTCTGCGTTTGCTCACCCAACCTCACCAAACCTCTCAGCCCCAAGAGTGTCCACCCTTATGTCTCATCCAGCTGTGGGTCTAGATATGGTCAATCCAGGTTGCATCACAGCCCCTGAACGCATTGTGTAAGAATTTCGCTCTCTTTCACTGTCTTTGTTTCATGGGTTTTTCAAAGTAATTTATTTTTATAATGGGGTTTAGCTGCTTTTCACTGCTGTGTTTATGCTGCTTTACACCCACTTGACACACTAACAGAGAGATATCAATACATAGGTTTTAAGATTATTACTAGTCAGATATATTCTTGTGCGGTGAATAGGGCGTGTTGAGTCCAGTTCTCTGAGCAAGGAGTAGGTCTTGTCTATTACATATTGGGTTTATGGAACGGTATCTGAGCTAATTTGAAACCCTTGTTTTATGTATCACCCCACCTCACTTTTCCCGTTAAGCAGCCATAGTGTGTTTTCTGCATGTGTGACTCTGTTCTGTTTTGTAATTCAGTTCAAGTGTAATGGTTTTTACATTCCCTCTATAAGTGATACCTTATGAGAAGTGTCCTTTTCTGTGTGACTTATTTCACTTAGAATCGCCGTACCTAAATCCACTCATCATGCTGCTACTAGCCTTATGACATTGATTTCATGGCTGAGTGATATTCCATTGTACATAAGGACCACAACTTCTTTATCCATTTTTCTCTTTCCTGGGATATTGAAGGTGGAATGAAGTGGAGGTCCTTGTCAACAGAGCAGCCCTAAACTTTGGGGTGCTTGTGTCTTGCTGATTTTTCATTTTCCCAATTTATACCCCCATGAGTGGAAGTGCCCTATGCTCTCTAAGCTGTGTTTTTTAGATGTTTCAGGACACACCGTACACTTCTCCAGAGTGGCTGTTGGCAATTTACATCCCGCCCATCAGTGTAGCAAGGCTCCCATTTCTCCATGGCCTGTCCTGCATTTCTGGTTTTGAGACTTTTTTCAGCATGGCCCTTTTGACCGATGGGTAGCGAGTCTTCTTTGTAGCGCTGATTTGCCTTTCCAGGTTGCTTTGTTGGCCAAAAAGGGCGTATGCGTTTTTTCCTGAATATATTCAGGACAAAACGCATACGCCCTTTTTGGCCAAGGGCATCATTGTCAACGTTTTGCCGCTTTTCATGTGCTTTAAAGGCGATTCGAATCTACCTCCTGAAATCTGTTTCCTGCAATTCTGCCTTGATTTCAAATCCTCTTCTTTGCCTTCCCTCAATATATTTGTGGACGAGAGTTATCATTTATAACTCTGCAGGTTTGTGAATTGCAGTGCCCTGAAGCTCCATTTTACAACTCGCTTTTTTGGGAGCTGGCCGCAAAAGCGCAGGATGGCTTCAGGCCCTGTTCCGGTTCCGGGGGGGAGGATGAGCCTGTGGTTAATTCTTCTTCCTGATGGGAAAATAGAGTGACCTGTGCCTGTCCCAACACCAAGAGCTAGTCTCTCACTGGTTCCCCGTCTACTCGTTCATCCTCAGGACAAATTGCAACCTGTACGGAACAGGAGGTTAAAGGTGCTGATGCTCCAAGTAGGGAGATTGTTAGTAAAGCGGCTGGAATGGCGAACCCGGGCACAAGGAGAAGAGAAATGAGGTGCGTATTAGAAACCTTTCCCCATCACATGGTGTACCATCTTTTTGTTTTCTCATGCTTGTTTTCGATGTAGGAAGATGCCCTTGAACATGGAGATTTGGGACCCATGCGATGGGTACCACGCAGTATTACTTTAAAGGGTCTGCGTTTGCTCACCCAACCTCACCAAACCTCTCAGCCCCAAGAGTGTCCACCCTTATGTCTCATCCAGCTGTGGGTCTAGATATGGTCAATCCAGGTTGCATCACAGCCCCTGAACGCATTGTGTAAGAATTTCGCTCTCTTTCACTGTCTTTGTTTCATGGGTTTTTCAAAGTAATTTATTTTTATAATGGGGTTTAGCTGCTTTTCACTGCTGTGTTTATGCCGCTTTACACCCACTTGACACACTAACAGAGAGATATCAATACATAGGTTTTAAGATTATTACTAGTCAGATATATTCTTGTGCGGTGAATAGGGCGTGTTGAGTCCAGTTCTCTGAGCAAGGAGTAGGTCTTGTCTATTACATATTGGGTTTATGGAACGGTATCTGAGCTAATTTGAAACCCTTGTTTTATGTATCACCCCACCTCACTTTTCCCGTTAAGCAGCCATAGTGTGTTTTCTGCATGTGTGACTCTGTTCTGTTTTGTAATTCAGTTCAAGTGTAACGGTTTTTACATTCCCTCTATAAGTGATACCTTATGAGAAGTGTCCTTTTCTGTGTGACTTATTTCACTTAGAATCGCCGTACCTAAATCCACTCATCATGCTGCTACTAGCCTTATGACATTGATTTCATGGCTGAGTGATATTCCATTGTACATAAGGACCACAACTTCTTTATCCATTTTTCTCTTTCCTGGGATATTGAAGGTGGAATGAAGTGGAGGTCCTTGTCAACAGAGCAGCCCTAAACTTTGGGGTGCTTGTGTCTTGCTGATTTTTCATTTTCCCAATTTATACCCCCATGAGTGGAAGTGCCCTATGCTCTCTAAGCTGTGTTTTTTAGATGTTTCAGGACACACCGTACACTTCTCCAGAGTGGCTGTTGGCAATTTACATCCCGCCCATCAGTGTAGCAAGGCTCCCATTTCTCCATGGCCTGTCCTGCATTTCTGGTTTTGAGACTCTTTTCAGCATGGCCCTTTTGACCGATGGGTAGCGAGTCTTCTTTGTAGCGCTGATTTGCCTTTCCAGGTTGCTTTGTTGGCCAAAAAGGGCGTATGCGTTTTTTCCTGAATATATTCAGGAAAAAACGCATACGCCCTTTTTGGCCAAGGGCATCATTGTCAACGTTTTGCCGCTTTTCATGTGCTTTAAAGGCGATTCGAATCTACCTCCTGAAATCTGTTTCCTGCAATTCTGCCTTGATTTCAAATCCTCTTCTTTGCCTTCCCTCAATATATTTGTGGACGAGAGTTATCATTTATAACTCTGCAGGTTTGTGAATTGCAGTGCCCTGAAGCTCCATTTTACAACTCGCTTTTTTGGGAGCTGGCCGCAAAAGCGCAGGATGGCTTCAGGCCCTGTTCCGGTTCCGGGGGGGAGGATGAGCCTGTGGTTCATTCTTCTTCCTGATGGGAAAATAGAGTGACCTGTGCCTGTCCCAACACCAAGAGCTAGTCTCTCACTGGTTCCCCGTCTACCCGTTCATCCTCAGGACAAATTGCAACCTGTACAGAACAGGAGGTTAAAGGTGCTGATGCTCCAAGTAGGGAGATTGTTAGTAAAGCGGCTGGAATGGCGAACCCGGGCACAAGGAGAAGAGAAATGAGGTGCGTATTAGAAACCTTTCCCCATCACATGGTGTACCATCTTTTTGTTTTCTCATGCATGTTTTCGATGTAGGAAGATGCCCTTGAACCTGGAGATTTGGGACCCATGCGATGGGTACCACGCAGTATTACTTTAAAGGGTCTGCGTTTGCTCACCCAACCTCACCAAACCTCTCAGCCCCAAGAGTGTCCACCCTTATGTCTCATCCAGCTGTGGGTCTAGATATGGTCAATCCAGGTTGCATCACAGCCCCTGAACGCATTGTGTAAGAATTTCGCTCTCTTTCACTGTCTTTGTTTCATGGGTTTTTCAAAGTAATTTATTTTTATAATGGGGTTTAGCTGCTTTTCACTGCTGTGTTTATGCCGCTTTACACCCACTTGACACACTAAGAGAGAGATATCAATACATAGGTTTTAAGATTATTACTAGTCAGATATATTCTTGTGCGGTGAATAGGGCGTGTTGAGTCCAGTTCTCTGAGCAAGGAGTAGGTCTTGTCTATTACATATTGGGTTTATGGAACGGTATCTGAGCTAATTTGAAACCCTTGTTTTATGTATCACCCCACCTCACTTTTCCCGTTAAGCAGCCATAGTGTGTTTTCTGCATGTGTGACTCTGTTCTGTTTTGTAATTCAGTTCAAGTGTAACGGTTTTTACCTTCCCTCTATAAGTGATACCTTATGAGAAGTGTCCTTTTCTGTGTGACTTATTTCACTTAGAATCGCCGTACCTAAATCCACTCATCATGCTGCTACTAGCCTTATGACATTGATTTCATGGCTGAGTGATATTCCATTGTACATAAGGACCACAACTTCTTTATCCATTTTTCTCTTTCCTGGGATATTGAAGGTGGAATGAAGTGGAGGTCCTTGTCAACAGAGCAGCCCTAAACTTTGGGGTGCTTGTGTCTTGCTGATTTTTCATTTTCCCAATTTATACCCCCATGAGTGGAAGTGCCCTATGCTCTCTAAGCTGTGTTTTTTAGATGTTTCAGGACACACCGTACACTTCTCCAGAGTGGCTGTTGGCAATTTACATCCCGCCCATCAGTGTAGCAAGGCTCCCATTTCTCCATGGCCTGTCCTGCATTTCTGGTTTTGAGACTTTTTTCAGCATGGCCCTTTTGACCGATGGGTAGCGAGTCTTCTTTGTAGCGCTGATTTGCCTTTCCAGGTTGCTTTGTTGGCCAAAAAGGGCGTATGCGTTTTTTCCTGAATATATTCAGGAAAAAACGCATACGCCCTTTTTGGCCAAGGGCATCATTGTCAACGTTTTGCCGCTTTTCATGTGCTTTAAAGGCGATTCGAATCTACCTCCTGAAATCTGTTTCCTGCAATTCTGCCTTGATTTCAAATCCTCTTCTTTGCCTTCCCTCAATATATTTGTGGACGAGAGTTATCATTTATAACTCTGCAGGTTTGTGAATTGCAGTGCCCTGAAGCTCCATTTTACAACTCGCTTTTTTGGGAGCTGGCCGCAAAAGCGCAGGATGGCTTCAGGCCCTGTTCCGGTTCCGGGGGGGAGGATGAGCCTGTGGTTCATTCTTCTTCCTGATGGGAAAATAGAGTGACCTGTGCCTGTCCCAACACCAAGAGCTAGTCTCTCACTGGTTCCCCGTCTACCCGTTCATCCTCAGGACAAATTGCAACCTGTACAGAACAGGAGGTTAAAGGTGCTGATGCTCCAAGTAGGGAGATTGTTAGTAAAGCGGCTGGAATGGCGAACCCGGGCACAAGGAGAAGAGAAATGAGGTGCGTATTAGAAACCTTTCCCCATCACATGGTGTACCATCTTTTTGTTTTCTCATGCTTGTTTTCGATGTAGGAAGATGCCCTTGAACATGGAGATTTGGGACCCATGCGATGGGTACCACGCAGTATTACTTTAAAGGGTCTGCGTTTGCTCACCCAACCTCACCAAACCTCTCAGCCCCAAGAGTGTCCACCCTTATGTCTCATCCAGCTGTGGGTCTAGATATGGTCAATCCAGGTTGCATCACAGCCCCTGAACGCATTGTGTAAGAATTTCGCTCTCTTTCACTGTCTTTGTTTCATGGGTTTTTCAAAGTAATTTATTTTTATAATGGGGTTTAGCTGCTTTTCACTGCTGTGTTTATGCCGCTTTACACCCACTTGACACACTAACAGAGAGATATCAATACATAGGTTTTAAGATTATTACTAGTCAGATATATTCTTGTGCGGTGAATAGGGCGTGTTGAGTCCAGTTCTCTGAGCAAGGAGTAGGTCTTGTCTATTACATATTGGGTTTATGGAACGGTATCTGAGCTAATTTGAAACCCTTGTTTTATGTATCACCCCACCTCACTTTTCCCGTTAAGCAGCCATAGTGTGTTTTCTGCATGTGTGACTCTGTTCTGTTTTGTAATTCAGTTCAAGTGTAACGGTTTTTACCTTCCCTCTATAAGTGATACCTTATGAGAAGTGTCCTTTTCTGTGTGACTTATTTCACTTAGAATCGCCGTACCTAAATCCACTCATCATGCTGCTACTAGCCTTATGACATTGATTTCATGGCTGAGTGATATTCCATTGTACATAAGGACCACAACTTCTTTATCCATTTTTCTCTTTCCTGGGATATTGAAGGTGGAATGAAGTGGAGGTCCTTGTCAACAGAGCAGCCCTAAACTTTGGGGTGCTTGTGTCTTGCTGATTTTTCATTTTCCCAATTTATACCCCCATGAGTGGAAGTGCCCTATGCTCTCTAAGCTGTGTTTTTTAGATGTTTCAGGACACACCGTACACTTCTCCAGAGTGGCTGTTGGCAATTTACATCCCGCCCATCAGTGTAGCAAGGCTCCCATTTCTCCATGGCCTGTCCTGCATTTCTGGTTTTGAGACTTTTTTCAGCATGGCCCTTTTGACCGATGGGTAGCGAGTCTTCTTTGTAGCGCTGATTTGCCTTTCCAGGTTGCTTTGTTGGCCAAAAAGGGCGTATGCGTTTTTTCCTGAATATATTCAGGAAAAAACGCATACGCCCTTTTTGGCCAAGGGCATCATTGTCAACGTTTTGCCGCTTTTCATGTGCTTTAAAGGCGATTCGAATCTACCTCCTGAAATCTGTTTCCTGCAATTCTGCCTTGATTTCAAATCCTCTTCTTTGCCTTCCCTCAATATATTTGTGGACGAGAGTTATCATTTATAACTCTGCAGGTTTGTGAATTGCAGTGCCCTGAAGCTCCATTTTACAACTCGCTTTTTTGGGAGCTGGCCGCAAAAGCGCAGGATGGCTTCAGGCCCTGTTCCGGTTCCGGGGGGGAGGATGAGCCTGTGGTTCATTCTTCTTCCTGATGGGAAAATAGAGTGACCTGTGCCTGTCCCAACACCAAGAGCTAGTCTCTCACTGGTTCCCCGTCTACCCGTTCATCCTCAGGACAAATTGCAACCTGTACAGAACAGGAGGTTAAAGGTGCTGATGCTCCAAGTAGGGAGATTGTTAGTAAAGCGGCTGGAATGGCGAACCCGGGCACAAGGAGAAGAGAAATGAGGTGCGTATTAGAAACCTTTCCCCATCACATGGTGTACCATCTTTTTGTTTTCTCATGCATGTTTTCGATGTAGGAAGATGCCCTTGAACATGGAGATTTGGGACCCATGCGATGGGTACCACGCAGTATTACTTTAAAGGGTCTGCGTTTGCTCACCCAACCTCACCAAACCTCTCAGCCCCAAGAGTGTCCACCCTTATGTCTCATCCAGCTGTGGGTCTAGATATGGTCAATCCAGGTTGCATCACAGCCCCTGAACGCATTGTGTAAGAATTTCGCTCTCTTTCACTGTCTTTGTTTCATGGGTTTTTCAAAGTAATTTATTTTTATAATGGGGTTTAGCTGCTTTTCACTGCTGTGTTTATGCCGCTTTACACCCACTTGACACACTAACAGAGAGATATCAATACATAGGTTTTAAGATTATTACTAGTCAGATATATTCTTGTGCGGTGAATAGGGCGTGTTGAGTCCAGTTCTCTGAGCAAGGAGTAGGTCTTGTCTATTACATATTGGGTTTATGGAACGGTATCTGAGCTAATTTGAAACCCTTGTTTTATGTATCACCCCACCTCACTTTTCCCGTTAAGCAGCCATAGTGTGTTTTCTGCATGTGTGACTCTGTTCTGTTTTGTAATTCAGTTCAAGTGTAACGGTTTTTACATTCCCTCTATAAGTGATACCTTATGAGAAGTGTCCTTTTCTGTGTGACTTATTTCACTTAGAATCGCCGTACCTAAATCCACTCATCATGCTGCTACTAGCCTTATGACATTGATTTCATGGCTGAGTGATATTCCATTGTACATAAGGACCACAACTTCTTTATCCATTTTTCTCTTTCCTGGGATATTGAAGGTGGAATGAAGTGGAGGTCCTTGTCAACAGAGCAGCCCTAAACTTTGGGGTGCTTGTGTCTTGCTGATTTTTCATTTTCCCAATTTATACCCCCATGAGTGGAAGTGCCCTATGCTCTCTAAGCTGTGTTTTTTAGATGTTTCAGGACACACCGTACACTTCTCCAGAGTGGCTGTTGGCAATTTACATCCCGCCCATCAGTGTAGCAAGGCTCCCATTTCTCCATGGCCTGTCCTGCATTTCTGGTTTTGAGACTTTTTTCAGCATGGCCCTTTTGACCGATGGGTAGCGAGTCTTCTTTGTAGCGCTGATTTGCCTTTCCAGGTTGCTTTGTTGGCCAAAAAGGGCGTATGCGTTTTTTCCTGAATATATTCAGGACAAAACGCATACGCCCTTTTTGGCCAAGGGCATCATTGTCAACGTTTTGCCGCTTTTCATGTGCTTTAAAGGCGATTCGAATCTACCTCCTGAAATCTGTTTCCTGCAATTCTGCCTTGATTTCAAATCCTCTTCTTTGCCTTCCCTCAATATATTTGTGGACGAGAGTTATCATTTATAACTCTGCAGGTTTGTGAATTGCAGTGCCCTGAAGCTCCATTTTACAACTCGCTTTTTTGGGAGCTGGCCGCAAAAGTGCAGGATGGCTTCAGGCCCTGTTCCGGTTCCGGGGGGGAGGATGAGCCTGTGGTTCATTCTTCTTCCTGATGGGAAAATAGAGTGACCTGTGCCTGTCCCAACACCAAGAGCTAGTCTCTCACTGGTTCCCCGTCTACTCGTTCATCCTCAGGACAAATTGCAACCTGTACAGAACAGGAGGTTAAAGGTGCTGATGCTCCAAGTAGGGAGATTGTTAGTAAAGCGGCTGGAATGGCGAACCCGGGCACAAGGAGAAGAGAAATGAGGTGCGTATTAGAAACCTTTCCCCATCACATGGTGTACCATCTTTTTGTTTTCTCATGCATGTTTTCGATGTAGGAAGATGCCCTTGAACATGGAGATTTGGGACCCATGCGATGGGTACCACGCAGTATTACTTTAAAGGGTCTGCGTTTGCTCACCCAACCTCACCAAACCTCTCAGCCCCAAGAGTGTCCACCCTTATGTCTCATCCAGCTGTGGGTCTAGATATGGTCAATCCAGGTTGCATCACAGCCCCTGAACGCATTGTGTAAGAATTTCGCTCTCTTTCACTGTCTTTGTTTCATGGGTTTTTCAAAGTAATTTATTTTTATAATGGGGTTTAGCTGCTTTTCACTGCTGTGTTTATGCCGCTTTACACCCACTTGACACACTAAGAGAGAGATATCAATACATAGGTTTTAAGATTATTACTAGTCAGATATATTCTTGTGCGGTGAATAGGGCGTGTTGAGTCCAGTTCTCTGAGCAAGGAGTAGGTCTTGTCTATTACATATTGGGTTTATGGAACGGTATCTGAGCTAATTTGAAACCCTTGTTTTATGTATCACCCCACCTCACTTTTCCCGTTAAGCAGCCATAGTGTGTTTTCTGCATGTGTGACTCTGTTCTGTTTTGTAATTCAGTTCAAGTGTAATGGTTTTTACATTCCCTCTATAAGTGATACCTTATGAGAAGTGTCCTTTTCTGTGTGACTTATTTCACTTAGAATCGCCGTACCTAAATCCACTCATCATGCTGCTACTAGCCTTATGACATTGATTTCATGGCTGAGTGATATTCCATTGTACATAAGGACCACAACTTCTTTATCCATTTTTCTCTTTCCTGGGATATTGAAGGTGGAATGAAGTGGAGGTCCTTGTCAACAGAGCAGCCCTAAACTTTGGGGTGCTTGTGTCTTGCTGATTTTTCATTTTCCCAATTTATACCCCCATGAGTGGAAGTGCCCTATGCTCTCTAAGCTGTGTTTTTTAGATGTTTCAGGACACACCGTACACTTCTCCAGAGTGGCTGTTGGCAATTTACATCCCGCCCATCAGTGTAGCAAGGCTCCCATTTCTCCATGGCCTGTCCTGCATTTCTGGTTTTGAGACTCTTTTCAGCATGGCCCTTTTGACCGATGGGTAGCGAGTCTTCTTTGTAGCGCTGATTTGCCTTTCCAGGTTGCTTTGTTGGCCAAAAAGGGCGTATGCGTTTTTTCCTGAATATATTCAGGAAAAAACGCATACGCCCTTTTTGGCCAAGGGCATCATTGTCAACGTTTTGCCGCTTTTCATGTGCTTTAAAGGCGATTCGAATCTACCTCCTGAAATCTGTTTCCTGCAATTCTGCCTTGATTTCAAATCCTCTTCTTTGCCTTCCCTCAATATATTTGTGGACGAGAGTTATCATTTATAACTCTGCAGGTTTGTGAATTGCAGTGCCCTGAAGCTCCATTTTACAACTCGCTTTTTTGGGAGCTGGCCGCAAAAGCGCAGGATGGCTTCAGGCCCTGTTCCGGTTCCGGGGGGGAGGATGAGCCTGTGGTTCATTCTTCTTCCTGATGGGAAAATAGAGTGACCTCTGCCTGTCCCAACACCAAGAGCTAGTCTCTCACTGGTTCCCCGTCTACCCGTTCATCCTCAGGACAAATTGCAACCTGTACAGAACAGGAGGTTAAAGGTGCTGATGCTCCAAGTAGGGAGATTGTTAGTAAAGCGGCTGGAATGGCGAACCCGGGCACAAGGAGAAGAGAAATGAGGTGCGTATTAGAAACCTTTCCCCATCACATGGTGTACCATCTTTTTGTTTTCTCATGCTTGTTTTCGATGTAGGAAGATGCCCTTGAACATGGAGATTTGGGACCCATGCGATGGGTACCACGCAGTATTACTTTAAAGGGTCTGCGTTTGCTCACCCAACCTCACCAAACCTCTCAGCCCCAAGAGTGTCCACCCTTATGTCTCATCCAGCTGTGGGTCTAGATATGGTCAATCCAGGTTGCATCACAGCCCCTGAACGCATTGTGTAAGAATTTCGCTCTCTTTCACTGTCTTTGTTTCATGGGTTTTTCAAAGTAATTTATTTTTATAATGGGGTTTAGCTGCTTTTCACTGCTGTGTTTATGCCGCTTTACACCCACTTGACACACTAACAGAGAGATATCAATACATAGGTTTTAAGATTATTACTAGTCAGATATATTCTTGTGCGGTGAATAGGGCGTGTTGAGTCCAGTTCTCTGAGCAAGGAGTAGGTCTTGTCTATTACATATTGGGTTTATGGAACGGTATCTGAGCTAATTTGAAACCCTTGTTTTATGTATCACCCCACCTCACTTTTCCCGTTAAGCAGCCATAGTGTGTTTTCTGCATGTGTGACTCTGTTCTGTTTTGTAATTCAGTTCAAGTGTAACGGTTTTTACATTCCCTCTATAAGTGATACCTTATGAGAAGTGTCCTTTTCTGTGTGACTTATTTCACTTAGAATCGCCGTACCTAAATCCACTCATCATGCTGCTACTAGCCTTATGACATTGATTTCATGGCTGAGTGATATTCCATTGTACATAAGGACCACAACTTCTTTATCCATTTTTCTCTTTCCTGGGATATTGAAGGTGGAATGAAGTGGAGGTCCTTGTCAACAGAGCAGCCCTAAACTTTGGGGTGCTTGTGTCTTGCTGATTTTTCATTTTCCCAATTTATACCCCCATGAGTGGAAGTGCCCTATGCTCTCTAAGCTGTGTTTTTTAGATGTTTCAGGACACACCGTACACTTCTCCAGAGTGGCTGTTGGCAATTTACATCCCGCCCATCAGTGTAGCAAGGCTCCCATTTCTCCATGGCCTGTCCTGCATTTCTGGTTTTGAGACTCTTTTCAGCATGGCCCTTTTGACCGATGGGTAGCGAGTCTTCTTTGTAGCGCTGATTTGCCTTTCCAGGTTGCTTTGTTGGCCAAAAAGGGCGTATGCGTTTTTTCCTGAATATATTCAGGAAAAAACGCATACGCCCTTTTTGGCCAAGGGCATCATTGTCAACGTTTTGCCGCTTTTCATGTGCTTTAAAGGCGATTCGAATCTACCTCCTGAAATCTGTTTCCTGCAATTCTGCCTTGATTTCAAATCCTCTTCTTTGCCTTCCCTCAATATATTTGTGGACGAGAGTTATCATTTATAACTCTGCAGGTTTGTGAATTGCAGTGCCCTGAAGCTCCATTTTACAACTCGCTTTTTTGGGAGCTGGCCGCAAAAGCGCAGGATGGCTTCAGGCCCTGTTCCGGTTCCGGGGGGGAGGATGAGCCTGTGGTTCATTCTTCTTCCTGATGGGAAAATAGAGTGACCTGTGCCTGTCCCAACACCAAGAGCTAGTCTCTCACTGGTTCCCCGTCTACCCGTTCATCCTCAGGACAAATTGCAACCTGTACAGAACAGGAGGTTAAAGGTGCTGATGCTCCAAGTAGGGAGATTGTTAGTAAAGCGGCTGGAATGGCGAACCCGGGCACAAGGAGAAGAGAAATGAGGTGCGTATTAGAAACCTTTCCCCATCACATGGTGTACCATCTTTTTGTTTTCTCATGCATGTTTTCGATGTAGGAAGATGCCCTTGAACATGGAGATTTGGGACCCATGCGATGGGTACCACGCAGTATTACTTTAAAGGGTCTGCGTTTGCTCACCCAACCTCACCAAACCTCTCAGCCCCAAGAGTGTCCACCCTTATGTCTCATCCAGCTGTGGGTCTAGATATGGTCAATCCAGGTTGCATCACAGCCCCTGAACGCATTGTGTAAGAATTTCGCTCTCTTTCACTGTCTTTGTTTCATGGGTTTTTCAAAGTAATTTATTTTTATAATGGGGTTTAGCTGCTTTTCACTGCTGTGTTTATGCCGCTTTACACCCACTTGACACACTAACAGAGAGATATCAATACATAGGTTTTAAGATTATTACTAGTCAGATATATTCTTGTGCGGTGAATAGGGCGTGTTGAGTCCAGTTCTCTGAGCAAGGAGTAGGTCTTGTCTATTACATATTGGGTTTATGGAACGGTATCTGAGCTAATTTGAAACCCTTGTTTTATGTATCACCCCACCTCACTTTTCCCGTTAAGCAGCCATAGTGTGTTTTCTGCATGTGTGACTCTGTTCTGTTTTGTAATTCAGTTCAAGTGTAACGGTTTTTACATTCCCTCTATAAGTGATACCTTATGAGAAGTGTCCTTTTCTGTGTGACTTATTTCACTTAGAATCGCCGTACCTAAATCCACTCATCATGCTGCTACTAGCCTTATGACATTGATTTCATGGCTGAGTGATATTCCATTGTACATAAGGACCACAACTTCTTTATCCATTTTTCTCTTTCCTGGGATATTGAAGGTGGAATGAAGTGGAGGTCCTTGTCAACAGAGCAGCCCTAAACTTTGGGGTGCTTGTGTCTTGCTGATTTTTCATTTTCCCAATTTATACCCCCATGAGTGGAAGTGCCCTATGCTCTCTAAGCTGTGTTTTTTAGATGTTTCAGGACACACCGTACACTTCTCCAGAGTGGCTGTTGGCAATTTACATCCCGCCCATCAGTGTAGCAAGGCTCCCATTTCTCCATGGCCTGTCCTGCATTTCTGGTTTTGAGACTTTTTTCAGCATGGCCCTTTTGACCGATGGGTAGCGAGTCTTCTTTGTAGCGCTGATTTGCCTTTCCAGGTTGCTTTGTTGGCCAAAAAGGGCGTATGCGTTTTTTCCTGAATATATTCAGGACAAAACGCATACGCCCTTTTTGGCCAAGGGCATCATTGTCAACGTTTTGCCGCTTTTCATGTGCTTTAAAGGCGATTCGAATCTACCTCCTGAAATCTGTTTCCTGCAATTCTGCCTTGATTTCAAATCCTCTTCTTTGCCTTCCCTCAATATATTTGTGGACGAGAGTTATCATTTATAACTCTGCAGGTTTGTGAATTGCAGTGCCCTGAAGCTCCATTTTACAACTCGCTTTTTTGGGAGCTGGCCGCAAAAGTGCAGGATGGCTTCAGGCCCTGTTCCGGTTCCGGGGGGGAGGATGAGCCTGTGGTTCATTCTTCTTCCTGATGGGAAAATAGAGTGACCTGTGCCTGTCCCAACACCAAGAGCTAGTCTCTCACTGGTTCCCCGTCTACTCGTTCATCCTCAGGACAAATTGCAACCTGTACAGAACAGGAGGTTAAAGGTGCTGATGCTCCAAGTAGGGAGATTGTTAGTAAAGCGGCTGGAATGGCGAACCCGGGCACAAGGAGAAGAGAAATGAGGTGCGTATTAGAAACCTTTCCCCATCACATGGTGTACCATCTTTTTGTTTTCTCATGCATGTTTTCGATGTAGGAAGATGCCCTTGAACATGGAGATTTGGGACCCATGCGATGGGTACCACGCAGTATTACTTTAAAGGGTCTGCGTTTGCTCACCCAACCTCACCAAACCTCTCAGCCCCAAGAGTGTCCACCCTTATGTCTCATCCAGCTGTGGGTCTAGATATGGTCAATCCAGGTTGCATCACAGCCCCTGAACGCATTGTGTAAGAATTTCGCTCTCTTTCACTGTCTTTGTTTCATGGGTTTTTCAAAGTAATTTATTTTTATAATGGGGTTTAGCTGCTTTTCACTGCTGTGTTTATGCCGCTTTACACCCACTTGACACACTAAGAGAGAGATATCAATACATAGGTTTTAAGATTATTACTAATCAGATATATTCTTGTGCGGTGAATAGCGCGTGTTGAGTCCAGTTCTCTGAGCAAGGAGTAGGTCTTGTCTATTACATATTGGGTTTATGGAACGGTATCTGAGCTAATTTGAAACCCTTGTTTTATGTATCACCCCACCTCACTTTTCCCGTTAAGCAGCCATAGTGTGTTTTCTGCATGTGTGACTCTGTTCTGTTTTGTAATTCAGTTCAAGTGTAACGGTTTTTACATTCCCTCTATAAGTGATACCTTATGAGAAGTGTCCTTTTCTGTGTGACTTATTTCACTTAGAATCGCCGTACCTAAATCCACTCATCATGCTGCTACTAGCCTTATGACATTGATTTCATGGCTGAGTGATATTCCATTGTACATAAGGACCACAACTTCTTTATCCATTTTTCTCTTTCCTGGGATATTGAAGGTGGAATGAAGTGGAGGTCCTTGTCAACAGAGCAGCCCTAAACTTTGGGGTGCTTGTGTCTTGCTGATTTTTCATTTTCCCAATTTATACCCCCATGAGTGGAAGTGCCCTATGCTCTCTAAGCTGTGTTTTTTAGATGTTTCAGGACACACCGTACACTTCTCCAGAGTGGCTGTTGGCAATTTACATCCCGCCCATCAGTGTAGCAAGGCTCCCATTTCTCCATGGCCTGTCCTGCATTTCTGGTTTTGAGACTCTTTTCAGCATGGCCCTTTTGACCGATGGGTAGCGAGTCTTCTTTGTAGCGCTGATTTGCCTTTCCAGGTTGCTTTGTTGGCCAAAAAGGGCGTATGCGTTTTTTCCTGAATATATTCAGGAAAAAACGCATACGCCCTTTTTGGCCAAGGGCATCATTGTCAACGTTTTGCCGCTTTTCATGTGCTTTAAAGGCGATTCGAATCTACCTCCTGAAATCTGTTTCCTGCAATTCTGCCTTGATTTCAAATCCTCTTCTTTGCCTTCCCTCAATATATTTGTGGACGAGAGTTATCATTTATAACTCTGCAGGTTTGTGAATTGCAGTGCCCTGAAGCTCCATTTTACAACTCGCTTTTTTGGGAGCTGGCCGCAAAAGCGCAGGATGGCTTCAGGCCCTGTTCCGGTTCCGGGGGGGAGGATGAGCCTGTGGTTCATTCTTCTTCCTGATGGGAAAATAGAGTGACCTGTGCCTGTCCCAACACCAAGAGCTAGTCTCTCACTGGTTCCCCGTCTACCCGTTCATCCTCAGGACAAATTGCAACCTGTACAGAACAGGAGGTTAAAGGTGCTGATGCTCCAAGTAGGGAGATTGTTAGTAAAGCGGCTGGAATGGCGAACCCGGGCACAAGGAGAAGAGAAATGAGGTGCGTATTAGAAACCTTTCCCCATCACATGGTGTACCATCTTTTTGTTTTCTCATGCTTGTTTTCGATGTAGGAAGATGCCCTTGAACATGGAGATTTGGGACCCATGCGATGGGTACCACGCAGTATTACTTTAAAGGGTCTGCGTTTGCTCACCCAACCTCACCAAACCTCTCAGCCCCAAGAGTGTCCACCCTTATGTCTCATCCAGCTGTGGGTCTAGATATGGTCAATCCAGGTTGCATCACAGCCCCTGAACGCATTGTGTAAGAATTTCGCTCTCTTTCACTGTCTTTGTTTCATGGGTTTTTCAAAGTAATTTATTTTTATAATGGGGTTTAGCTGCTTTTCACTGCTGTGTTTATGCCGCTTTACACCCACTTGACACACTAACAGAGAGATATCAATACATAGGTTTTAAGATTATTACTAGTCAGATATATTCTTGTGCGGTGAATAGGGCGTGTTGAGTCCAGTTCTCTGAGCAAGGAGTAGGTCTTGTCTATTACATATTGGGTTTATGGAACGGTATCTGAGCTAATTTGAAACCCTTGTTTTATGTATCACCCCACCTCACTTTTCCCGTTAAGCAGCCATAGTGTGTTTTCTGCATGTGTGACTCTGTTCTGTTTTGTAATTCAGTTCAAGTGTAACGGTTTTTACATTCCCTCTATAAGTGATACCTTATGAGAAGTGTCCTTTTCTGTGTGACTTATTTCACTTAGAATCGCCGTACCTAAATCCACTCATCATGCTGCTACTAGCCTTATGACATTGATTTCATGGCTGAGTGATATTCCATTGTACATAAGGACCACAACTTCTTTATCCATTTTTCTCTTTCCTGGGATATTGAAGGTGGAATGAAGTGGAGGTCCTTGTCAACAGAGCAGCCCTAAACTTTGGGGTGCTTGTGTCTTGCTGATTTTTCATTTTCCCAATTTATACCCCCATGAGTGGAAGTGCCCTATGCTCTCTAAGCTGTGTTTTTTAGATGTTTCAGGACACACCGTACACTTCTCCAGAGTGGCTGTTGGCAATTTACATCCCGCCCATCAGTGTAGCAAGGCTCCCATTTCTCCATGGCCTGTCCTGCATTTCTGGTTTTGAGACTCTTTTCAGCATGGCCCTTTTGACCGATGGGTAGCGAGTCTTCTTTGTAGCGCTGATTTGCCTTTCCAGGTTGCTTTGTTGGCCAAAAAGGGCGTATGCGTTTTTTCCTGAATATATTCAGGAAAAAACGCATACGCCCTTTTTGGCCAAGGGCATCATTGTCAACGTTTTGCCGCTTTTCATGTGCTTTAAAGGCGATTCGAATCTACCTCCTGAAATCTGTTTCCTGCAATTCTGCCTTGATTTCAAATCCTCTTCTTTGCCTTCCCTCAATATATTTGTGGACGAGAGTTATCATTTATAACTCTGCAGGTTTGTGAATTGCAGTGCCCTGAAGCTCCATTTTACAACTCGCTTTTTTGGGAGCTGGCCGCAAAAGCGCAGGATGGCTTCAGGCCCTGTTCCGGTTCCGGGGGGGAGGATGAGCCTGTGGTTCATTCTTCTTCCTGATGGGAAAATAGAGTGACCTGTGCCTGTCCCAACACCAAGAGCTAGTCTCTCACTGGTTCCCCGTCTACCCGTTCATCCTCAGGACAAATTGCAACCTGTACAGAACAGGAGGTTAAAGGTGCTGATGCTCCAAGTAGGGAGATTGTTAGTAAAGCGGCTGGAATGGCGAACCCGGGCACAAGGAGAAGAGAAATGAGGTGCGTATTAGAAACCTTTCCCCATCACATGGTGTACCATCTTTTTGTTTTCTCATGCATGTTTTCGATGTAGGAAGATGCCCTTGAACATGGAGATTTGGGACCCATGCGATGGGTACCACGCAGTATTACTTTAAAGGGTCTGCGTTTGCTCACCCAACCTCACCAAACCTCTCAGCCCCAAGAGTGTCCACCCTTATGTCTCATCCAGCTGTGGGTCTAGATATGGTCAATCCAGGTTGCATCACAGCCCCTGAACGCATTGTGTAAGAATTTCGCTCTCTTTCACTGTCTTTGTTTCATGGGTTTTTCAAAGTAATTTATTTTTATAATGGGGTTTAGCTGCTTTTCACTGCTGTGTTTATGCCGCTTTACACCCACTTGACACACTAACAGAGAGATATCAATACATAGGTTTTAAGATTATTACTAGTCAGATATATTCTTGTGCGGTGAATAGGGCGTGTTGAGTCCAGTTCTCTGAGCAAGGAGTAGGTCTTGTCTATTACATATTGGGTTTATGGAACGGTATCTGAGCTAATTTGAAACCCTTGTTTTATGTATCACCCCACCTCACTTTTCCCGTTAAGCAGCCATAGTGTGTTTTCTGCATGTGTGACTCTGTTCTGTTTTGTAATTCAGTTCAAGTGTAACGGTTTTTACATTCCCTCTATAAGTGATACCTTATGAGAAGTGTCCTTTTCTGTGTGACTTATTTCACTTAGAATCGCCGTACCTAAATCCACTCATCATGCTGCTACTAGCCTTATGACATTGATTTCATGGCTGAGTGATATTCCATTGTACATAAGGACCACAACTTCTTTATCCATTTTTCTCTTTCCTGGGATATTGAAGGTGGAATGAAGTGGAGGTCCTTGTCAACAGAGCAGCCCTAAACTTTGGGGTGCTTGTGTCTTGCTGATTTTTCATTTTCCCAATTTATACCCCCATGAGTGGAAGTGCCCTATGCTCTCTAAGCTGTGTTTTTTAGATGTTTCAGGACACACCGTACACTTCTCCAGAGTGGCTGTTGGCAATTTACATCCCGCCCATCAGTGTAGCAAGGCTCCCATTTCTCCATGGCCTGTCCTGCATTTCTGGTTTTGAGACTTTTTTCAGCATGGCCCTTTTGACCGATGGGTAGCGAGTCTTCTTTGTAGCGCTGATTTGCCTTTCCAGGTTGCTTTGTTGGCCAAAAAGGGCGTATGCGTTTTTTCCTGAATATATTCAGGACAAAACGCATACGCCCTTTTTGGCCAAGGGCATCATTGTCAACGTTTTGCCGCTTTTCATGTGCTTTAAAGGCGATTCGAATCTACCTCCTGAAATCTGTTTCCTGCAATTCTGCCTTGATTTCAAATCCTCTTCTTTGCCTTCCCTCAATATATTTGTGGACGAGAGTTATCATTTATAACTCTGCAGGTTTGTGAATTGCAGTGCCCTGAAGCTCCATTTTACAACTCGCTTTTTTGGGAGCTGGCCGCAAAAGTGCAGGATGGCTTCAGGCCCTGTTCCGGTTCCGGGGGGGAGGATGAGCCTGTGGTTCATTCTTCTTCCTGATGGGAAAATAGAGTGACCTGTGCCTGTCCCAACACCAAGAGCTAGTCTCTCACTGGTTCCCCGTCTACTCGTTCATCCTCAGGACAAATTGCAACCTGTACAGAACAGGAGGTTAAAGGTGCTGATGCTCCAAGTAGGGAGATTGTTAGTAAAGCGGCTGGAATGGCGAACCCGGGCACAAGGAGAAGAGAAATGAGGTGCGTATTAGAAACCTTTCCCCATCACATGGTGTACCATCTTTTTGTTTTCTCATGCATGTTTTCGATGTAGGAAGATGCCCTTGAACATGGAGATTTGGGACCCATGCGATGGGTACCACGCAGTATTACTTTAAAGGGTCTGCGTTTGCTCACCCAACCTCACCAAACCTCTCAGCCCCAAGAGTGTCCACCCTTATGTCTCATCCAGCTGTGGGTCTAGATATGGTCAATCCAGGTTGCATCACAGCCCCTGAACGCATTGTGTAAGAATTTCGCTCTCTTTCACTGTCTTTGTTTCATGGGTTTTTCAAAGTAATTTATTTTTATAATGGGGTTTAGCTGCTTTTCACTGCTGTGTTTATGCCGCTTTACACCCACTTGACACACTAAGAGAGAGATATCAATACATAGGTTTTAAGATTATTACTAATCAGATATATTCTTGTGCGGTGAATAGCGCGTGTTGAGTCCAGTTCTCTGAGCAAGGAGTAGGTCTTGTCTATTACATATTGGGTTTATGGAACGGTATCTGAGCTAATTTGAAACCCTTGTTTTATGTATCACCCCACCTCACTTTTCCCGTTAAGCAGCCATAGTGTGTTTTCTGCATGTGTGACTCTGTTCTGTTTTGTAATTCAGTTCAAGTGTAACGGTTTTTACATTCCCTCTATAAGTGATACCTTATGAGAAGTGTCCTTTTCTGTGTGACTTATTTCACTTAGAATCGCCGTACCTAAATCCACTCATCATGCTGCTACTAGCCTTATGACATTGATTTCATGGCTGAGTGATATTCCATTGTACATAAGGACCACAACTTCTTTATCCATTTTTCTCTTTCCTGGGATATTGAAGGTGGAATGAAGTGGAGGTCCTTGTCAACAGAGCAGCCCTAAACTTTGGGGTGCTTGTGTCTTGCTGATTTTTCATTTTCCCAATTTATACCCCCATGAGTGGAAGTGCCCTATGCTCTCTAAGCTGTGTTTTTTAGATGTTTCAGGACACACCGTACACTTCTCCAGAGTGGCTGTTGGCAATTTACATCCCGCCCATCAGTGTAGCAAGGCTCCCATTTCTCCATGGCCTGTCCTGCATTTCTGGTTTTGAGACTCTTTTCAGCATGGCCCTTTTGACCGATGGGTAGCGAGTCTTCTTTGTAGCGCTGATTTGCCTTTCCAGGTTGCTTTGTTGGCCAAAAAGGGCGTATGCGTTTTTTCCTGAATATATTCAGGAAAAAACGCATACGCCCTTTTTGGCCAAGGGCATCATTGTCAACGTTTTGCCGCTTTTCATGTGCTTTAAAGGCGATTCGAATCTACCTCCTGAAATCTGTTTCCTGCAATTCTGCCTTGATTTCAAATCCTCTTCTTTGCCTTCCCTCAATATATTTGTGGACGAGAGTTATCATTTATAACTCTGCAGGTTTGTGAATTGCAGTGCCCTGAAGCTCCATTTTACAACTCGCTTTTTTGGGAGCTGGCCGCAAAAGCGCAGGATGGCTTCAGGCCCTGTTCCGGTTCCGGGGGGGAGGATGAGCCTGTGGTTCATTCTTCTTCCTGATGGGAAAATAGAGTGACCTGTGCCTGTCCCAACACCAAGAGCTAGTCTCTCACTGGTTCCCCGTCTACCCGTTCATCCTCAGGACAAATTGCAACCTGTACAGAACAGGAGGTTAAAGGTGCTGATGCTCCAAGTAGGGAGATTGTTAGTAAAGCGGCTGGAATGGCGAACCCGGGCACAAGGAGAAGAGAAATGAGGTGCGTATTAGAAACCTTTCCCCATCACATGGTGTACCATCTTTTTGTTTTCTCATGCTTGTTTTCGATGTAGGAAGATGCCCTTGAACATGGAGATTTGGGACCCATGCGATGGGTACCACGCAGTATTACTTTAAAGGGTCTGCGTTTGCTCACCCAACCTCACCAAACCTCTCAGCCCCAAGAGTGTCCACCCTTATGTCTCATCCAGCTGTGGGTCTAGATATGGTCAATCCAGGTTGCATCACAGCCCCTGAACGCATTGTGTAAGAATTTCGCTCTCTTTCACTGTCTTTGTTTCATGGGTTTTTCAAAGTAATTTATTTTTATAATGGGGTTTAGCTGCTTTTCACTGCTGTGTTTATGCCGCTTTACACCCACTTGACACACTAAGAGAGAGATATCAATACATAGGTTTTAAGATTATTACTAGTCAGATATATTCTTGTGCGGTGAATAGGGCGTGTTGAGTCCAGTTCTCTGAGCAAGGAGTAGGTCTTGTCTATTACATATTGGGTTTATGGAACGGTATCTGAGCTAATTTGAAACCCTTGTTTTATGTATCACCCCACCTCACTTTTCCCGTTAAGCAGCCATAGTGTGTTTTCTGCATGTGTGACTCTGTTCTGTTTTGTAATTCAGTTCAAGTGTAACGGTTTTTACATTCCCTCTATAAGTGATACCTTATGAGAAGTGTCCTTTTCTGTGTGACTTATTTCACTTAGAATCGCCGTACCTAAATCCACTCATCATGCTGCTACTAGCCTTATGACATTGATTTCATGGCTGAGTGATATTCCATTGTACATAAGGACCACAACTTCTTTATCCATTTTTCTCTTTCCTGGGATATTGAAGGTGGAATGAAGTGGAGGTCCTTGTCAACAGAGCAGCCCTAAACTTTGGGGTGCTTGTGTCTTGCTGATTTTTCATTTTCCCAATTTATACCCCCATGAGTGGAAGTGCCCTATGCTCTCTAAGCTGTGTTTTTTAGATGTTTCAGGACACACCGTACACTTCTCCAGAGTGGCTGTTGGCAATTTACATCCCGCCCATCAGTGTAGCAAGGCTCCCATTTCTCCATGGCCTGTCCTGCATTTCTGGTTTTGAGACTTTTTTCAGCATGGCCCTTTTGACCGATGGGTAGCGAGTCTTCTTTGTAGCGCTGATTTGCCTTTCCAGGTTGCTTTGTTGGCCAAAAAGGGCGTATGCGTTTTTTCCTGAATATATTCAGGACAAAACGCATACGCCCTTTTTGGCCAAGGGCATCATTGTCAACGTTTTGCCGCTTTTCATGTGCTTTAAAGGCGATTCGAATCTACCTCCTGAAATCTGTTTCCTGCAATTCTGCCTTGATTTCAAATCCTCTTCTTTGCCTTCCCTCAATATATTTGTGGACGAGAGTTATCATTTATAACTCTGCAGGTTTGTGAATTGCAGTGCCCTGAAGCTCCATTTTACAACTCGCTTTTTTGGGAGCTGGCCGCAAAAGTGCAGGATGGCTTCAGGCCCTGTTCCGGTTCCGGGGGGGAGGATGAGCCTGTGGTTCATTCTTCTTCCTGATGGGAAAATAGAGTGACCTGTGCCTGTCCCAACACCAAGAGCTAGTCTCTCACTGGTTCCCCGTCTACTCGTTCATCCTCAGGACAAATTGCAACCTGTACAGAACAGGAGGTTAAAGGTGCTGATGCTCCAAGTAGGGAGATTGTTAGTAAAGCGGCTGGAATGGCGAACCCGGGCACAAGGAGAAGAGAAATGAGGTGCGTATTAGAAACCTTTCCCCATCACATGGTGTACCATCTTTTTGTTTTCTCATGCATGTTTTCGATGTAGGAAGATGCCCTTGAACATGGAGATTTGGGACCCATGCGATGGGTACCACGCAGTATTACTTTAAAGGGTCTGCGTTTGCTCACCCAACCTCACCAAACCTCTCAGCCCCAAGAGTGTCCACCCTTATGTCTCATCCAGCTGTGGGTCTAGATATGGTCAATCCAGGTTGCATCACAGCCCCTGAACGCATTGTGTAAGAATTTCGCTCTCTTTCACTGTCTTTGTTTCATGGGTTTTTCAAAGTAATTTATTTTTATAATGGGGTTTAGCTGCTTTTCACTGCTGTGTTTATGCCGCTTTACACCCACTTGACACACTAAGAGAGAGATATCAATACATAGGTTTTAAGATTATTACTAGTCAGATATATTCTTGTGCGGTGAATAGGGCGTGTTGAGTCCAGTTCTCTGAGCAAGGAGTAGGTCTTGTCTATTACATATTGGGTTTATGGAACGGTATCTGAGCTAATTTGAAACCCTTGTTTTATGTATCACCCCACCTCACTTTTCCCGTTAAGCAGCCATAGTGTGTTTTCTGCATGTGTGACTCTGTTCTGTTTTGTAATTCAGTTCAAGTGTAATGGTTTTTACATTCCCTCTATAAGTGATACCTTATGAGAAGTGTCCTTTTCTGTGTGACTTATTTCACTTAGAATCGCCGTACCTAAATCCACTCATCATGCTGCTACTAGCCTTATGACATTGATTTCATGGCTGAGTGATATTCCATTGTACATAAGGACCACAACTTCTTTATCCATTTTTCTCTTTCCTGGGATATTGAAGGTGGAATGAAGTGGAGGTCCTTGTCAACAGAGCAGCCCTAAACTTTGGGGTGCTTGTGTCTTGCTGATTTTTCATTTTCCCAATTTATACCCCCATGAGTGGAAGTGCCCTATGCTCTCTAAGCTGTGTTTTTTAGATGTTTCAGGACACACCGTACACTTCTCCAGAGTGGCTGTTGGCAATTTACATCCCGCCCATCAGTGTAGCAAGGCTCCCATTTCTCCATGGCCTGTCCTGCATTTCTGGTTTTGAGACTCTTTTCAGCATGGCCCTTTTGACCGATGGGTAGCGAGTCTTCTTTGTAGCGCTGATTTGCCTTTCCAGGTTGCTTTGTTGGCCAAAAAGGGCGTATGCGTTTTTTCCTGAATATATTCAGGAAAAAACGCATACGCCCTTTTTGGCCAAGGGCATCATTGTCAACGTTTTGCCGCTTTTCATGTGCTTTAAAGGCGATTCGAATCTACCTCCTGAAATCTGTTTCCTGCAATTCTGCCTTGATTTCAAATCCTCTTCTTTGCCTTCCCTCAATATATTTGTGGACGAGAGTTATCATTTATAACTCTGCAGGTTTGTGAATTGCAGTGCCCTGAAGCTCCATTTTACAACTCGCTTTTTTGGGAGCTGGCCGCAAAAGCGCAGGATGGCTTCAGGCCCTGTTCCGGTTCCGGGGGGGAGGATGAGCCTGTGGTTCATTCTTCTTCCTGATGGGAAAATAGAGTGACCTCTGCCTGTCCCAACACCAAGAGCTAGTCTCTCACTGGTTCCCCGTCTACCCGTTCATCCTCAGGACAAATTGCAACCTGTACAGAACAGGAGGTTAAAGGTGCTGATGCTCCAAGTAGGGAGATTGTTAGTAAAGCGGCTGGAATGGCGAACCCGGGCACAAGGAGAAGAGAAATGAGGTGCGTATTAGAAACCTTTCCCCATCACATGGTGTACCATCTTTTTGTTTTCTCATGCTTGTTTTCGATGTAGGAAGATGCCCTTGAACATGGAGATTTGGGACCCATGCGATGGGTACCACGCAGTATTACTTTAAAGGGTCTGCGTTTGCTCACCCAACCTCACCAAACCTCTCAGCCCCAAGAGTGTCCACCCTTATGTCTCATCCAGCTGTGGGTCTAGATATGGTCAATCCAGGTTGCATCACAGCCCCTGAACGCATTGTGTAAGAATTTCGCTCTCTTTCACTGTCTTTGTTTCATGGGTTTTTCAAAGTAATTTATTTTTATAATGGGGTTTAGCTGCTTTTCACTGCTGTGTTTATGCCGCTTTACACCCACTTGACACACTAACAGAGAGATATCAATACATAGGTTTTAAGATTATTACTAGTCAGATATATTCTTGTGCGGTGAATAGGGCGTGTTGAGTCCAGTTCTCTGAGCAAGGAGTAGGTCTTGTCTATTACATATTGGGTTTATGGAACGGTATCTGAGCTAATTTGAAACCCTTGTTTTATGTATCACCCCACCTCACTTTTCCCGTTAAGCAGCCATAGTGTGTTTTCTGCATGTGTGACTCTGTTCTGTTTTGTAATTCAGTTCAAGTGTAACGGTTTTTACATTCCCTCTATAAGTGATACCTTATGAGAAGTGTCCTTTTCTGTGTGACTTATTTCACTTAGAATCGCCGTACCTAAATCCACTCATCATGCTGCTACTAGCCTTATGACATTGATTTCATGGCTGAGTGATATTCCATTGTACATAAGGACCACAACTTCTTTATCCATTTTTCTCTTTCCTGGGATATTGAAGGTGGAATGAAGTGGAGGTCCTTGTCAACAGAGCAGCCCTAAACTTTGGGGTGCTTGTGTCTTGCTGATTTTTCATTTTCCCAATTTATACCCCCATGAGTGGAAGTGCCCTATGCTCTCTAAGCTGTGTTTTTTAGATGTTTCAGGACACACCGTACACTTCTCCAGAGTGGCTGTTGGCAATTTACATCCCGCCCATCAGTGTAGCAAGGCTCCCATTTCTCCATGGCCTGTCCTGCATTTCTGGTTTTGAGACTCTTTTCAGCATGGCCCTTTTGACCGATGGGTAGCGAGTCTTCTTTGTAGCGCTGATTTGCCTTTCCAGGTTGCTTTGTTGGCCAAAAAGGGCGTATGCGTTTTTTCCTGAATATATTCAGGAAAAAACGCATACGCCCTTTTTGGCCAAGGGCATCATTGTCAACGTTTTGCCGCTTTTCATGTGCTTTAAAGGCGATTCGAATCTACCTCCTGAAATCTGTTTCCTGCAATTCTGCCTTGATTTCAAATCCTCTTCTTTGCCTTCCCTCAATATATTTGTGGACGAGAGTTATCATTTATAACTCTGCAGGTTTGTGAATTGCAGTGCCCTGAAGCTCCATTTTACAACTCGCTTTTTTGGGAGCTGGCCGCAAAAGCGCAGGATGGCTTCAGGCCCTGTTCCGGTTCCGGGGGGGAGGATGAGCCTGTGGTTCATTCTTCTTCCTGATGGGAAAATAGAGTGACCTGTGCCTGTCCCAACACCAAGAGCTAGTCTCTCACTGGTTCCCCGTCTACCCGTTCATCCTCAGGACAAATTGCAACCTGTACAGAACAGGAGGTTAAAGGTGCTGATGCTCCAAGTAGGGAGATTGTTAGTAAAGCGGCTGGAATGGCGAACCCGGGCACAAGGAGAAGAGAAATGAGGTGCGTATTAGAAACCTTTCCCCATCACATGGTGTACCATCTTTTTGTTTTCTCATGCATGTTTTCGATGTAGGAAGATGCCCTTGAACATGGAGATTTGGGACCCATGCGATGGGTACCACGCAGTATTACTTTAAAGGGTCTGCGTTTGCTCACCCAACCTCACCAAACCTCTCAGCCCCAAGAGTGTCCACCCTTATGTCTCATCCAGCTGTGGGTCTAGATATGGTCAATCCAGGTTGCATCACAGCCCCTGAACGCATTGTGTAAGAATTTCGCTCTCTTTCACTGTCTTTGTTTCATGGGTTTTTCAAAGTAATTTATTTTTATAATGGGGTTTAGCTGCTTTTCACTGCTGTGTTTATGCCGCTTTACACCCACTTGACACACTAACAGAGAGATATCAATACATAGGTTTTAAGATTATTACTAGTCAGATATATTCTTGTGCGGTGAATAGGGCGTGTTGAGTCCAGTTCTCTGAGCAAGGAGTAGGTCTTGTCTATTACATATTGGGTTTATGGAACGGTATCTGAGCTAATTTGAAACCCTTGTTTTATGTATCACCCCACCTCACTTTTCCCGTTAAGCAGCCATAGTGTGTTTTCTGCATGTGTGACTCTGTTCTGTTTTGTAATTCAGTTCAAGTGTAACGGTTTTTACATTCCCTCTATAAGTGATACCTTATGAGAAGTGTCCTTTTCTGTGTGACTTATTTCACTTAGAATCGCCGTACCTAAATCCACTCATCATGCTGCTACTAGCCTTATGACATTGATTTCATGGCTGAGTGATATTCCATTGTACATAAGGACCACAACTTCTTTATCCATTTTTCTCTTTCCTGGGATATTGAAGGTGGAATGAAGTGGAGGTCCTTGTCAACAGAGCAGCCCTAAACTTTGGGGTGCTTGTGTCTTGCTGATTTTTCATTTTCCCAATTTATACCCCCATGAGTGGAAGTGCCCTATGCTCTCTAAGCTGTGTTTTTTAGATGTTTCAGGACACACCGTACACTTCTCCAGAGTGGCTGTTGGCAATTTACATCCCGCCCATCAGTGTAGCAAGGCTCCCATTTCTCCATGGCCTGTCCTGCATTTCTGGTTTTGAGACTTTTTTCAGCATGGCCCTTTTGACCGATGGGTAGCGAGTCTTCTTTGTAGCGCTGATTTGCCTTTCCAGGTTGCTTTGTTGGCCAAAAAGGGCGTATGCGTTTTTTCCTGAATATATTCAGGACAAAACGCATACGCCCTTTTTGGCCAAGGGCATCATTGTCAACGTTTTGCCGCTTTTCATGTGCTTTAAAGGCGATTCGAATCTACCTCCTGAAATCTGTTTCCTGCAATTCTGCCTTGATTTCAAATCCTCTTCTTTGCCTTCCCTCAATATATTTGTGGACGAGAGTTATCATTTATAACTCTGCAGGTTTGTGAATTGCAGTGCCCTGAAGCTCCATTTTACAACTCGCTTTTTTGGGAGCTGGCCGCAAAAGTGCAGGATGGCTTCAGGCCCTGTTCCGGTTCCGGGGGGGAGGATGAGCCTGTGGTTCATTCTTCTTCCTGATGGGAAAATAGAGTGACCTGTGCCTGTCCCAACACCAAGAGCTAGTCTCTCACTGGTTCCCCGTCTACTCGTTCATCCTCAGGACAAATTGCAACCTGTACAGAACAGGAGGTTAAAGGTGCTGATGCTCCAAGTAGGGAGATTGTTAGTAAAGCGGCTGGAATGGCGAACCCGGGCACAAGGAGAAGAGAAATGAGGTGCGTATTAGAAACCTTTCCCCATCACATGGTGTACCATCTTTTTGTTTTCTCATGCATGTTTTCGATGTAGGAAGATGCCCTTGAACATGGAGATTTGGGACCCATGCGATGGGTACCACGCAGTATTACTTTAAAGGGTCTGCGTTTGCTCACCCAACCTCACCAAACCTCTCAGCCCCAAGAGTGTCCACCCTTATGTCTCATCCAGCTGTGGGTCTAGATATGGTCAATCCAGGTTGCATCACAGCCCCTGAACGCATTGTGTAAGAATTTCGCTCTCTTTCACTGTCTTTGTTTCATGGGTTTTTCAAAGTAATTTATTTTTATAATGGGGTTTAGCTGCTTTTCACTGCTGTGTTTATGCCGCTTTACACCCACTTGACACACTAAGAGAGAGATATCAATACATAGGTTTTAAGATTATTACTAATCAGATATATTCTTGTGCGGTGAATAGCGCGTGTTGAGTCCAGTTCTCTGAGCAAGGAGTAGGTCTTGTCTATTACATATTGGGTTTATGGAACGGTATCTGAGCTAATTTGAAACCCTTGTTTTATGTATCACCCCACCTCACTTTTCCCGTTAAGCAGCCATAGTGTGTTTTCTGCATGTGTGACTCTGTTCTGTTTTGTAATTCAGTTCAAGTGTAACGGTTTTTACATTCCCTCTATAAGTGATACCTTATGAGAAGTGTCCTTTTCTGTGTGACTTATTTCACTTAGAATCGCCGTACCTAAATCCACTCATCATGCTGCTACTAGCCTTATGACATTGATTTCATGGCTGAGTGATATTCCATTGTACATAAGGACCACAACTTCTTTATCCATTTTTCTCTTTCCTGGGATATTGAAGGTGGAATGAAGTGGAGGTCCTTGTCAACAGAGCAGCCCTAAACTTTGGGGTGCTTGTGTCTTGCTGATTTTTCATTTTCCCAATTTATACCCCCATGAGTGGAAGTGCCCTATGCTCTCTAAGCTGTGTTTTTTAGATGTTTCAGGACACACCGTACACTTCTCCAGAGTGGCTGTTGGCAATTTACATCCCGCCCATCAGTGTAGCAAGGCTCCCATTTCTCCATGGCCTGTCCTGCATTTCTGGTTTTGAGACTCTTTTCAGCATGGCCCTTTTGACCGATGGGTAGCGAGTCTTCTTTGTAGCGCTGATTTGCCTTTCCAGGTTGCTTTGTTGGCCAAAAAGGGCGTATGCGTTTTTTCCTGAATATATTCAGGAAAAAACGCATACGCCCTTTTTGGCCAAGGGCATCATTGTCAACGTTTTGCCGCTTTTCATGTGCTTTAAAGGCGATTCGAATCTACCTCCTGAAATCTGTTTCCTGCAATTCTGCCTTGATTTCAAATCCTCTTCTTTGCCTTCCCTCAATATATTTGTGGACGAGAGTTATCATTTATAACTCTGCAGGTTTGTGAATTGCAGTGCCCTGAAGCTCCATTTTACAACTCGCTTTTTTGGGAGCTGGCCGCAAAAGCGCAGGATGGCTTCAGGCCCTGTTCCGGTTCCGGGGGGGAGGATGAGCCTGTGGTTCATTCTTCTTCCTGATGGGAAAATAGAGTGACCTGTGCCTGTCCCAACACCAAGAGCTAGTCTCTCACTGGTTCCCCGTCTACCCGTTCATCCTCAGGACAAATTGCAACCTGTACAGAACAGGAGGTTAAAGGTGCTGATGCTCCAAGTAGGGAGATTGTTAGTAAAGCGGCTGGAATGGCGAACCCGGGCACAAGGAGAAGAGAAATGAGGTGCGTATTAGAAACCTTTCCCCATCACATGGTGTACCATCTTTTTGTTTTCTCATGCTTGTTTTCGATGTAGGAAGATGCCCTTGAACATGGAGATTTGGGACCCATGCGATGGGTACCACGCAGTATTACTTTAAAGGGTCTGCGTTTGCTCACCCAACCTCACCAAACCTCTCAGCCCCAAGAGTGTCCACCCTTATGTCTCATCCAGCTGTGGGTCTAGATATGGTCAATCCAGGTTGCATCACAGCCCCTGAACGCATTGTGTAAGAATTTCGCTCTCTTTCACTGTCTTTGTTTCATGGGTTTTTCAAAGTAATTTATTTTTATAATGGGGTTTAGCTGCTTTTCACTGCTGTGTTTATGCCGCTTTACACCCACTTGACACACTAACAGAGAGATATCAATACATAGGTTTTAAGATTATTACTAGTCAGATATATTCTTGTGCGGTGAATAGGGCGTGTTGAGTCCAGTTCTCTGAGCAAGGAGTAGGTCTTGTCTATTACATATTGGGTTTATGGAACGGTATCTGAGCTAATTTGAAACCCTTGTTTTATGTATCACCCCACCTCACTTTTCCCGTTAAGCAGCCATAGTGTGTTTTCTGCATGTGTGACTCTGTTCTGTTTTGTAATTCAGTTCAAGTGTAACGGTTTTTACATTCCCTCTATAAGTGATACCTTATGAGAAGTGTCCTTTTCTGTGTGACTTATTTCACTTAGAATCGCCGTACCTAAATCCACTCATCATGCTGCTACTAGCCTTATGACATTGATTTCATGGCTGAGTGATATTCCATTGTACATAAGGACCACAACTTCTTTATCCATTTTTCTCTTTCCTGGGATATTGAAGGTGGAATGAAGTGGAGGTCCTTGTCAACAGAGCAGCCCTAAACTTTGGGGTGCTTGTGTCTTGCTGATTTTTCATTTTCCCAATTTATACCCCCATGAGTGGAAGTGCCCTATGCTCTCTAAGCTGTGTTTTTTAGATGTTTCAGGACACACCGTACACTTCTCCAGAGTGGCTGTTGGCAATTTACATCCCGCCCATCAGTGTAGCAAGGCTCCCATTTCTCCATGGCCTGTCCTGCATTTCTGGTTTTGAGACTCTTTTCAGCATGGCCCTTTTGACCGATGGGTAGCGAGTCTTCTTTGTAGCGCTGATTTGCCTTTCCAGGTTGCTTTGTTGGCCAAAAAGGGCGTATGCGTTTTTTCCTGAATATATTCAGGAAAAAACGCATACGCCCTTTTTGGCCAAGGGCATCATTGTCAACGTTTTGCCGCTTTTCATGTGCTTTAAAGGCGATTCGAATCTACCTCCTGAAATCTGTTTCCTGCAATTCTGCCTTGATTTCAAATCCTCTTCTTTGCCTTCCCTCAATATATTTGTGGACGAGAGTTATCATTTATAACTCTGCAGGTTTGTGAATTGCAGTGCCCTGAAGCTCCATTTTACAACTCGCTTTTTTGGGAGCTGGCCGCAAAAGCGCAGGATGGCTTCAGGCCCTGTTCCGGTTCCGGGGGGGAGGATGAGCCTGTGGTTCATTCTTCTTCCTGATGGGAAAATAGAGTGACCTGTGCCTGTCCCAACACCAAGAGCTAGTCTCTCACTGGTTCCCCGTCTACCCGTTCATCCTCAGGACAAATTGCAACCTGTACAGAACAGGAGGTTAAAGGTGCTGATGCTCCAAGTAGGGAGATTGTTAGTAAAGCGGCTGGAATGGCGAACCCGGGCACAAGGAGAAGAGAAATGAGGTGCGTATTAGAAACCTTTCCCCATCACATGGTGTACCATCTTTTTGTTTTCTCATGCATGTTTTCGATGTAGGAAGATGCCCTTGAACATGGAGATTTGGGACCCATGCGATGGGTACCACGCAGTATTACTTTAAAGGGTCTGCGTTTGCTCACCCAACCTCACCAAACCTCTCAGCCCCAAGAGTGTCCACCCTTATGTCTCATCCAGCTGTGGGTCTAGATATGGTCAATCCAGGTTGCATCACAGCCCCTGAACGCATTGTGTAAGAATTTCGCTCTCTTTCACTGTCTTTGTTTCATGGGTTTTTCAAAGTAATTTATTTTTATAATGGGGTTTAGCTGCTTTTCACTGCTGTGTTTATGCCGCTTTACACCCACTTGACACACTAACAGAGAGATATCAATACATAGGTTTTAAGATTATTACTAGTCAGATATATTCTTGTGCGGTGAATAGGGCGTGTTGAGTCCAGTTCTCTGAGCAAGGAGTAGGTCTTGTCTATTACATATTGGGTTTATGGAACGGTATCTGAGCTAATTTGAAACCCTTGTTTTATGTATCACCCCACCTCACTTTTCCCGTTAAGCAGCCATAGTGTGTTTTCTGCATGTGTGACTCTGTTCTGTTTTGTAATTCAGTTCAAGTGTAACGGTTTTTACATTCCCTCTATAAGTGATACCTTATGAGAAGTGTCCTTTTCTGTGTGACTTATTTCACTTAGAATCGCCGTACCTAAATCCACTCATCATGCTGCTACTAGCCTTATGACATTGATTTCATGGCTGAGTGATATTCCATTGTACATAAGGACCACAACTTCTTTATCCATTTTTCTCTTTCCTGGGATATTGAAGGTGGAATGAAGTGGAGGTCCTTGTCAACAGAGCAGCCCTAAACTTTGGGGTGCTTGTGTCTTGCTGATTTTTCATTTTCCCAATTTATACCCCCATGAGTGGAAGTGCCCTATGCTCTCTAAGCTGTGTTTTTTAGATGTTTCAGGACACACCGTACACTTCTCCAGAGTGGCTGTTGGCAATTTACATCCCGCCCATCAGTGTAGCAAGGCTCCCATTTCTCCATGGCCTGTCCTGCATTTCTGGTTTTGAGACTTTTTTCAGCATGGCCCTTTTGACCGATGGGTAGCGAGTCTTCTTTGTAGCGCTGATTTGCCTTTCCAGGTTGCTTTGTTGGCCAAAAAGGGCGTATGCGTTTTTTCCTGAATATATTCAGGACAAAACGCATACGCCCTTTTTGGCCAAGGGCATCATTGTCAACGTTTTGCCGCTTTTCATGTGCTTTAAAGGCGATTCGAATCTACCTCCTGAAATCTGTTTCCTGCAATTCTGCCTTGATTTCAAATCCTCTTCTTTGCCTTCCCTCAATATATTTGTGGACGAGAGTTATCATTTATAACTCTGCAGGTTTGTGAATTGCAGTGCCCTGAAGCTCCATTTTACAACTCGCTTTTTTGGGAGCTGGCCGCAAAAGTGCAGGATGGCTTCAGGCCCTGTTCCGGTTCCGGGGGGGAGGATGAGCCTGTGGTTCATTCTTCTTCCTGATGGGAAAATAGAGTGACCTGTGCCTGTCCCAACACCAAGAGCTAGTCTCTCACTGGTTCCCCGTCTACTCGTTCATCCTCAGGACAAATTGCAACCTGTACAGAACAGGAGGTTAAAGGTGCTGATGCTCCAAGTAGGGAGATTGTTAGTAAAGCGGCTGGAATGGCGAACCCGGGCACAAGGAGAAGAGAAATGAGGTGCGTATTAGAAACCTTTCCCCATCACATGGTGTACCATCTTTTTGTTTTCTCATGCATGTTTTCGATGTAGGAAGATGCCCTTGAACATGGAGATTTGGGACCCATGCGATGGGTACCACGCAGTATTACTTTAAAGGGTCTGCGTTTGCTCACCCAACCTCACCAAACCTCTCAGCCCCAAGAGTGTCCACCCTTATGTCTCATCCAGCTGTGGGTCTAGATATGGTCAATCCAGGTTGCATCACAGCCCCTGAACGCATTGTGTAAGAATTTCGCTCTCTTTCACTGTCTTTGTTTCATGGGTTTTTCAAAGTAATTTATTTTTATAATGGGGTTTAGCTGCTTTTCACTGCTGTGTTTATGCCGCTTTACACCCACTTGACACACTAAGAGAGAGATATCAATACATAGGTTTTAAGATTATTACTAATCAGATATATTCTTGTGCGGTGAATAGCGCGTGTTGAGTCCAGTTCTCTGAGCAAGGAGTAGGTCTTGTCTATTACATATTGGGTTTATGGAACGGTATCTGAGCTAATTTGAAACCCTTGTTTTATGTATCACCCCACCTCACTTTTCCCGTTAAGCAGCCATAGTGTGTTTTCTGCATGTGTGACTCTGTTCTGTTTTGTAATTCAGTTCAAGTGTAACGGTTTTTACATTCCCTCTATAAGTGATACCTTATGAGAAGTGTCCTTTTCTGTGTGACTTATTTCACTTAGAATCGCCGTACCTAAATCCACTCATCATGCTGCTACTAGCCTTATGACATTGATTTCATGGCTGAGTGATATTCCATTGTACATAAGGACCACAACTTCTTTATCCATTTTTCTCTTTCCTGGGATATTGAAGGTGGAATGAAGTGGAGGTCCTTGTCAACAGAGCAGCCCTAAACTTTGGGGTGCTTGTGTCTTGCTGATTTTTCATTTTCCCAATTTATACCCCCATGAGTGGAAGTGCCCTATGCTCTCTAAGCTGTGTTTTTTAGATGTTTCAGGACACACCGTACACTTCTCCAGAGTGGCTGTTGGCAATTTACATCCCGCCCATCAGTGTAGCAAGGCTCCCATTTCTCCATGGCCTGTCCTGCATTTCTGGTTTTGAGACTCTTTTCAGCATGGCCCTTTTGACCGATGGGTAGCGAGTCTTCTTTGTAGCGCTGATTTGCCTTTCCAGGTTGCTTTGTTGGCCAAAAAGGGCGTATGCGTTTTTTCCTGAATATATTCAGGAAAAAACGCATACGCCCTTTTTGGCCAAGGGCATCATTGTCAACGTTTTGCCGCTTTTCATGTGCTTTAAAGGCGATTCGAATCTACCTCCTGAAATCTGTTTCCTGCAATTCTGCCTTGATTTCAAATCCTCTTCTTTGCCTTCCCTCAATATATTTGTGGACGAGAGTTATCATTTATAACTCTGCAGGTTTGTGAATTGCAGTGCCCTGAAGCTCCATTTTACAACTCGCTTTTTTGGGAGCTGGCCGCAAAAGCGCAGGATGGCTTCAGGCCCTGTTCCGGTTCCGGGGGGGAGGATGAGCCTGTGGTTCATTCTTCTTCCTGATGGGAAAATAGAGTGACCTGTGCCTGTCCCAACACCAAGAGCTAGTCTCTCACTGGTTCCCCGTCTACCCGTTCATCCTCAGGACAAATTGCAACCTGTACAGAACAGGAGGTTAAAGGTGCTGATGCTCCAAGTAGGGAGATTGTTAGTAAAGCGGCTGGAATGGCGAACCCGGGCACAAGGAGAAGAGAAATGAGGTGCGTATTAGAAACCTTTCCCCATCACATGGTGTACCATCTTTTTGTTTTCTCATGCTTGTTTTCGATGTAGGAAGATGCCCTTGAACATGGAGATTTGGGACCCATGCGATGGGTACCACGCAGTATTACTTTAAAGGGTCTGCGTTTGCTCACCCAACCTCACCAAACCTCTCAGCCCCAAGAGTGTCCACCCTTATGTCTCATCCAGCTGTGGGTCTAGATATGGTCAATCCAGGTTGCATCACAGCCCCTGAACGCATTGTGTAAGAATTTCGCTCTCTTTCACTGTCTTTGTTTCATGGGTTTTTCAAAGTAATTTATTTTTATAATGGGGTTTAGCTGCTTTTCACTGCTGTGTTTATGCCGCTTTACACCCACTTGACACACTAAGAGAGAGATATCAATACATAGGTTTTAAGATTATTACTAGTCAGATATATTCTTGTGCGGTGAATAGGGCGTGTTGAGTCCAGTTCTCTGAGCAAGGAGTAGGTCTTGTCTATTACATATTGGGTTTATGGAACGGTATCTGAGCTAATTTGAAACCCTTGTTTTATGTATCACCCCACCTCACTTTTCCCGTTAAGCAGCCATAGTGTGTTTTCTGCATGTGTGACTCTGTTCTGTTTTGTAATTCAGTTCAAGTGTAACGGTTTTTACATTCCCTCTATAAGTGATACCTTATGAGAAGTGTCCTTTTCTGTGTGACTTATTTCACTTAGAATCGCCGTACCTAAATCCACTCATCATGCTGCTACTAGCCTTATGACATTGATTTCATGGCTGAGTGATATTCCATTGTACATAAGGACCACAACTTCTTTATCCATTTTTCTCTTTCCTGGGATATTGAAGGTGGAATGAAGTGGAGGTCCTTGTCAACAGAGCAGCCCTAAACTTTGGGGTGCTTGTGTCTTGCTGATTTTTCATTTTCCCAATTTATACCCCCATGAGTGGAAGTGCCCTATGCTCTCTAAGCTGTGTTTTTTAGATGTTTCAGGACACACCGTACACTTCTCCAGAGTGGCTGTTGGCAATTTACATCCCGCCCATCAGTGTAGCAAGGCTCCCATTTCTCCATGGCCTGTCCTGCATTTCTGGTTTTGAGACTCTTTTCAGCATGGCCCTTTTGACCGATGGGTAGCGAGTCTTCTTTGTAGCGCTGATTTGCCTTTCCAGGTTGCTTTGTTGGCCAAAAAGGGCGTATGCGTTTTTTCCTGAATATATTCAGGAAAAAACGCATACGCCCTTTTTGGCCAAGGGCATCATTGTCAACGTTTTGCCGCTTTTCATGTGCTTTAAAGGCGATTCGAATCTACCTCCTGAAATCTGTTTCCTGCAATTCTGCCTTGATTTCAAATCCTCTTCTTTGCCTTCCCTCAATATATTTGTGGACGAGAGTTATCATTTATAACTCTGCAGGTTTGTGAATTGCAGTGCCCTGAAGCTCCATTTTACAACTCGCTTTTTTGGGAGCTGGCCGCAAAAGTGCAGGATGGCTTCAGGCCCTGTTCCGGTTCCGGGGGGGAGGATGAGCCTGTGGTTCATTCTTCTTCCTGATGGGAAAATAGAGTGACCTGTGCCTGTCCCAACACCAAGAGCTAGTCTCTCACTGGTTCCCCGTCTACTCGTTCATCCTCAGGACAAATTGCAACCTGTACAGAACAGGAGGTTAAAGGTGCTGATGCTCCAAGTAGGGAGATTGTTAGTAAAGCGGCTGGAATGGCGAACCCGGGCACAAGGAGAAGAGAAATGAGGTGCGTATTAGAAACCTTTCCCCATCACATGGTGTACCATCTTTTTGTTTTCTCATGCATGTTTTCGATGTAGGAAGATGCCCTTGAACATGGAGATTTGGGACCCATGCGATGGGTACCACGCAGTATTACTTTAAAGGGTCTGCGTTTGCTCACCCAACCTCACCAAACCTCTCAGCCCCAAGAGTGTCCACCCTTATGTCTCATCCAGCTGTGGGTCTAGATATGGTCAATCCAGGTTGCATCACAGCCCCTGAACGCATTGTGTAAGAATTTCGCTCTCTTTCACTGTCTTTGTTTCATGGGTTTTTCAAAGTAATTTATTTTTATAATGGGGTTTAGCTGCTTTTCACTGCTGTGTTTATGCCGCTTTACACCCACTTGACACACTAAGAGAGAGATATCAATACATAGGTTTTAAGATTATTACTAATCAGATATATTCTTGTGCGGTGAATAGCGCGTGTTGAGTCCAGTTCTCTGAGCAAGGAGTAGGTCTTGTCTATTACATATTGGGTTTATGGAACGGTATCTGAGCTAATTTGAAACCCTTGTTTTATGTATCACCCCACCTCACTTTTCCCGTTAAGCAGCCATAGTGTGTTTTCTGCATGTGTGACTCTGTTCTGTTTTGTAATTCAGTTCAAGTGTAACGGTTTTTACATTCCCTCTATAAGTGATACCTTATGAGAAGTGTCCTTTTCTGTGTGACTTATTTCACTTAGAATCGCCGTACCTAAATCCACTCATCATGCTGCTACTAGCCTTATGACATTGATTTCATGGCTGAGTGATATTCCATTGTACATAAGGACCACAACTTCTTTATCCATTTTTCTCTTTCCTGGGATATTGAAGGTGGAATGAAGTGGAGGTCCTTGTCAACAGAGCAGCCCTAAACTTTGGGGTGCTTGTGTCTTGCTGATTTTTCATTTTCCCAATTTATACCCCCATGAGTGGAAGTGCCCTATGCTCTCTAAGCTGTGTTTTTTAGATGTTTCAGGACACACCGTACACTTCTCCAGAGTGGCTGTTGGCAATTTACATCCCGCCCATCAGTGTAGCAAGGCTCCCATTTCTCCATGGCCTGTCCTGCATTTCTGGTTTTGAGACTCTTTTCAGCATGGCCCTTTTGACCGATGGGTAGCGAGTCTTCTTTGTAGCGCTGATTTGCCTTTCCAGGTTGCTTTGTTGGCCAAAAAGGGCGTATGCGTTTTTTCCTGAATATATTCAGGAAAAAACGCATACGCCCTTTTTGGCCAAGGGCATCATTGTCAACGTTTTGCCGCTTTTCATGTGCTTTAAAGGCGATTCGAATCTACCTCCTGAAATCTGTTTCCTGCAATTCTGCCTTGATTTCAAATCCTCTTCTTTGCCTTCCCTCAATATATTTGTGGACGAGAGTTATCATTTATAACTCTGCAGGTTTGTGAATTGCAGTGCCCTGAAGCTCCATTTTACAACTCGCTTTTTTGGGAGCTGGCCGCAAAAGCGCAGGATGGCTTCAGGCCCTGTTCCGGTTCCGGGGGGGAGGATGAGCCTGTGGTTCATTCTTCTTCCTGATGGGAAAATAGAGTGACCTGTGCCTGTCCCAACACCAAGAGCTAGTCTCTCACTGGTTCCCCGTCTACCCGTTCATCCTCAGGACAAATTGCAACCTGTACAGAACAGGAGGTTAAAGGTGCTGATGCTCCAAGTAGGGAGATTGTTAGTAAAGCGGCTGGAATGGCGAACCCGGGCACAAGGAGAAGAGAAATGAGGTGCGTATTAGAAACCTTTCCCCATCACATGGTGTACCATCTTTTTGTTTTCTCATGCTTGTTTTCGATGTAGGAAGATGCCCTTGAACATGGAGATTTGGGACCCATGCGATGGGTACCACGCAGTATTACTTTAAAGGGTCTGCGTTTGCTCACCCAACCTCACCAAACCTCTCAGCCCCAAGAGTGTCCACCCTTATGTCTCATCCAGCTGTGGGTCTAGATATGGTCAATCCAGGTTGCATCACAGCCCCTGAACGCATTGTGTAAGAATTTCGCTCTCTTTCACTGTCTTTGTTTCATGGGTTTTTCAAAGTAATTTATTTTTATAATGGGGTTTAGCTGCTTTTCACTGCTGTGTTTATGCCGCTTTACACCCACTTGACACACTAAGAGAGAGATATCAATACATAGGTTTTAAGATTATTACTAGTCAGATATATTCTTGTGCGGTGAATAGGGCGTGTTGAGTCCAGTTCTCTGAGCAAGGAGTAGGTCTTGTCTATTACATATTGGGTTTATGGAACGGTATCTGAGCTAATTTGAAACCCTTGTTTTATGTATCACCCCACCTCACTTTTCCCGTTAAGCAGCCATAGTGTGTTTTCTGCATGTGTGACTCTGTTCTGTTTTGTAATTCAGTTCAAGTGTAACGGTTTTTACATTCCCTCTATAAGTGATACCTTATGAGAAGTGTCCTTTTCTGTGTGACTTATTTCACTTAGAATCGCCGTACCTAAATCCACTCATCATGCTGCTACTAGCCTTATGACATTGATTTCATGGCTGAGTGATATTCCATTGTACATAAGGACCACAACTTCTTTATCCATTTTTCTCTTTCCTGGGATATTGAAGGTGGAATGAAGTGGAGGTCCTTGTCAACAGAGCAGCCCTAAACTTTGGGGTGCTTGTGTCTTGCTGATTTTTCATTTTCCCAATTTATACCCCCATGAGTGGAAGTGCCCTATGCTCTCTAAGCTGTGTTTTTTAGATGTTTCAGGACACACCGTACACTTCTCCAGAGTGGCTGTTGGCAATTTACATCCCGCCCATCAGTGTAGCAAGGCTCCCATTTCTCCATGGCCTGTCCTGCATTTCTGGTTTTGAGACTCTTTTCAGCATGGCCCTTTTGACCGATGGGTAGCGAGTCTTCTTTGTAGCGCTGATTTGCCTTTCCAGGTTGCTTTGTTGGCCAAAAAGGGCGTATGCGTTTTTTCCTGAATATATTCAGGAAAAAACGCATACGCCCTTTTTGGCCAAGGGCATCATTGTCAACGTTTTGCCGCTTTTCATGTGCTTTAAAGGCGATTCGAATCTACCTCCTGAAATCTGTTTCCTGCAATTCTGCCTTGATTTCAAATCCTCTTCTTTGCCTTCCCTCAATATATTTGTGGACGAGAGTTATCATTTATAACTCTGCAGGTTTGTGAATTGCAGTGCCCTGAAGCTCCATTTTACAACTCGCTTTTTTGGGAGCTGGCCGCAAAAGTGCAGGATGGCTTCAGGCCCTGTTCCGGTTCCGGGGGGGAGGATGAGCCTGTGGTTCATTCTTCTTCCTGATGGGAAAATAGAGTGACCTGTGCCTGTCCCAACACCAAGAGCTAGTCTCTCACTGGTTCCCCGTCTACTCGTTCATCCTCAGGACAAATTGCAACCTGTACAGAACAGGAGGTTAAAGGTGCTGATGCTCCAAGTAGGGAGATTGTTAGTAAAGCGGCTGGAATGGCGAACCCGGGCACAAGGAGAAGAGAAATGAGGTGCGTATTAGAAACCTTTCCCCATCACATGGTGTACCATCTTTTTGTTTTCTCATGCATGTTTTCGATGTAGGAAGATGCCCTTGAACATGGAGATTTGGGACCCATGCGATGGGTACCACGCAGTATTACTTTAAAGGGTCTGCGTTTGCTCACCCAACCTCACCAAACCTCTCAGCCCCAAGAGTGTCCACCCTTATGTCTCATCCAGCTGTGGGTCTAGATATGGTCAATCCAGGTTGCATCACAGCCCCTGAACGCATTGTGTAAGAATTTCGCTCTCTTTCACTGTCTTTGTTTCATGGGTTTTTCAAAGTAATTTATTTTTATAATGGGGTTTAGCTGCTTTTCACTGCTGTGTTTATGCCGCTTTACACCCACTTGACACACTAAGAGAGAGATATCAATACATAGGTTTTAAGATTATTACTAATCAGATATATTCTTGTGCGGTGAATAGCGCGTGTTGAGTCCAGTTCTCTGAGCAAGGAGTAGGTCTTGTCTATTACATATTGGGTTTATGGAACGGTATCTGAGCTAATTTGAAACCCTTGTTTTATGTATCACCCCACCTCACTTTTCCCGTTAAGCAGCCATAGTGTGTTTTCTGCATGTGTGACTCTGTTCTGTTTTGTAATTCAGTTCAAGTGTAACGGTTTTTACATTCCCTCTATAAGTGATACCTTATGAGAAGTGTCCTTTTCTGTGTGACTTATTTCACTTAGAATCGCCGTACCTAAATCCACTCATCATGCTGCTACTAGCCTTATGACATTGATTTCATGGCTGAGTGATATTCCATTGTACATAAGGACCACAACTTCTTTATCCATTTTTCTCTTTCCTGGGATATTGAAGGTGGAATGAAGTGGAGGTCCTTGTCAACAGAGCAGCCCTAAACTTTGGGGTGCTTGTGTCTTGCTGATTTTTCATTTTCCCAATTTATACCCCCATGAGTGGAAGTGCCCTATGCTCTCTAAGCTGTGTTTTTTAGATGTTTCAGGACACACCGTACACTTCTCCAGAGTGGCTGTTGGCAATTTACATCCCGCCCATCAGTGTAGCAAGGCTCCCATTTCTCCATGGCCTGTCCTGCATTTCTGGTTTTGAGACTCTTTTCAGCATGGCCCTTTTGACCGATGGGTAGCGAGTCTTCTTTGTAGCGCTGATTTGCCTTTCCAGGTTGCTTTGTTGGCCAAAAAGGGCGTATGCGTTTTTTCCTGAATATATTCAGGAAAAAACGCATACGCCCTTTTTGGCCAAGGGCATCATTGTCAACGTTTTGCCGCTTTTCATGTGCTTTAAAGGCGATTCGAATCTACCTCCTGAAATCTGTTTCCTGCAATTCTGCCTTGATTTCAAATCCTCTTCTTTGCCTTCCCTCAATATATTTGTGGACGAGAGTTATCATTTATAACTCTGCAGGTTTGTGAATTGCAGTGCCCTGAAGCTCCATTTTACAACTCGCTTTTTTGGGAGCTGGCCGCAAAAGCGCAGGATGGCTTCAGGCCCTGTTCCGGTTCCGGGGGGGAGGATGAGCCTGTGGTTCATTCTTCTTCCTGATGGGAAAATAGAGTGACCTGTGCCTGTCCCAACACCAAGAGCTAGTCTCTCACTGGTTCCCCGTCTACCCGTTCATCCTCAGGACAAATTGCAACCTGTACAGAACAGGAGGTTAAAGGTGCTGATGCTCCAAGTAGGGAGATTGTTAGTAAAGCGGCTGGAATGGCGAACCCGGGCACAAGGAGAAGAGAAATGAGGTGCGTATTAGAAACCTTTCCCCATCACATGGTGTACCATCTTTTTGTTTTCTCATGCTTGTTTTCGATGTAGGAAGATGCCCTTGAACATGGAGATTTGGGACCCATGCGATGGGTACCACGCAGTATTACTTTAAAGGGTCTGCGTTTGCTCACCCAACCTCACCAAACCTCTCAGCCCCAAGAGTGTCCACCCTTATGTCTCATCCAGCTGTGGGTCTAGATATGGTCAATCCAGGTTGCATCACAGCCCCTGAACGCATTGTGTAAGAATTTCGCTCTCTTTCACTGTCTTTGTTTCATGGGTTTTTCAAAGTAATTTATTTTTATAATGGGGTTTAGCTGCTTTTCACTGCTGTGTTTATGCCGCTTTACACCCACTTGACACACTAAGAGAGAGATATCAATACATAGGTTTTAAGATTATTACTAGTCAGATATATTCTTGTGCGGTGAATAGGGCGTGTTGAGTCCAGTTCTCTGAGCAAGGAGTAGGTCTTGTCTATTACATATTGGGTTTATGGAACGGTATCTGAGCTAATTTGAAACCCTTGTTTTATGTATCACCCCACCTCACTTTTCCCGTTAAGCAGCCATAGTGTGTTTTCTGCATGTGTGACTCTGTTCTGTTTTGTAATTCAGTTCAAGTGTAACGGTTTTTACATTCCCTCTATAAGTGATACCTTATGAGAAGTGTCCTTTTCTGTGTGACTTATTTCACTTAGAATCGCCGTACCTAAATCCACTCATCATGCTGCTACTAGCCTTATGACATTGATTTCATGGCTGAGTGATATTCCATTGTACATAAGGACCACAACTTCTTTATCCATTTTTCTCTTTCCTGGGATATTGAAGGTGGAATGAAGTGGAGGTCCTTGTCAACAGAGCAGCCCTAAACTTTGGGGTGCTTGTGTCTTGCTGATTTTTCATTTTCCCAATTTATACCCCCATGAGTGGAAGTGCCCTATGCTCTCTAAGCTGTGTTTTTTAGATGTTTCAGGACACACCGTACACTTCTCCAGAGTGGCTGTTGGCAATTTACATCCCGCCCATCAGTGTAGCAAGGCTCCCATTTCTCCATGGCCTGTCCTGCATTTCTGGTTTTGAGACTCTTTTCAGCATGGCCCTTTTGACCGATGGGTAGCGAGTCTTCTTTGTAGCGCTGATTTGCCTTTCCAGGTTGCTTTGTTGGCCAAAAAGGGCGTATGCGTTTTTTCCTGAATATATTCAGGAAAAAACGCATACGCCCTTTTTGGCCAAGGGCATCATTGTCAACGTTTTGCCGCTTTTCATGTGCTTTAAAGGCGATTCGAATCTACCTCCTGAAATCTGTTTCCTGCAATTCTGCCTTGATTTCAAATCCTCTTCTTTGCCTTCCCTCAATATATTTGTGGACGAGAGTTATCATTTATAACTCTGCAGGTTTGTGAATTGCAGTGCCCTGAAGCTCCATTTTACAACTCGCTTTTTTGGGAGCTGGCCGCAAAAGCGCAGGATGGCTTCAGGCCCTGTTCCGGTTCCGGGGGGGAGGATGAGCCTGTGGTTCATTCTTCTTCCTGATGGGAAAATAGAGTGACCTGTGCCTGTCCCAACACCAAGAGCTAGTCTCTCACTGGTTCCCCGTCTACCCGTTCATCCTCAGGACAAATTGCAACCTGTACAGAACAGGAGGTTAAAGGTGCTGATGCTCCAAGTAGGGAGATTGTTAGTAAAGCGGCTGGAATGGCGAACCCGGGCACAAGGAGAAGAGAAATGAGGTGCGTATTAGAAACCTTTCCCCATCACATGGTGTACCATCTTTTTGTTTTCTCATGCATGTTTTCGATGTAGGAAGATGCCCTTGAACATGGAGATTTGGGACCCATGCGATGGGTACCACGCAGTATTACTTTAAAGGGTCTGCGTTTGCTCACCCAACCTCACCAAACCTCTCAGCCCCAAGAGTGTCCACCCTTATGTCTCATCCAGCTGTGGGTCTAGATATGGTCAATCCAGGTTGCATCACAGCCCCTGAACGCATTGTGTAAGAATTTCGCTCTCTTTCACTGTCTTTGTTTCATGGGTTTTTCAAAGTAATTTATTTTTATAATGGGGTTTAGCTGCTTTTCACTGCTGTGTTTATGCCGCTTTACACCCACTTGACACACTAAGAGAGAGATATCAATACATAGGTTTTAAGATTATTACTAGTCAGATATATTCTTGTGCGGTGAATAGGGCGTGTTGAGTCCAGTTCTCTGAGCAAGGAGTAGGTCTTGTCTATTACATATTGGGTTTATGGAACGGTATCTGAGCTAATTTGAAACCCTTGTTTTATGTATCACCCCACCTCACTTTTCCCGTTAAGCAGCCATAGTGTGTTTTCTGCATGTGTGACTCTGTTCTGTTTTGTAATTCAGTTCAAGTGTAACGGTTTTTACATTCCCTCTATAAGTGATACCTTATGAGAAGTGTCCTTTTCTGTGTGACTTATTTCACTTAGAATCGCCGTACCTAAATCCACTCATCATGCTGCTACTAGCCTTATGACATTGATTTCATGGCTGAGTGATATTCCATTGTACATAAGGACCACAACTTCTTTATCCATTTTTCTCTTTCCTGGGATATTGAAGGTGGAATGAAGTGGAGGTCCTTGTCAACAGAGCAGCCCTAAACTTTGGGGTGCTTGTGTCTTGCTGATTTTTCATTTTCCCAATTTATACCCCCATGAGTGGAAGTGCCCTATGCTCTCTAAGCTGTGTTTTTTAGATGTTTCAGGACACACCGTACACTTCTCCAGAGTGGCTGTTGGCAATTTACATCCCGCCCATCAGTGTAGCAAGGCTCCCATTTCTCCATGGCCTGTCCTGCATTTCTGGTTTTGAGACTCTTTTCAGCATGGCCCTTTTGACCGATGGGTAGCGAGTCTTCTTTGTAGCGCTGATTTGCCTTTCCAGGTTGCTTTGTTGGCCAAAAAGGGCGTATGCGTTTTTTCCTGAATATATTCAGGAAAAAACGCATACGCCCTTTTTGGCCAAGGGCATCATTGTCAACGTTTTGCCGCTTTTCATGTGCTTTAAAGGCGATTCGAATCTACCTCCTGAAATCTGTTTCCTGCAATTCTGCCTTGATTTCAAATCCTCTTCTTTGCCTTCCCTCAATATATTTGTGGACGAGAGTTATCATTTATAACTCTGCAGGTTTGTGAATTGCAGTGCCCTGAAGCTCCATTTTACAACTCGCTTTTTTGGGAGCTGGCCGCAAAAGCGCAGGATGGCTTCAGGCCCTGTTCCGGTTCCGGGGGGGAGGATGAGCCTGTGGTTCATTCTTCTTCCTGATGGGAAAATAGAGTGACCTGTGCCTGTCCCAACACCAAGAGCTAGTCTCTCACTGGTTCCCCGTCTACCCGTTCATCCTCAGGACAAATTGCAACCTGTACAGAACAGGAGGTTAAAGGTGCTGATGCTCCAAGTAGGGAGATTGTTAGTAAAGCGGCTGGAATGGCGAACCCGGGCACAAGGAGAAGAGAAATGAGGTGCGTATTAGAAACCTTTCCCCATCACATGGTGTACCATCTTTTTGTTTTCTCATGCATGTTTTCGATGTAGGAAGATGCCCTTGAACATGGAGATTTGGGACCCATGCGATGGGTACCACGCAGTATTACTTTAAAGGGTCTGCGTTTGCTCACCCAACCTCACCAAACCTCTCAGCCCCAAGAGTGTCCACCCTTATGTCTCATCCAGCTGTGGGTCTAGATATGGTCAATCCAGGTTGCATCACAGCCCCTGAACGCATTGTGTAAGAATTTCGCTCTCTTTCACTGTCTTTGTTTCATGGGTTTTTCAAAGTAATTTATTTTTATAATGGGGTTTAGCTGCTTTTCACTGCTGTGTTTATGCCGCTTTACACCCACTTGACACACTAACAGAGAGATATCAATACATAGGTTTTAAGATTATTACTAGTCAGATATATTCTTGTGCGGTGAATAGGGCGTGTTGAGTCCAGTTCTCTGAGCAAGGAGTAGGTCTTGTCTATTACATATTGGGTTTATGGAACGGTATCTGAGCTAATTTGAAACCCTTGTTTTATGTATCACCCCACCTCACTTTTCCCGTTAAGCAGCCATAGTGTGTTTTCTGCATGTGTGACTCTGTTCTGTTTTGTAATTCAGTTCAAGTGTAACGGTTTTTACATTCCCTCTATAAGTGATACCTTATGAGAAGTGTCCTTTTCTGTGTGACTTATTTCACTTAGAATCGCCGTACCTAAATCCACTCATCATGCTGCTACTAGCCTTATGACATTGATTTCATGGCTGAGTGATATTCCATTGTACATAAGGACCACAACTTCTTTATCCATTTTTCTCTTTCCTGGGATATTGAAGGTGGAATGAAGTGGAGGTCCTTGTCAACAGAGCAGCCCTAAACTTTGGGGTGCTTGTGTCTTGCTGATTTTTCATTTTCCCAATTTATACCCCCATGAGTGGAAGTGCCCTATGCTCTCTAAGCTGTGTTTTTTAGATGTTTCAGGACACACCGTACACTTCTCCAGAGTGGCTGTTGGCAATTTACATCCCGCCCATCAGTGTAGCAAGGCTCCCATTTCTCCATGGCCTGTCCTGCATTTCTGGTTTTGAGACTTTTTTCAGCATGGCCCTTTTGACCGATGGGTAGCGAGTCTTCTTTGTAGCGCTGATTTGCCTTTCCAGGTTGCTTTGTTGGCCAAAAAGGGCGTATGCGTTTTTTCCTGAATATATTCAGGACAAAACGCATACGCCCTTTTTGGCCAAGGGCATCATTGTCAACGTTTTGCCGCTTTTCATGTGCTTTAAAGGCGATTCGAATCTACCTCCTGAAATCTGTTTCCTGCAATTCTGCCTTGATTTCAAATCCTCTTCTTTGCCTTCCCTCAATATATTTGTGGACGAGAGTTATCATTTATAACTCTGCAGGTTTGTGAATTGCAGTGCCCTGAAGCTCCATTTTACAACTCGCTTTTTTGGGAGCTGGCCGCAAAAGTGCAGGATGGCTTCAGGCCCTGTTCCGGTTCCGGGGGGGAGGATGAGCCTGTGGTTCATTCTTCTTCCTGATGGGAAAATAGAGTGACCTGTGCCTGTCCCAACACCAAGAGCTAGTCTCTCACTGGTTCCCCGTCTACTCGTTCATCCTCAGGACAAATTGCAACCTGTACAGAACAGGAGGTTAAAGGTGCTGATGCTCCAAGTAGGGAGATTGTTAGTAAAGCGGCTGGAATGGCGAACCCGGGCACAAGGAGAAGAGAAATGAGGTGCGTATTAGAAACCTTTCCCCATCACATGGTGTACCATCTTTTTGTTTTCTCATGCATGTTTTCGATGTAGGAAGATGCCCTTGAACATGGAGATTTGGGACCCATGCGATGGGTACCACGCAGTATTACTTTAAAGGGTCTGCGTTTGCTCACCCAACCTCACCAAACCTCTCAGCCCCAAGAGTGTCCACCCTTATGTCTCATCCAGCTGTGGGTCTAGATATGGTCAATCCAGGTTGCATCACAGCCCCTGAACGCATTGTGTAAGAATTTCGCTCTCTTTCACTGTCTTTGTTTCATGGGTTTTTCAAAGTAATTTATTTTTATAATGGGGTTTAGCTGCTTTTCACTGCTGTGTTTATGCCGCTTTACACCCACTTGACACACTAAGAGAGAGATATCAATACATAGGTTTTAAGATTATTACTAGTCAGATATATTCTTGTGCGGTGAATAGGGCGTGTTGAGTCCAGTTCTCTGAGCAAGGAGTAGGTCTTGTCTATTACATATTGGGTTTATGGAACGGTATCTGAGCTAATTTGAAACCCTTGTTTTATGTATCACCCCACCTCACTTTTCCCGTTAAGCAGCCATAGTGTGTTTTCTGCATGTGTGACTCTGTTCTGTTTTGTAATTCAGTTCAAGTGTAACGGTTTTTACATTCCCTCTATAAGTGATACCTTATGAGAAGTGTCCTTTTCTGTGTGACTTATTTCACTTAGAATCGCCGTACCTAAATCCACTCATCATGCTGCTACTAGCCTTATGACATTGATTTCATGGCTGAGTGATATTCCATTGTACATAAGGACCACAACTTCTTTATCCATTTTTCTCTTTCCTGGGATATTGAAGGTGGAATGAAGTGGAGGTCCTTGTCAACAGAGCAGCCCTAAACTTTGGGGTGCTTGTGTCTTGCTGATTTTTCATTTTCCCAATTTATACCCCCATGAGTGGAAGTGCCCTATGCTCTCTAAGCTGTGTTTTTTAGATGTTTCAGGACACACCGTACACTTCTCCAGAGTGGCTGTTGGCAATTTACATCCCGCCCATCAGTGTAGCAAGGCTCCCATTTCTCCATGGCCTGTCCTGCATTTCTGGTTTTGAGACTCTTTTCAGCATGGCCCTTTTGACCGATGGGTAGCGAGTCTTCTTTGTAGCGCTGATTTGCCTTTCCAGGTTGCTTTGTTGGCCAAAAAGGGCGTATGCGTTTTTTCCTGAATATATTCAGGAAAAAACGCATACGCCCTTTTTGGCCAAGGGCATCATTGTCAACGTTTTGCCGCTTTTCATGTGCTTTAAAGGCGATTCGAATCTACCTCCTGAAATCTGTTTCCTGCAATTCTGCCTTGATTTCAAATCCTCTTCTTTGCCTTCCCTCAATATATTTGTGGACGAGAGTTATCATTTATAACTCTGCAGGTTTGTGAATTGCAGTGCCCTGAAGCTCCATTTTACAACTCGCTTTTTTGGGAGCTGGCCGCAAAAGCGCAGGATGGCTTCAGGCCCTGTTCCGGTTCCGGGGGGGAGGATGAGCCTGTGGTTCATTCTTCTTCCTGATGGGAAAATAGAGTGACCTGTGCCTGTCCCAACACCAAGAGCTAGTCTCTCACTGGTTCCCCGTCTACCCGTTCATCCTCAGGACAAATTGCAACCTGTACGGAACAGGAGGTTAAAGGTGCTGATGCTCCAAGTAGGGAGATTGTTAGTAAAGCGGCTGGAATGGCGAACCCGGGCACAAGGAGAAGAGAAATGAGGTGCGTGTTAGAAACCTTTCCCCATCACATGGTGTACCATCTTTTTGTTTTCTCATGCATGTTTTCGATGTAGGAAGATGCCCTTGAACATGGAGATTTGGGACCCATGCGATGGGTACCACGCAGTATTACTTTAAAGGGTCTGCGTTTGCTCACCCAACCTCACCAAACCTCTCAGCCCCAAGAGTGTCCACCCTTATGTCTCATCCAGCTGTGGGTCTAGATATGGTCAATCCAGGTTGCATCACAGCCCCTGAACGCATTGTGTAAGAATTTCGCTCTCTTTCACTGTCTTTGTTTCATGGGTTTTTCAAAGTAATTTATTTTTATAATGGGGTTTAGCTGCTTTTCACTGCTGTGTTTATGCCGCTTTACACCCACTTGACACACTAACAGAGAGATATCAATACATAGGTTTTAAGATTATTACTAGTCAGATATATTCTTGTGCGGTGAATAGGGCGTGTTGAGTCCAGTTCTCTGAGCAAGGAGTAGGTCTTGTCTATTACATATTGGGTTTATGGAACGGTATCTGAGCTAATTTGAAACCCTTGTTTTATGTATCACCCCACCTCACTTTTCCCGTTAAGCAGCCATAGTGTGTTTTCTGCATGTGTGACTCTGTTCTGTTTTGTAATTCAGTTCAAGTGTAACGGTTTTTACATTCCCTCTATAAGTGATACCTTATGAGAAGTGTCCTTTTCTGTGTGACTTATTTCACTTAGAATCGCCGTACCTAAATCCACTCATCATGCTGCTACTAGCCTTATGACATTGATTTCATGGCTGAGTGATATTCCATTGTACATAAGGACCACAACTTCTTTATCCATTTTTCTCTTTCCTGGGATATTGAAGGTGGAATGAAGTGGAGGTCCTTGTCAACAGAGCAGCCCTAAACTTTGGGGTGCTTGTGTCTTGCTGATTTTTCATTTTCCCAATTTATACCCCCATGAGTGGAAGTGCCCTATGCTCTCTAAGCTGTGTTTTTTAGATGTTTCAGGACACACCGTACACTTCTCCAGAGTGGCTGTTGGCAATTTACATCCCGCCCATCAGTGTAGCAAGGCTCCCATTTCTCCATGGCCTGTCCTGCATTTCTGGTTTTGAGACTCTTTTCAGCATGGCCCTTTTGACCGATGGGTAGCGAGTCTTCTTTGTAGCGCTGATTTGCCTTTCCAGGTTGCTTTGTTGGCCAAAAAGGGCGTATGCGTTTTTTCCTGAATATATTCAGGAAAAAACGCATACGCCCTTTTTGGCCAAGGGCATCATTGTCAACGTTTTGCCGCTTTTCATGTGCTTTAAAGGCGATTCGAATCTACCTCCTGAAATCTGTTTCCTGCAATTCTGCCTTGATTTCAAATCCTCTTCTTTGCCTTCCCTCAATATATTTGTGGACGAGAGTTATCATTTATAACTCTGCAGGTTTGTGAATTGCAGTGCCCTGAAGCTCCATTTTACAACTCGCTTTTTTGGGAGCTGGCCGCAAAAGCGCAGGATGGCTTCAGGCCCTGTTCCGGTTCCGGGGGGGAGGATGAGCCTGTGGTTCATTCTTCTTCCTGATGGGAAAATAGAGTGACCTGTGCCTGTCCCAACACCAAGAGCTAGTCTCTCACTGGTTCCCCGTCTACCCGTTCATCCTCAGGACAAATTGCAACCTGTACAGAACAGGAGGTTAAAGGTGCTGATGCTCCAAGTAGGGAGATTGTTAGTAAAGCGGCTGGAATGGCGAACCCGGGCACAAGGAGAAGAGAAATGAGGTGCGTATTAGAAACCTTTCCCCATCACATGGTGTACCATCTTTTTGTTTTCTCATGCATGTTTTCGATGTAGGAAGATGCCCTTGAACATGGAGATTTGGGACCCATGCGATGGGTACCACGCAGTATTACTTTAAAGGGTCTGCGTTTGCTCACCCAACCTCACCAAACCTCTCAGCCCCAAGAGTGTCCACCCTTATGTCTCATCCAGCTGTGGGTCTAGATATGGTCAATCCAGGTTGCATCACAGCCCCTGAACGCATTGTGTAAGAATTTCGCTCTCTTTCACTGTCTTTGTTTCATGGGTTTTTCAAAGTAATTTATTTTTATAATGGGGTTTAGCTGCTTTTCACTGCTGTGTTTATGCCGCTTTACACCCACTTGACACACTAACAGAGAGATATCAATACATAGGTTTTAAGATTATTACTAGTCAGATATATTCTTGTGCGGTGAATAGGGCGTGTTGAGTCCAGTTCTCTGAGCAAGGAGTAGGTCTTGTCTATTACATATTGGGTTTATGGAACGGTATCTGAGCTAATTTGAAACCCTTGTTTTATGTATCACCCCACCTCACTTTTCCCGTTAAGCAGCCATAGTGTGTTTTCTGCATGTGTGACTCTGTTCTGTTTTGTAATTCAGTTCAAGTGTAACGGTTTTTACATTCCCTCTATAAGTGATACCTTATGAGAAGTGTCCTTTTCTGTGTGACTTATTTCACTTAGAATCGCCGTACCTAAATCCACTCATCATGCTGCTACTAGCCTTATGACATTGATTTCATGGCTGAGTGATATTCCATTGTACATAAGGACCACAACTTCTTTATCCATTTTTCTCTTTCCTGGGATATTGAAGGTGGAATGAAGTGGAGGTCCTTGTCAACAGAGCAGCCCTAAACTTTGGGGTGCTTGTGTCTTGCTGATTTTTCATTTTCCCAATTTATACCCCCATGAGTGGAAGTGCCCTATGCTCTCTAAGCTGTGTTTTTTAGATGTTTCAGGACACACCGTACACTTCTCCAGAGTGGCTGTTGGCAATTTACATCCCGCCCATCAGTGTAGCAAGGCTCCCATTTCTCCATGGCCTGTCCTGCATTTCTGGTTTTGAGACTCTTTTCAGCATGGCCCTTTTGACCGATGGGTAGCGAGTCTTCTTTGTAGCGCTGATTTGCCTTTCCAGGTTGCTTTGTTGGCCAAAAAGGGCGTATGCGTTTTTTCCTGAATATATTCAGGAAAAAACGCATACGCCCTTTTTGGCCAAGGGCATCATTGTCAACGTTTTGCCGCTTTTCATGTGCTTTAAAGGCGATTCGAATCTACCTCCTGAAATCTGTTTCCTGCAATTCTGCCTTGATTTCAAATCCTCTTCTTTGCCTTCCCTCAATATATTTGTGGACGAGAGTTATCATTTATAACTCTGCAGGTTTGTGAATTGCAGTGCCCTGAAGCTCCATTTTACAACTCGCTTTTTTGGGAGCTGGCCGCAAAAGCGCAGGATGGCTTCAGGCCCTGTTCCGGTTCCGGGGGGGAGGATGAGCCTGTGGTTCATTCTTCTTCCTGATGGGAAAATAGAGTGACCTGTGCCTGTCCCAACACCAAGAGCTAGTCTCTCACTGGTTCCCCGTCTACCCGTTCATCCTCAGGACAAATTGCAACCTGTACGGAACAGGAGGTTAAAGGTGCTGATGCTCCAAGTAGGGAGATTGTTAGTAAAGCGGCTGGAATGGCGAACCCGGGCACAAGGAGAAGAGAAATGAGGTGCGTGTTAGAAACCTTTCCCCATCACATGGTGTACCATCTTTTTGTTTTCTCATGCATGTTTTCGATGTAGGAAGATGCCCTTGAACATGGAGATTTGGGACCCATGCGATGGGTACCACGCAGTATTACTTTAAAGGGTCTGCGTTTGCTCACCCAACCTCACCAAACCTCTCAGCCCCAAGAGTGTCCACCCTTATGTCTCATCCAGCTGTGGGTCTAGATATGGTCAATCCAGGTTGCATCACAGCCCCTGAACGCATTGTGTAAGAATTTCGCTCTCTTTCACTGTCTTTGTTTCATGGGTTTTTCAAAGTAATTTATTTTTATAATGGGGTTTAGCTGCTTTTCACTGCTGTGTTTATGCCGCTTTACACCCACTTGACACACTAACAGAGAGATATCAATACATAGGTTTTAAGATTATTACTAGTCAGATATATTCTTGTGCGGTGAATAGGGCGTGTTGAGTCCAGTTCTCTGAGCAAGGAGTAGGTCTTGTCTATTACATATTGGGTTTATGGAACGGTATCTGAGCTAATTTGAAACCCTTGTTTTATGTATCACCCCACCTCACTTTTCCCGTTAAGCAGCCATAGTGTGTTTTCTGCATGTGTGACTCTGTTCTGTTTTGTAATTCAGTTCAAGTGTAACGGTTTTTACATTCCCTCTATAAGTGATACCTTATGAGAAGTGTCCTTTTCTGTGTGACTTATTTCACTTAGAATCGCCGTACCTAAATCCACTCATCATGCTGCTACTAGCCTTATGACATTGATTTCATGGCTGAGTGATATTCCATTGTACATAAGGACCACAACTTCTTTATCCATTTTTCTCTTTCCTGGGATATTGAAGGTGGAATGAAGTGGAGGTCCTTGTCAACAGAGCAGCCCTAAACTTTGGGGTGCTTGTGTCTTGCTGATTTTTCATTTTCCCAATTTATACCCCCATGAGTGGAAGTGCCCTATGCTCTCTAAGCTGTGTTTTTTAGATGTTTCAGGACACACCGTACACTTCTCCAGAGTGGCTGTTGGCAATTTACATCCCGCCCATCAGTGTAGCAAGGCTCCCATTTCTCCATGGCCTGTCCTGCATTTCTGGTTTTGAGACTCTTTTCAGCATGGCCCTTTTGACCGATGGGTAGCGAGTCTTCTTTGTAGCGCTGATTTGCCTTTCCAGGTTGCTTTGTTGGCCAAAAAGGGCGTATGCGTTTTTTCCTGAATATATTCAGGAAAAAACGCATACGCCCTTTTTGGCCAAGGGCATCATTGTCAACGTTTTGCCGCTTTTCATGTGCTTTAAAGGCGATTCGAATCTACCTCCTGAAATCTGTTTCCTGCAATTCTGCCTTGATTTCAAATCCTCTTCTTTGCCTTCCCTCAATATATTTGTGGACGAGAGTTATCATTTATAACTCTGCAGGTTTGTGAATTGCAGTGCCCTGAAGCTCCATTTTACAACTCGCTTTTTTGGGAGCTGGCCGCAAAAGCGCAGGATGGCTTCAGGCCCTGTTCCGGTTCCGGGGGGGAGGATGAGCCTGTGGTTCATTCTTCTTCCTGATGGGAAAATAGAGTGACCTGTGCCTGTCCCAACACCAAGAGCTAGTCTCTCACTGGTTCCCCGTCTACCCGTTCATCCTCAGGACAAATTGCAACCTGTACAGAACAGGAGGTTAAAGGTGCTGATGCTCCAAGTAGGGAGATTGTTAGTAAAGCGGCTGGAATGGCGAACCCGGGCACAAGGAGAAGAGAAATGAGGTGCGTATTAGAAACCTTTCCCCATCACATGGTGTACCATCTTTTTGTTTTCTCATGCATGTTTTCGATGTAGGAAGATGCCCTTGAACATGGAGATTTGGGACCCATGCGATGGGTACCACGCAGTATTACTTTAAAGGGTCTGCGTTTGCTCACCCAACCTCACCAAACCTCTCAGCCCCAAGAGTGTCCACCCTTATGTCTCATCCAGCTGTGGGTCTAGATATGGTCAATCCAGGTTGCATCACAGCCCCTGAACGCATTGTGTAAGAATTTCGCTCTCTTTCACTGTCTTTGTTTCATGGGTTTTTCAAAGTAATTTATTTTTATAATGGGGTTTAGCTGCTTTTCACTGCTGTGTTTATGCCGCTTTACACCCACTTGACACACTAACAGAGAGATATCAATACATAGGTTTTAAGATTATTACTAGTCAGATATATTCTTGTGCGGTGAATAGGGCGTGTTGAGTCCAGTTCTCTGAGCAAGGAGTAGGTCTTGTCTATTACATATTGGGTTTATGGAACGGTATCTGAGCTAATTTGAAACCCTTGTTTTATGTATCACCCCACCTCACTTTTCCCGTTAAGCAGCCATAGTGTGTTTTCTGCATGTGTGACTCTGTTCTGTTTTGTAATTCAGTTCAAGTGTAACGGTTTTTACATTCCCTCTATAAGTGATACCTTATGAGAAGTGTCCTTTTCTGTGTGACTTATTTCACTTAGAATCGCCGTACCTAAATCCACTCATCATGCTGCTACTAGCCTTATGACATTGATTTCATGGCTGAGTGATATTCCATTGTACATAAGGACCACAACTTCTTTATCCATTTTTCTCTTTCCTGGGATATTGAAGGTGGAATGAAGTGGAGGTCCTTGTCAACAGAGCAGCCCTAAACTTTGGGGTGCTTGTGTCTTGCTGATTTTTCATTTTCCCAATTTATACCCCCATGAGTGGAAGTGCCCTATGCTCTCTAAGCTGTGTTTTTTAGATGTTTCAGGACACACCGTACACTTCTCCAGAGTGGCTGTTGGCAATTTACATCCCGCCCATCAGTGTAGCAAGGCTCCCATTTCTCCATGGCCTGTCCTGCATTTCTGGTTTTGAGACTTTTTTCAGCATGGCCCTTTTGACCGATGGGTAGCGAGTCTTCTTTGTAGCGCTGATTTGCCTTTCCAGGTTGCTTTGTTGGCCAAAAAGGGCGTATGCGTTTTTTCCTGAATATATTCAGGACAAAACGCATACGCCCTTTTTGGCCAAGGGCATCATTGTCAACGTTTTGCCGCTTTTCATGTGCTTTAAAGGCGATTCGAATCTACCTCCTGAAATCTGTTTCCTGCAATTCTGCCTTGATTTCAAATCCTCTTCTTTGCCTTCCCTCAATATATTTGTGGACGAGAGTTATCATTTATAACTCTGCAGGTTTGTGAATTGCAGTGCCCTGAAGCTCCATTTTACAACTCGCTTTTTTGGGAGCTGGCCGCAAAAGTGCAGGATGGCTTCAGGCCCTGTTCCGGTTCCGGGGGGGAGGATGAGCCTGTGGTTCATTCTTCTTCCTGATGGGAAAATAGAGTGACCTGTGCCTGTCCCAACACCAAGAGCTAGTCTCTCACTGGTTCCCCGTCTACTCGTTCATCCTCAGGACAAATTGCAACCTGTACAGAACAGGAGGTTAAAGGTGCTGATGCTCCAAGTAGGGAGATTGTTAGTAAAGCGGCTGGAATGGCGAACCCGGGCACAAGGAGAAGAGAAATGAGGTGCGTATTAGAAACCTTTCCCCATCACATGGTGTACCATCTTTTTGTTTTCTCATGCATGTTTTCTATGTAGGAAGATGCCCTTGAACATGGAGATTTGGGACCCATGCGATGGGTACCACGCAGTATTACTTTAAAGGGTCTGCGTTTGCTCACCCAACCTCACCAAACCTCTCAGCCCCAAGAGTGTCCACCCTTATGTCTCATCCAGCTGTGGGTCTAGATATGGTCAATCCAGGTTGCATCACAGCCCCTGAACGCATTGTGTAAGAATTTCGCTCTCTTTCACTGTCTTTGTTTCATGGGTTTTTCAAAGTAATTTATTTTTATAATGGGGTTTAGCTGCTTTTCACTGCTGTGTTTATGCCGCTTTACACCCACTTGACACACTAAGAGAGAGATATCAATACATAGGTTTTAAGATTATTACTAGTCAGATATATTCTTGTGCGGTGAATAGGGCGTGTTGAGTCCAGTTCTCTGAGCAAGGAGTAGGTCTTGTCTATTACATATTGGGTTTATGGAACGGTATCTGAGCTAATTTGAAACCCTTGTTTTATGTATCACCCCACCTCACTTTTCCCGTTAAGCAGCCATAGTGTGTTTTCTGCATGTGTGACTCTGTTCTGTTTTGTAATTCAGTTCAAGTGTAACGGTTTTTACATTCCCTCTATAAGTGATACCTTATGAGAAGTGTCCTTTTCTGTGTGACTTATTTCACTTAGAATCGCCGTACCTAAATCCACTCATCATGCTGCTACTAGCCTTATGACATTGATTTCATGGCTGAGTGATATTCCATTGTACATAAGGACCACAACTTCTTTATCCATTTTTCTCTTTCCTGGGATATTGAAGGTGGAATGAAGTGGAGGTCCTTGTCAACAGAGCAGCCCTAAACTTTGGGGTGCTTGTGTCTTGCTGATTTTTCATTTTCCCAATTTATACCCCCATGAGTGGAAGTGCCCTATGCTCTCTAAGCTGTGTTTTTTAGATGTTTCAGGACACACCGTACACTTCTCCAGAGTGGCTGTTGGCAATTTACATCCCGCCCATCAGTGTAGCAAGGCTCCCATTTCTCCATGGCCTGTCCTGCATTTCTGGTTTTGAGACTCTTTTCAGCATGGCCCTTTTGACCGATGGGTAGCGAGTCTTCTTTGTAGCGCTGATTTGCCTTTCCAGGTTGCTTTGTTGGCCAAAAAGGGCGTATGCGTTTTTTCCTGAATATATTCAGGAAAAAACGCATACGCCCTTTTTGGCCAAGGGCATCATTGTCAACGTTTTGCCGCTTTTCATGTGCTTTAAAGGCGATTCGAATCTACCTCCTGAAATCTGTTTCCTGCAATTCTGCCTTGATTTCAAATCCTCTTCTTTGCCTTCCCTCAATATATTTGTGGACGAGAGTTATCATTTATAACTCTGCAGGTTTGTGAATTGCAGTGCCCTGAAGCTCCATTTTACAACTCGCTTTTTTGGGAGCTGGCCGCAAAAGCGCAGGATGGCTTCAGGCCCTGTTCCGGTTCCGGGGGGGAGGATGAGCCTGTGGTTCATTCTTCTTCCTGATGGGAAAATAGAGTGACCTGTGCCTGTCCCAACACCAAGAGCTAGTCTCTCACTGGTTCCCCGTCTACCCGTTCATCCTCAGGACAAATTGCAACCTGTACGGAACAGGAGGTTAAAGGTGCTGATGCTCCAAGTAGGGAGATTGTTAGTAAAGCGGCTGGAATGGCGAACCCGGGCACAAGGAGAAGAGAAATGAGGTGCGTGTTAGAAACCTTTCCCCATCACATGGTGTACCATCTTTTTGTTTTCTCATGCATGTTTTCGATGTAGGAAGATGCCCTTGAACATGGAGATTTGGGACCCATGCGATGGGTACCACGCAGTATTACTTTAAAGGGTCTGCGTTTGCTCACCCAACCTCACCAAACCTCTCAGCCCCAAGAGTGTCCACCCTTATGTCTCATCCAGCTGTGGGTCTAGATATGGTCAATCCAGGTTGCATCACAGCCCCTGAACGCATTGTGTAAGAATTTCGCTCTCTTTCACTGTCTTTGTTTCATGGGTTTTTCAAAGTAATTTATTTTTATAATGGGGTTTAGCTGCTTTTCACTGCTGTGTTTATGCCGCTTTACACCCACTTGACACACTAACAGAGAGATATCAATACATAGGTTTTAAGATTATTACTAGTCAGATATATTCTTGTGCGGTGAATAGGGCGTGTTGAGTCCAGTTCTCTGAGCAAGGAGTAGGTCTTGTCTATTACATATTGGGTTTATGGAACGGTATCTGAGCTAATTTGAAACCCTTGTTTTATGTATCACCCCACCTCACTTTTCCCGTTAAGCAGCCATAGTGTGTTTTCTGCATGTGTGACTCTGTTCTGTTTTGTAATTCAGTTCAAGTGTAACGGTTTTTACATTCCCTCTATAAGTGATACCTTATGAGAAGTGTCCTTTTCTGTGTGACTTATTTCACTTAGAATCGCCGTACCTAAATCCACTCATCATGCTGCTACTAGCCTTATGACATTGATTTCATGGCTGAGTGATATTCCATTGTACATAAGGACCACAACTTCTTTATCCATTTTTCTCTTTCCTGGGATATTGAAGGTGGAATGAAGTGGAGGTCCTTGTCAACAGAGCAGCCCTAAACTTTGGGGTGCTTGTGTCTTGCTGATTTTTCATTTTCCCAATTTATACCCCCATGAGTGGAAGTGCCCTATGCTCTCTAAGCTGTGTTTTTTAGATGTTTCAGAACACACCGTACACTTCTCCAGAGTGGCTGTTGGCAATTTACATCCCGCCCATCAGTGTAGCAAGGCTCCCATTTCTCCATGGCCTGTCCTGCATTTCTGGTTTTGAGACTTTTTTCAGCATGGCCCTTTTGACCGATGGGTAGCGAGTCTTCTTTGTAGCGCTGATTTGCCTTTCGAGGTTGCTTTGTTGGCCAAAAAGGGCGTATGCGTTTTTTCCTGAATATATTCAGGAAAAAACGCATACGCCCTTTTTGGCCAAGGGCATCATTGTCAACGTTTTGCCGCTTTTCATGTGCTTTAAAGGCGATTCGAATCTACCTCCTGAAATCTGTTTCCTGCAATTCTGCCTTGATTTCAAATCCTCTTCTTTGCCTTCCCTCAATATATTTGTGGACGAGAGTTATCATTTATAACTCTGCAGGTTTGTGAATTGCAGTGCCCTGAAGCTCCATTTTACAACTCGCTTTTTTGGGAGCTGGCCGCAAAAGCGCAGGATGGCTTCAGGCCCTGTTCCGGTTCCGGGGGGGAGGATGAGCCTGTGGTTAATTCTTCTTCCTGATGGGAAAATAGAGTGACCTGTGCCTGTCCCAACACCAAGAGCTAGTCTCTCCCTGGTTCCCCGTCTACCCGTTCATCCTCAGGACAAATTGCAACCTGTACAGAACAGGAGGTTAAAGGTGCTGATGCTCCAAGTAGGGAGATTGTTAGTAAAGCGGCTGGAATGGCGAACCCGGGCACAAGGAGAAGAGAAATGAGGTGCGTATTAGAAACCTTTCCCCATCACATGGTGTACCATCTTTTTGTTTTCTCATGCATGTTTTCGATGTAGGAAGATGCCCTTGAACATGGAGATTTGGGACCCATGCGATGGGTACCACGCAGTATTACTTTAAAGGGTCTGCGTTTGCTCACCCAACCTCACCAAACCTCTCAGCCCCAAGAGTGTCCACCCTTATGTCTCATCCAGCTGTGGGTCTAGATATGGTCAATCCAGGTTGCATCACAGCCCCTGAACGCATTGTGTAAGAATTTCGCTCTCTTTCACTGTCTTTGTTTCATGGGTTTTTCAAAGTAATTTATTTTTATAATGGGGTTTAGCTGCTTTTCACTGCTGTGTTTATGCCGCTTTACACCCACTTGACACACTAACAGAGAGATATCAATACATAGGTTTTAAGATTATTACTAGTCAGATATATTCTTGTGCGGTGAATAGGGCGTGTTGAGTCCAGTTCTCTGAGCAAGGAGTAGGTCTTGTCTATTACATATTGGGTTTATGGAACGGTATCTGAGCTAATTTGAAACCCTTGTTTTATGTATCACCCCACCTCACTTTTCCCGTTAAGCAGCCATAGTGTGTTTTCTGCATGTGTGACTCTGTTCTGTTTTGTAATTCAGTTCAAGTGTAACGGTTTTTACATTCCCTCTATAAGTGATACCTTATGAGAAGTGTCCTTTTCTGTGTGACTTATTTCACTTAGAATCGCCGTACCTAAATCCACTCATCATGCTGCTACTAGCCTTATGACATTGATTTCATGGCTGAGTGATATTCCATTGTACATAAGGACCACAACTTCTTTATCCATTTTTCTCTTTCCTGGGATATTGAAGGTGGAATGAAGTGGAGGTCCTTGTCAACAGAGCAGCCCTAAACTTTGGGGTGCTTGTGTCTTGCTGATTTTTCATTTTCCCAATTTATACCCCCATGAGTGGAAGTGCCCTATGCTCTCTAAGCTGTGTTTTTTAGATGTTTCAGGACACACCGTACTCTTCTCCAGAGTGGCTGTTGGCAATTTACATCCCGCCCATCAGTGTAGCAAGGCTCCCATTTCTCCATGGCCTGTCCTGCATTTCTGGTTTTGAGACTTTTTTCAGCATGGCCCTTTTGACCGATGGGTAGCGAGTCTTCTTTGTAGCGCTGATTTGCCTTTCCAGGTTGCTTTGTTGGCCAAAAAGGGCGTATGCGTTTTTTCCTGAATATATTCAGGAAAAAACGCATGCGCCCTTTTTGGCCAAGGGCATCATTGTCAACGTTTTGCCGCTTTTCATGTGCTTTAAAGGCGATTCGAATCTACCTCCTGAAATCTGTTTCCTGCAATTCTGCCTTGATTTCAAATCCTCTTCTTTGCCTTCCCTCAATATATTTGTGGACGAGAGTTATCATTTATAACTCTGCAGGTTTGTGAATTGCAGTGCCCTGAAGCTCCATTTTACAACTCGCTTTTTTGGGAGCTGGCCGCAAAAGTGCAGGATGGCTTCAGGCCCTGTTCCGGTTCCGGGGGGGAGGATGAGCCTGTGGTTCATTCTTCTTCCTGATGGGAAAATAGAGTGACCTGTGCCTGTCCCAACACCAAGAGCTAGTCTCTCACTGGTTCCCCGTCTACCCGTTCATCCTCAGGACAAATTGCAACCTGTACAGAACAGGAGGTTAAAGGTGCTGATGCTCCAAGTAGGGAGATTGTTAGTAAAGCGGCTGGAATGGCGAACCCGGGCACAAGGAGAAGAGAAATGAGGTGCGTATTAGAAACCTTTCCCCATCACATGGTGTACCATCTTTTTGTTTTCTCATGCATGTTTTCGATGTAGGAAGATGCCCTTGAACATGGAGATTTGGGACCCATGCGATGGGTACCACGCAGTATTACTTTAAAGGGTCTGCGTTTGCTCACCCAACCTCACCAAACCTCTCAGCCCCAAGAGTGTCCACCCTTATGTCTCATCCAGCTGTGGGTCTAGATATGGTCAATCCAGGCTGCATCACAGCCCCTGAACGCATTGTGTAAGAATTTCTTTCTCTTTTACTGTCTTTGTTTCATGGGTTTGTAAAAGTAATTTATTTTTATAATGGGGTTTAGCTGCTTTTCACTGCTGTGTTTATGCCGCTTTACACCCACTTGACACACTAACAGAGAGATATCAATACATAGGTTTTAAGATTATTACTAGTCAGATATATTCTTGTGCGGTGAATAGGGCGTGTTGAGTCCAGTTCTCTGAGCAAGGAGTAGGTCTTGTCTATTACATATTGGGTTTATGGAACGGTATCTGAGCTAATTGGAAACCCTTGTTTTATGTATCACCCCACCTCACCTTTCCCGTTAAGCAGCCATAGTGTGTTTTCTGCATGTGTGACTCTGTTCTGTTTTGTAATTCAGTTCAAGTGTAACGGTTTTTACATTCCCTCTATAAGTGATACCTTATGAGAAGTATCCTTTTCTGTGTGACTTATTTCACTTAGAATCGCCGTACCTAAATCCACTCATCATGCTGCTACTAGCCTTATGACATTGATTTCATGGCTGAGTGATATTCCATTGTACATAAGGACCACAACTTCTTTATCCATTTTTCTCTTTCCTGGGATATTGAAGGTGGAATGAAGTGGAGGTCCTTGTCAACAGAGCAGCCCTAAACTTTGGGGTGCTTGTGTCTTGCTGATTTTTCATTTTCCCAATTTATACCCCCATGAGTGGAAGTGCCCTATGCTCTCTAAGCTGTGTTTTTTAGATGTTTCAGGACACACCGTACACTTCTCCAGAGTGGCTGTTGGCAATTTACATCCCGCCCATCAGTGTAGCAAGGCTCCCATTTCTCCATGGCCTGTCCTGCATTTCTGGTTTTGAGACTTTTTTCAGCATGGCCCTTTTGACCGATGGGTAGCGAGTCTTCTTTGTAGCGCTGATTTGCCTTTCCAGGTTGCTTGGTTGGCCAAAAAGGGCGTATGCGTTTTTTCCTGAATATATTCAGGTAAAAACGCATACGCCCTTTTTGGCCAAGGGCATCATTGTCAACGTTTTGCTGCTTTTCATGTGCTTTAAAGGCGATTCGAATCTACCTCCTGAAATCTGTTTCCTGCAATTCTGCCTTGATTTCAAATCCTCTTCTTTGCCTTCCCTCAATATATTTGTGGACGAGAGTTATCATTTATAACTCTGCAGGTTTGTGAATTGCAGTGCCCTGAAGCTCCATTTTACAACTCGCTTTTTTGGGAGCTGGCCGCAAAAGCGCAGGATGGCTTCAGGCCCTGTTCTGGTTCCGGGGGGGAGGATGAGCCTGTGGTTAATTCTTCTTCCTGATGGGAAAATAGAGTGACCTGTGCCTGTCCCAACACCAAGAGCTAGTCTCTCACTGGTTCCCCGTCTACCCGTTCATCCTCAGGACAAATTGCAACCTGTACGGAACAGGAGGTTAAAGGTGCTGATGCTCCAAGTAGGGAGATTATTAGTAAAGCGGCTGGAATGGCGAACCCGGGCACAAGGAGAAGAGAAATGAGGTGTGTTTTAGAAACCTTTCCCCATCACATGGTGTACCATCTTTTTGTTTTCTCATGCATGTTTTCGATGTAGGAAGATGCCCTTGAACATGGAGATTTGCGACCCATGCGATGGGTACCACGCAGTATTACTTTAAAGGGTCTGCGTTTGCTCACCCAACCTCACCAAACCTCTCAGCCCCAAGAGTGTCCACCCTTATGTCTCATCCAGCTGTGGGTCTAGATATGGTCAATCCAGGTTGCATCACAGCCCCTGAACGCATTGTGTAAGAATTTCTCTCTCTTTTACTGTCTTTGTTTCATGGGTTTGTAAAAGTAATTTATTTTTATAATGGGGTTTAGCTGCTTTTCACTGCTGTGTTTATGCCGCTTTACACCCACTTGACACACTAAGAGAGAGATATCAATACATAGGTTTTAAGATTATTACTAGTCAGATATATTCTTGTGCGGTGAATAGGGCGTGTTGAGTCCAGTTCTCTGAGCAAGGAGTAGGTCTTGTCTATTACATATTGGGTTTATGGAACGGTATCTGAGCTAATTTGAAACCCTTGTTTTATGTATCACCCCACCTCACCTTTCCCGTTAAGCAGCCATAGTTTGTTTTCTGCATGTGTGACTCTGTCCTGTTTTGTAATTCAGTTCAAGTGTAACGGTTTTTACATTCCCTCTATAAGTGATACCTTATGAGAAGTGTCCTTTTCTGTGTGACTTATTTCACTTAGAATCGCCGTACCTAAATCCACTCATCATGCTGCTACTAGCCTTATGACATTGATTTCATGGCTGAGTGATATTCCATTGTACATAAGGACCACAACTTCTTTATCCATTTTTCTCTTTCCTGGGATATTGAAGGTGGAATGAAGTGGAGGTCCTTGTCAACAGAGCAGCCCTAAACTTTGGGGTGCTTGTGTCTTGCTGATTTTTCATTTTCCCAATTTATACCCCCATGAGTGGAAGTGCCCTATGCTCTCTAAGCTGTGTTTTTTAGATGTTTCAGGACACACCGTACACTTCTCCAGAGTGGCTGTTGGCAATTTACATCCCGCCCATCAGTGTAGCAAGGCTCCCATTTCTCCATGGCCTGTCCTGCATTTCTGGTTTTGAGACTTTTTTCAGCATGGCCCTTTTGACCGATGGGTAGCGAGTCTTCTTTGTAGCGCTGATTTGCCTTTCCAGGTTGCTTGGTTGGCCAAAAAGGGCGTATGCGTTTTTTCCTGAATATATTCAGGAAAAAACGCATACGCCCTTTTTGGCCAAGGGCATCATTGTCAACGTTTTGCTGCTTTTCATGTGCTTTAAAGGCGATTCGAATCTACCTCCTGAAATCTGTTTCCTGCAATTCTGCCTTGATTTCAAATCCTCTTCTTTGCCTTCCCTCAATATATTTGTGGACGAGAGTTATCATTTATAACTCTGCAGGTTTGTGAATTGCAGTGCCCTGAAGCTCCATTTTACAACTCGCTTTTTTGGGAGCTGGCCGCAAAAGCGCAGGATGGCTTCAGGCCCTGTTCCGGTTCCGGGGGGGAGGATGAGCCTGTGGTTCATTCTTCTTCCTGATGGGAAAATAGAGTGACCTGTGCCTGTCCCAACACCAAGAGCTAGTCTCTCACTGGTTCCCCGTCTACCCGTTCATCCTCAGGACAAATTGCAACCTGTACAGAACAGGAGGTTAAAGGTGCTGATGCTCCAAGTAGGGAGATTGTTAGTAAAGCGGCTGGAATGGCGAACCCGGGCACAAGGAGAAGAGAAATGAGGTGCGTATTAGAAACCTTTCCCCATCACATGGTGTACCATCTTTTTGTTTTCTCATGCATGTTTTCGATGTAGGAAGATGCCCTTGAACATGGAGATTTGGGACCCATGCGATGGGTACCACGCAGTATTACTTTAAAGGGTCTGCGTTTGCTCACCCAACCTCACCAAACCTCTCAGCCCCAAGAGTGTCCACCCTTATGTCTCATCCAGCTGTGGGTCTAGATATGGTCAATCCAGGTTGCATCACAGCCCCTGAACGCATTGTGTAAGAATTTCGCTCTCTTTCACTGTCTTTGTTTCATGGGTTTTCCAAAGTAATTTATTTTTATAATGGGGTTTAGCTGCTTTTCACTGCTGTGTTTATGCCGCTTTACACCCACTTGACACACTAACAGAGAGATATCAATACATAGGTTTTAAGATTATTACTAGTCAGATATATTCTTGTGCGGTGAATAGGGCGTGTTGAGTCCAGTTCTCTGAGCAAGGAGTAGGTCTTGTCTATTACATATTGGGTTTATGGAACGGTATCTGAGCTAATTTGAAACCCTTGTTTTATGTATCACCCCACCTCACTTTTCCCGTTAAGCAGCCATAGTGTGTTTTCTGCATGTGTGACTCTGTTCTGTTTTGTAATTCAGTTCAAGTGTAACGGTTTTTACATTCCCTCTATAAGTGATACCTTATGAGAAGTGTCCTTTTCTGTGTGACTTATTTCACTTAGAATCGCCGTACCTAAATCCACTCATCATGCTGCTACTAGCCTTATGACATTGATTTCATGGCTGAGTGATATTCCATTGTACATAAGGACCACAACTTCTTTATCCATTTTTCTCTTTCCTGGGATATTGAAGGTGGAATGAAGTGGAGGTCCTTGTCAACAGAGCAGCCCTAAACTTTGGGGTGCTTGTGTCTTGCTGATTTTTCATTTTCCCAATTTATACCCCCATGAGTGGAAGTGCCCTATGCTCTCTAAGCTGTGTTTTTTAGATGTTTCAGGACACACCGTACACTTCTCCAGAGTGGCTGTTGGCAATTTACATCCCGCCCATCAGTATAGCAAGGCTCCCATTTCTCCATGGCCTGTCCTGCATTTCTGGTTTTGAGACTTTTTTCAGCATGGCCCTTTTGACCGATGGGTAGCGAGTCTTCTTTGTAGCGCTGATTTGCCTTTCCAGGTTGCTTGGTTGGCCAAAAAGGGCGTATGCGTTTTTTCCTGAATATATTCAGGAAAAAACGCATACGCCCTTTTTGGCCAAGGGCATCATTGTCAACGTTTTGCCGCTTTTCATGTGCTTTAAAGGCGATTCGAATCTACCTCCTGAAATCTGTTTCCTGCAATTCTGCCTTGATTTCAAATCCTCTTCTTTGCCTTCCCTCAATATATTTGTGGACGAGAGTTATCATTTATAACTCTGCAGGTTTGTGAATTGCAGTGCCCTGAAGCTCCATTTTACAACTCGCTTTTTTGGGAGCTGGCCGCAAAAGCGCAGGATGGCTTCAGGCCCTGTTCCGGTTCCGGGGGGGAGGATGAGCCTGTGGTTCATTCTTCTTCCTGATGGGAAAATAGAGTGACCTGTGCCTGTCCCAACACCAAGAGCTAGTCTCTCACTGGTTCCCCGTCTACCCGTTCATCCTCAGGACAAATTGCAACCTGTACAGAACAGGAGGTTAAAGGTGCTGATGCTCCAAGTAGGGAGATTGTTAGTAAAGCGGCTGGAATGGCGAACCCGGGCACAAGGAGAAGAGAAATGAGGTGCGTATTAGAAACCTTTCCCCATCACATGGTGTACCATCTTTTTGTTTTCTCATGCATGTTTTCGATGTAGGAAGATGCCCTTGAACATGGAGATTTGGGACCCATGCGATGGGTACCACGCAGTATTACTTTAAAGGGTCTGCGTTTGCTCACCCAACCTCACCAAACCTCTCAGCCCCAAGAGTGTCCACCCTTATGTCTCATCCAGCTGTGGGTCTAGATATGGTCAATCCAGGTTGCATCACAGCCCCTGAACGCATTGTGTAAGAATTTCGCTCTCTTTCACTGTCTTTGTTTCATGGGTTTTTCAAAGTAATTTATTTTTATAATGGGGTTTAGCTGCTTTTCACTGCTGTGTTTATGCCGCTTTACACCCACTTGACACACTAACAGAGAGATATCAATACATAGGTTTTAAGATTATTACTAGTCAGATATATTCTTGTGCGGTGAATAGGGCGTGTTGAGTCCAGTTCTCTGAGCAAGGAGTAGGTCTTGTCTATTACATATTGGGTTTATGGAACGGTATCTGAGCTAATTTGAAACCCTTGTTTTATGTATCACCCCACCTCACTTTTCCCGTTAAGCAGCCATAGTGTGTTTTCTGCATGTGTGACTCTGTTCTGTTTTGTAATTCAGTTCAAGTGTAACGGTTTTTACATTCCCTCTATAAGTGATACCTTATGAGAAGTGTCCTTTTCTGTGTGACTTATTTCACTTAGAATCGCCGTACCTAAATCCACTCATCATGCTGCTACTAGCCTTATGACATTGATTTCATGGCTGAGTGATATTCCATTGTACATAAGGACCACAACTTCTTTATCCATTTTTCTCTTTCCTGGGATATTGAAGGTGGAATGAAGTGGAGGTCCTTGTCAACAGAGCAGCCCTAAACTTTGGGGTGCTTGTGTCTTGCTGATTTTTCATTTTCCCAATTTATACCCCCATGAGTGGAAGTGCCCTATGCTCTCTAAGCTGTGTTTTTTAGATGTTTCAGGACACACCGTACACTTCTCCAGAGTGGCTGTTGGCAATTTACATCCCGCCCATCAGTGTAGCAAGGCTCCCATTTCTCCATGGCCTGTCCTGCATTTCTGGTTTTGAGACTTTTTTCAGCATGGCCCTTTTGACCGATGGGTAGCGAGTCTTCTTTGTAGCGCTGATTTGCCTTTCCAGGTTGCTTTGTTGGCCAAAAAGGGCGTATGCGTTTTTTCCTGAATATATTCAGGAAAAAACGCATACGCCCTTTTTGGCCAAGGGCATCATTGTCAACGTTTTGCCGCTTTTCATGTGCTTTAAAGGCGATTCGAATCTACCTCCTGAAATCTGTTTCCTGCAATTCTGCCTTGATTTCAAATCCTCTTCTTTGCCTTCCCTCAATATATTTGTGGACGAGAGTTATCATTTATAACTCTGCAGGTTTGTGAATTGCAGTGCCCTGAAGCTCCATTTTACAACTCGCTTTTTTGGGAGCTGGCCGCAAAAGCGCAGGATGGCTTCAGGCCCTGTTCTGGTTCCGGGGGGGAGGATGAGCCTGTGGTTAATTCTTCTTCCTGATGGGAAAATAGAGTGACCTGTGCCTGTCCCAACACCAAGAGCTAGTCTCTCACTGGTTCCCCGTCTACCCGTTCATCCTCAGGACAAATTGCAACCTGTACAGAACAGGAGGTTAAAGGTGCTGATGCTCCAAGTAGGGAGATTGTTAGTAAAGCGGCTGGAATGGCGAACCCGGGCACAAGGAGAAGAGAAATGAGGTGCGTTTTAGAAACCTTTCCCCATCACATGGTGTACCATCTTTTTGTTTTCTCATGCATGTTTTCGATGTAGGAAGATGCCCTTGAACATGGAGATTTGGGACCCATGCGATGGGTACCACGCAGTATTACTTTAAAGGGTCTGCGTTTGCTCACCCAACCTCACCAAACCTCTCAGCCCCAAGAGTGTCCACCCTTATGTCTCATCCAGCTGTGGGTCTAGATATGGTCAATCCAGCTTGCATCACAGCCCCTGAACGCATTGTGTAAGAATTTCTCTCTCTTTTACTGTCTTTGTTTCATGGGTTTGTAAAAGTAATTTATTTTTATAATGGGGTTTAGCTGCTTTTCACTGCTGTGTTTATGCCGCTTTACACCCACTTGACACACTAAGAGAGAGATATCAATACATAGGTTTTAAGATTATTACTAGTCAGATATATTCTTGTGCGGTGAATAGGGCGTGTTGAGTCCAGTTCTCTGAGCAAGGAGTAGGTCTTGTCTATTACATATTGGGTTTATGGAACGGTATCTGAGCTAATTTGAAACCCTTGTTTTATGTATCACCCCACCTCACTTTTCCCGTTAAGCAGCCATAGTGTGTTTTCTGCATGTGTGACTCTGTTCTGTTTTGTAATTCAGTTCAAGTGTAACGGTTTTTACATTCCCTCTATAAGTGATACCTTATGAGAAGTGTCCTTTTCTGTGTGACTTATTTCACTTAGAATCGCCGTACCTAAATCCACTCATCATGCTGCTACTAGCCTTATGACATTGATTTCATGGCTGAGTGATATTCCATTGTACATAAGGACCACAACTTCTTTATCCATTTTTCTCTTTCCTGGGATATTGAAGGTGGAATGAAGTGGAGGTCCTTGTCAACAGAGCAGCCCTAAACTTTGGGGTGCTTGTGTCTTGCTGATTTTTCATTTTCCCAATTTATACCCCCATGAGTGGAAGTGCCCTATGCTCTCTAAGCTGTGTTTTTTAGATGTTTCAGGACACACCGTACACTTCTCCAGAGTGGCTGTTGGCAATTTACATCCCGCCCATCAGTATAGCAAGGCTCCCATTTCTCCATGGCCTGTCCTGCATTTCTGGTTTTGAGACTTTTTTCAGCATGGCCCTTTTGACCGATGGGTAGCGAGTCTTCTTTGTAGCGCTGATTTGCCTTTCCAGGTTGCTTTGTTGGCCAAAAAGGGCGTATGCGTTTTTTCCTGAATATATTCAGGAAAAAACGCATACGCCCTTTTTGGCCAAGGGCATCATTGTCAACGTTTTGCCGCTTTTCATGTGCTTTAAAGGCGATTCGAATCTACCTCCTGAAATCTGTTTCCTGCAATTCTGCCTTGATTTCAAATCCTCTTCTTTGCCTTCCCTCAATATATTTGTGGACGAGAGTTATCATTTATAACTCTGCAGGTTTGTGAATTGCAGTGCCCTGAAGCTCCATTTTACAACTCGCTTTTTTGGGAGCTGGCCGCAAAAGCGCAGGATGGCTTCAGGCCCTGTTCCGGTTCCGGGGGGGAGGATGAGCCTGTGGTTCATTCTTCTTCCTGATGGGAAAATAGAGTGACCTGTGCCTGTCCCAACACCAAGAGCTAGTCTCTCACTGGTTCCCCGTCTACCCGTTCATCCTCAGGACAAATTGCAACCTGTACAGAACAGGAGGTTAAAGGTGCTGATGCTCCAAGTAGGGAGATTGTTAGTAAAGCGGCTGGAATGGCGAACCCGGGCACAAGGAGAAGAGAAATGAGGTGCGTATTAGAAACCTTTCCCCATCACATGGTGTACCATCTTTTTGTTTTCTCATGCATGTTTTCGATGTAGGAAGATGCCCTTGAACATGGAGATTTGGGACCCATGCGATGGGTACCACGCAGTATTACTTTAAAGGGTCTGCGTTTGCTCACCCAACCTCACCAAACCTCTCAGCCCCAAGAGTGTCCACCCTTATGTCTCATCCAGCTGTGGGTCTAGATATGGTCAATCCAGGTTGCATCACAGCCCCTGAACGCATTGTGTAAGAATTTCGCTCTCTTTCACTGTCTTTGTTTCATGGGTTTTTCAAAGTAATTTATTTTTATAATGGGGTTTAGCTGCTTTTCACTGCTGTGTTTATGCCGCTTTACACCCACTTGACACACTAACAGAGAGATATCAATACATAGGTTTTAAGATTATTACTAGTCAGATATATTCTTGTGCGGTGAATAGGGCGTGTTGAGTCCAGTTCTCTGAGCAAGGAGTAGGTCTTGTCTATTACATATTGGGTTTATGGAACGGTATCTGAGCTAATTTGAAACCCTTGTTTTATGTATCACCCCACCTCACTTTTCCCGTTAAGCAGCCATAGTGTGTTTTCTGCATGTGTGACTCTGTTCTGTTTTGTAATTCAGTTCAAGTGTAACGGTTTTTACATTCCCTCTATAAGTGATACCTTATGAGAAGTGTCCTTTTCTGTGTGACTTATTTCACTTAGAATCGCCGTACCTAAATCCACTCATCATGCTGCTACTAGCCTTATGACATTGATTTCATGGCTGAGTGATATTCCATTGTACATAAGGACCACAACTACTTTATCCATTTTTCTCTTTCCTGGGATATTGAAGGTGGAATGAAGTGGAGGTCCTTGTCAACAGAGCAGCCCTAAACTTTGGGGTGCTTGTGTCTTGCTGATTTTTCATTTTCCCAATTTATACCCCCATGAGTGGAAGTGCCCTATGCTCTCTAAGCTGTGTTTTTTAGATGTTTCAGGACACACCGTACTCTTCTCCAGAGTGGCTGTTGGCAATTTACATCCCGCCCATCAGTGTAGCAAGGCTCCCATTTCTCCATGGCCTGTCCTGCATTTCTGGTTTTGAGACTTTTTTCAGCATGGCCCTTTTGACCGATGGGTAGCGAGTCTTCTTTGTAGCGCTGATTTGCCTTTCCAGGTTGCTTTGTTGGCCAAAAAGGGCGTATGCGTTTTTTCCTGAATATATTCAGGAAAAAACGCATACGCCCTTTTTGGCCAAGGGCATCATTGTCAACGTTTTGCCGCTTTTCATGTGCTTTAAAGGCGATTCGAATCTACCTCCTGAAATCTGTTTCCTGCAATTCTGCCTTGATTTCAAATCCTCTTCTTTGCCTTCCCTCAATATATTTGTGGACGAGAGTTATCATTTATAACTCTGCAGGTTTGTGAATTGCAGTGCCCTGAAGCTCCATTTTACAACTCGCTTTTTTGGGAGCTGGCCGCAAAAGTGCAGGATGGCTTCAGGCCCTGTTCCGGTTCCGGGGGGGAGGATGAGCCTGTGGTTCATTCTTCTTCCTGATGGGAAAATAGAGTGACCTGTGCCTGTCCCAACACCAAGAGCTAGTCTCTCACTGGTTCCCCGTCTACCCGTTCATCCTCAGGACAAATTGCAACCTGTACAGAACAGGAGGTTAAAGGTGCTGATGCTCCAAGTAGGGAGATTGTTAGTAAAGCGGCTGGAATGGCGAACCCGGGCACAAGGAGAAGAGAAATGAGGTGCGTATTAGAAACCTTTCCCCATCACATGGTGTACCATCTTTTTGTTTTCTCATGCATGTTTTCGATGTAGGAAGATGCCCTTGAACATGGAGATTTGGGACCTATGCGATGGGTACCACGCAGTATTACTTTAAAGGGTCTGCGTTTGCTCACCCAACCTCACCAAACCTCTCAGCCCCAAGAGTGTCCACCCTTATGTCTCATCCAGCTGTGGGTCTAGATATGGTCAATCCAGGCTGCATCACAGCCCCTGAACGCATTGTGTAAGAATTTCTCTCTCTTTTACTGTCTTTGTTTCATGGGTTTGTAAAAGTAATTTATTTTTATAATGGGGTTTAGCTGCTTTTCACTGCTGTGTTTATGCCGCTTTACACCCACTTGACACACTAAGAGAGAGATATCAATACATAGGTTTTAAGATTATTACTAGTCAGATATATTCTTGTGCGGTGAATAGGGCGTGTTGAGTCCAGTTCTCTGAGCAAGGAGTAGGTCTTGTCTATTACATATTGGGTTTATGGAACGGTATCTGAGCTAATTGGAAACCCTTGTTTTATGTATCACCCCACCTCACCTTTCCCGTTAAGCAGCCATAGTGTGTTTTCTGCATGTGTGACTCTGTTCTGTTTTGTAATTCAGTTCAAGTGTAACGGTTTTTACATTCCCTCTATAAGTGATACCTTATGAGAAGTATCCTTTTCTGTGTGACTTATTTCACTTAGAATCGCCGTACCTAAATCCACTCATCATGCTGCTACTAGCCTTATGACATTGATTTCATGGCTGAGTGATATTCCATTGTACATAAGGACCACAACTTCTTTATCCATTTTTCTCTTTCCTGGGATATTGAAGGTGGAATGAAGTGGAGGTCCTTGTCAACAGAGCAGCCCTAAACTTTGGGGTGCTTGTGTCTTGCTGATTTTTCATTTTCCCAATTTATACCCCCATGAGTGGAAGTGCCCTATGCTCTCTAAGCTGTGTTTTTTAGATGTTTCAGGACACACCGTACACTTCTCCAGAGTGGCTGTTGGCAATTTACATCCCGCCCATCAGTATAGCAAGGCTCCCATTTCTCCATGGCCTGTCCTGCATTTCTGGTTTTGAGACTTTTTTCAGCATGGCCCTTTTGACCGATGGGTAGCGAGTCTTCTTTGTAGCGCTGATTTGCCTTTCCAGGTTGCTTTGTTGGCCAAAAAGGGCGTATGCGTTTTTTCCTGAATATATTCAGGAAAAAACGCATACGCCCTTTTTGGCCAAGGGCATCATTGTCAACTTTTTGCTGCTTTTCATGTGCTTTAAAGGCGATTCGAATCTACCTCCTGAAATCTGTTTCCTGCAATTCTGCCTTGATTTCAAATCCTCTTCTTTGCCTTCCCTCAATATATTTGTGGACGAGAGTTATCATTTATAACTCTGCAGGTTTGTGAATTGCAGTGCCCTGAAGCTCAATTTTACAACTCGCTTTTTTGGGAGCTGGCCGCAAAAGCGCAGGATGGCTTCAGGCCCTGTTCTGGTTCCGGGGGGGAGGATGAGCCTGTGGTTCATTCTTCTTCCTGATGGGAAAATAGAGTGACCTGTGCCTGTCCCAACACCAAGAGCTAGTCTCTCACTGGTTCCCCGTCTACCCGTTCATCCTCAGGACAAATTGCAACCTGTACGGAACAGGAGGTTAAAGGTGCTGATGCTCCAAGTAGGGAGATTATTAGTAAAGCGGCTGGAATGGCGAACCCGGGCACAAGGAGAAGAGAAATGAGGTGTGTTTTAGAAACCTTTCCCCATCACATGGTGTACCATCTTTTTGTTTTCTCATGCATGTTTTCGATGTAGGAAGATGCCCTTGAACATGGAGATTTGCGACCCATGCGATGGGTACCACGCAGTATTACTTTAAAGGGTCTGCGTTTGCTCACCCAACCTCACCAAACCTCTCAGCCCCAAGAGTGTCCACCCTTATGTCTCATCCAGCTGTGGGTCTAGATATGGTCAATCCAGGTTGCATCACAGCCCCTGAACGCATTGTGTAAGAATTTCGCTCTCTTTTACTGTCTTTGTTTCATGGGTTTTTCAAAGTAATTTATTTTTATAATGGGGTTTAGCTGCTTTTCACTGCTGTGTTTATGCCGCTTTACACCCACTTGACACACTAAGAGAGAGATATCAATACATAGGTTTTAAGATTATTACTAGTCAGATATATTCTTGTGCGGTGAATAGGGCGTGTTGAGTCCAGTTCTCTGAGCAAGGAGTAGGTCTTGTCTATTACATATTGGGTTTATGGAACGGTATCTGAGCTAATTTGAAACCCTTGTTTTATGTATCACCCCACCTCACCTTTCCCGTTAAGCAGCCATAGTGTGTTTTCTGCATGTGTGACTCTGTTCTGTTTTGTAATTCAGTTCAAGTGTAACGGTTTTTACATTCCCTCTATAAGTGATACCTTATGAGAAGTGTCCTTTTCTGTGTGACTTATTTCACTTAGAATCGCCGTACCTAAATCCACTCATCATGCTGCTACTAGCCTTATGACATTGATTTCATGGCTGAGTGATATTCCATTGTACATAAGGACCACAACTTCTTTATCCATTTTTCTCTTTCCTGGGATATTGAAGGTGGAATGAAGTGGAGGTCCTTGTCAACAGAGCAGCCCTAAACTTTGGGGTGCTTGTGTCTTGCTGATTTTTCATTTTCCCAATTTATACCCCCATGAGTGGAAGTGCCCTATGCTCTCTAAGCTGTGTTTTTTAGATGTTTCAGGACACACCGTACACTTCTCCAGAGTGGCTGTTGGCAATTTACATCCCGCCCATCAGTATAGCAAGGCTCCCATTTCTCCATGGCCTGTCCTGCATTTCTGGTTTTGAGACTTTTTTCAGCATGGCCCTTTTGACCGATGGGTAGCGAGTCTTCTTTGTAGCGCTGATTTGCCTTTCCAGGTTGCTTTGTTGGCCAAAAAGGGCGTATGCGTTTTTTCCTGAATATATTCAGGAAAAAACGCATACGCCCTTTTTGGCCAAGGGCATCATTGTCAACGTTTTGCCGCTTTTCATGTGCTTTAAAGGCGATTCGAATCTACCTCCTGAAATCTGTTTCCTGCAATTCTGCCTTGATTTCAAATCCTCTTCTTTGCCTTCCCTCAATATATTTGTGGACGAGAGTTATCATTTATAACTCTGCAGGTTTGTGAATTGCAGTGCCCTGAAGCTCCATTTTACAACTCGCTTTTTTGGGAGCTGGCCGCAAAAGCGCAGGATGGCTTCAGGCCCTGTTCCGGTTCCGGGGGGGAGGATGAGCCTGTGGTTCATTCTTCTTCCTGATGGGAAAATAGAGTGACCTGTGCCTGTCCCAACACCAAGAGCTAGTCTCTCACTGGTTCCCCGTCTACCCGTTCATCCTCAGGACAAATTGCAACCTGTACAGAACAGGAGGTTAAAGGTGCTGATGCTCCAAGTAGGGAGATTGTTAGTAAAGCGGCTGGAATGGCGAACCCGGGCACAAGGAGAAGAGAAATGAGGTGCGTATTAGAAACCTTTCCCCATCACATGGTGTACCATCTTTTTGTTTTCTCATGCATGTTTTCGATGTAGGAAGATGCCCTTGAACATGGAGATTTGGGACCCATGCGATGGGTACCACGCAGTATTACTTTAAAGGGTCTGCGTTTGCTCACCCAACCTCACCAAACCTCTCAGCCCCAAGAGTGTCCACCCTTATGTCTCATCCAGCTGTGGGTCTAGATATGGTCAATCCAGGTTGCATCACAGCCCCTGAACGCATTGTGTAAGAATTTCGCTCTCTTTCACTGTCTTTGTTTCATGGGTTTTTCAAAGTAATTTATTTTTATAATGGGGTTTAGCTGCTTTTCACTGCTGTGTTTATGCCGCTTTACACCCACTTGACACACTAACAGAGAGATATCAATACATAGGTTTTAAGATTATTACTAGTCAGATATATTCTTGTGCGGTGAATAGGGCGTGTTGAGTCCAGTTCTCTGAGCAAGGAGTAGGTCTTGTCTATTACATATTGGGTTTATGGAACGGTATCTGAGCTAATTTGAAACCCTTGTTTTATGTATCACCCCACCTCACTTTTCCCGTTAAGCAGCCATAGTGTGTTTTCTGCATGTGTGACTCTGTTCTGTTTTGTAATTCAGTTCAAGTGTAACGGTTTTTACATTCCCTCTATAAGTGATACCTTATGAGAAGTGTCCTTTTCTGTGTGACTTATTTCACTTAGAATCGCCGTACCTAAATCCACTCATCATGCTGCTACTAGCCTTATGACATTGATTTCATGGCTGAGTGATATTCCATTGTACATAAGGACCACAACTTCTTTATCCATTTTTCTCTTTCCTGGGATATTGAAGGTGGAATGAAGTGGAGGTCCTTGTCAACAGAGCAGCCCTAAACTTTGGGGTGCTTGTGTCTTGCTGATTTTTCATTTTCCCAATTTATACCCCCATGAGTGGAAGTGCCCTATGCTCTCTAAGCTGTGTTTTTTAGATGTTTCAGGACACACCGTACACTTCTCCAGAGTGGCTGTTGGCAACTTACATCCCGCCCATCAGTGTAGCAAGGCTCCCATTTCTCCATGGCCTGTCCTGCATTTCTGGTTTTGAGACTTTTTTCAGCATGGCCCTTTTGACCGATGGGTAGCGAGTCTTCTTTGTAGCGCTGATTTGCCTTTCCAGGTTGCTTTGTTGGCCAAAAAGGGCGTATGCGTTTTTTCCTGAATATATTCAGGAAAAAACGCATACGCCCTTTTTGGCCAAGGGCATCATTGTCAACGTTTTGCCGCTTTTCATGTGCTTTAAAGGCGATTCGAATCTACCTCCTGAAATCTGTTTCCTGCAATTCTGCCTTGATTTCAAATCCTCTTCTTTGCCTTCCCTCAATATATTTGTGGACGAGAGTTATCATTTATAACTCTGCAGGTTTGTGAATTGCAGTGCCCTGAAGCTCCATTTTACAACTCGCTTTTTTGGGAGCTGGCCGCAAAAGCGCAGGATGGCTTCAGGCCCTGTTCTGGTTCCGGGGGGGAGGATGAGCCTGTGGTTAATTCTTCTTCCTGATGGGAAAATAGAGTCACCTGTGCCTGTCCCAACACCAAGAGCTAGTCTCTCACTGGTTCCCCGTCTACCCGTTCATCCTCAGGACAAATTGCAACCTGTACAGAACAGGAGGTTAAAGGTGCTGATGCTCCAAGTAGGGAGATTGTTAGTAAAGCGGCTGGAATGGCGAACCCGGGCACAAGGAGAAGAGAAATGAGGTGCGTTTTAGAAACCTTTCCCCATCACATGGTGTACCATCTTTTTGTTTTCTCATGCATGTTTTCGATGTAGGAAGATGCCCTTGAACATGGAGATTTGGGACCCATGCGATGGGTACCACGCAGTATTACTTTAAAGGGTCTGCGTTTGCTCACCCAACCTCACCAAACCTCTCAGCCCCAAGAGTGTCCACCCTTATGTCTCATCCAGCTGTGGGTCTAGATATGGTCAATCCAGGTTGCATCACAGCCCCTGAACGCATTGTGTAAGAATTTCTCTCTCTTTTACTGTCTTTGTTTCATGGGTTTGTAAAAGTAATTTATTTTTATAATGGGGTTTAGCTGCTTTTCACTGCTGTGTTTATGCCGCTTTACACCCACTTGACACACTAAGAGAGAGATATCAATACATAGGTTTTAAGATTATTACTAGTCAGATATATTCTTGTGCGGTGAATAGGGCGTGTTGAGTCCAGTTCTCTGAGCAAGGAGTAGGTCTTGTCTATTACATATTGGGTTTATGGAACGGTATCTGAGCTAATTTGAAACCCTTGTTTTATGTATCACCCCACCTCACTTTTCCCGTTAAGCAGCCATAGTGTGTTTTCTGCATGTGTGACTCTGTTCTGTTTTGTAATTCAGTTCAAGTGTAACGGTTTTTACATTCCCTCTATAAGTGATACCTTATGAGAAGTGTCCTTTTCTGTGTGACTTATTTCACTTAGAATCGCCGTACCTAAATCCACTCATCATGCTGCTACTAGCCTTATGACATTGATTTCATGGCTGAGTGATATTCCATTGTACATAAGGACCACAACTTCTTTATCCATTTTTCTCTTTCCTGGGATATTGAAGGTGGAATGAAGTGGAGGTCCTTGTCAACAGAGCAGCCCTAAACTTTGGGGTGCTTGTGTCTTGCTGATTTTTCATTTTCCCAATTTATACCCCCATGAGTGGAAGTGCCCTATGCTCTCTAAGCTGTGTTTTTTAGATGTTTCAGGACACACCGTACACTTCTCCAGAGTGGCTGTTGGCAATTTACATCCCGCCCATCAGTATAGCAAGGCTCCCATTTCTCCATGGCCTGTCCTGCATTTCTGGTTTTGAGACTTTTTTCAGCATGGCCCTTTTGACCGATGGGTAGCGAGTCTTCTTTGTAGCGCTGATTTGCCTTTCCAGGTTGCTTTGTTGGCCAAAAAGGGCGTATGCGTTTTTTCCTGAATATATTCAGGAAAAAACGCATACGCCCTTTTTGGCCAAGGGCATCATTGTCAACGTTTTGCCGCTTTTCATGTGCTTTAAAGGCGATTCGAATCTAGCTCCTGAAATCTGTTTCCTGCAATTCTGCCTTGATTTCAAATCCTCTTCTTTGCCTTCCCTCAATATATTTGTGGACGAGAGTTATCATTTATAACTCTGCAGGTTTGTGAATTGCAGTGCCCTGAAGCTCCATTTTACAACTCGCTTTTTTGGGAGCTGGCCGCAAAAGCGCAGGATGGCTTCAGGCCCTGTTCCGGTTCCGGGGGGGAGGATGAGCCTGTGGTTCATTCTTCTTCCTGATGGGAAAATAGAGTGACCTGTGCCTGTCCCAACACCAAGAGCTAGTCTCTCACTGGTTCCCCGTCTACCCGTTCATCCTCAGGACAAATTGCAACCTGTACAGAACAGGAGGTTAAAGGTGCTGATGCTCCAAGTAGGGAGATTGTTAGTAAAGCGGCTGGAATGGCGAACCCGGGCACAAGGAGAAGAGAAATGAGGTGCGTATTAGAAACCTTTCCCCATCACATGGTGTACCATCTTTTTGTTTTCTCATGCATGTTTTCGATGTAGGAAGATGCCCTTGAACATGGAGATTTGGGACCCATGCGATGGGTACCACGCAGTATTACTTTAAAGGGTCTGCGTTTGCTCACCCAACCTCACCAAACCTCTCAGCCCCAAGAGTGTCCACCCTTATGTCTCATCCAGCTGTGGGTCTAGATATGGTCAATCCAGGTTGCATCACAGCCCCTGAACGCATTGTGTAAGAATTTCGCTCTCTTTCACTGTCTTTGTTTCATGGGTTTTTCAAAGTAATTTATTTTTATAATGGGGTTTAGCTGCTTTTCACTGCTGTGTTTATGCCGCTTTACACCCACTTGACACACTAACAGAGAGATATCAATACATAGGTTTTAAGATTATTACTAGTCAGATATATTCTTGTGCGGTGAATAGGGCGTGTTGAGTCCAGTTCTCTGAGCAAGGAGTAGGTCTTGTCTATTACATATTGGGTTTATGGAACGGTATCTGAGCTAATTTGAAACCCTTGTTTTATGTATCACCCCACCTCACTTTTCCCGTTAAGCAGCCATAGTGTGTTTTCTGCATGTGTGACTCTGTTCTGTTTTGTAATTCAGTTCAAGTGTAACGGTTTTTACATTCCCTCTATAAGTGATACCTTATGAGAAGTGTCCTTTTCTGTGTGACTTATTTCACTTAGTTTCGCCGTACCTAAATCCACTCATCATGCTGCTACTAGCCTTATGACATTGATTTCATGGCTGAGTGATATTCCATTGTACATAAGGACCACAACTTCTTTATCCATTTTTCTCTTTCCTGGGATATTGAAGGTGGAATGAAGTGGAGGTCCTTGTCAACAGAGCAGCCCTAAACTTTGGGGTGCTTGTGTCTTGCTGATTTTTCATTTTCCCAATTTATACCCCCATGAGTGGAAGTGCCCTATGCTCTCTAAGCTGTGTTTTTTAGATGTTTCAGGACACACCGTACACTTCTCCAGAGTGGCTGTTGGCAATTTACATCCCGCCCATCAGTGTAGCAAGGCTCCCATTTCTCCATGGCCTGTCCTGCATTTCTGGTTTTGAGACTTTTTTCAGCATGGCCCTTTTGACCGATGGGTAGCGAGTCTTCTTTGTAGCCCTGATTTGCCTTTCCAGGTTGCTTTGTTGGCCAAAAAGGGCGTATGCGTTTTTTCCTGAATATATTCAGGAAAAAACGCATACGCCCTTTTTGGCCAAGGGCATCATTGTCAACGTTTTGCCGCTTTTCATGTGCTTTAAAGGCGATTCGAATCTACCTCCTGAAATCTGTTTCCTGCAATTCTGCCTTGATTTCAAATCCTCTTCTTTGCCTTCCCTCAATATATTTGTGGACGAGAGTTATCATTTATAACTCTGCAGGTTTGTGAATTGCAGTGCCCTGAAGCTCCATTTTACAACTCGCTTTTTTGGGAGCTGGCCGCAAAAGCGCAGGATGGCTTCAGGCCCTGTTCTGGTTCCGGGGGGGAGGATGAGCCTGTGGTTCATTCTTCTTCCTGATGGGAAAATAGAGTGACCTGTGCCTGTCCCAACACCAAGAGCTAGTCTCTCACTGGTTCCCCGTCTACCCGTTCATCCTCAGGACAAATTGCAACCTGTACAGAACAGGAGGTTAAAGGTGCTGATGCTCCAAGTAGGGAGATTGTTAGTAAAGCGGCTGGAATGGCGAACCCGGGCACAAGGAGAAGAGAAATGAGGTGCGTATTAGAAACCTTTCCCCATCACATGGTGTACCATCTTTTTGTTTTCTCATGCATGTTTTCGATGTAGGAAGATGCCCTTGAACATGGAGATTTGGGACCCATGCGATGGGTACCACGCAGTATTACTTTAAAGGGTCTGCGTTTGCTCACCCAACCTCACCAAACCTCTCAGCCCCAAGAGTGTCCACCCTTATGTCTCATCCAGCTGTGGGTCTAGATATGGTCAATCCAGGTTGCATCACAGCCCCTGAACGCATTGTGTAAGAATTTCGCTCTCTTTCACTGTCTTTGTTTCATGGGTTTTTCAAAGTAATTTATTTTTATAATGGGGTTTAGCTGCTTTTCACTGCTGTGTTTATGCCGCTTTACACCCACTTGACACACTAAGAGAGAGATATCAATACATAGGTTTTAAGATTATTACTAGTCAGATATATTCTTGTGCGGTGAATAGGGCGTGTTGAGTCCAGTTCTCTGAGCAAGGAGTAGGTCTTGTCTATTACATATTGGGTTTATGGAACGGTATCTGAGCTAATTTGAAACCCTTGTTTTATGTATCACCCCACCTCACTTTTCCCGTTAAGCAGCCATAGTGTGTTTTCTGCATGTGTGACTCTGTTCTGTTTTGTAATTCAGTTCAAGTGTAACGGTTTTTACCTTCCCTCTATAAGTGATACCTTATGAGAAGTGTCCTTTTCTGTGTGACTTATTTCACTTAGAATCGCCGTACCTAAATCCACTCATCATGCTGCTACTAGCCTTATGACATTGATTTCATGGCTGAGTGATATTCCATTGTACATAAGGACCACAACTTCTTTATCCATTTTTCTCTTTCCTGGGATATTGAAGGTGGAATGAAGTGGAGGTCCTTGTCAACAGAGCAGCCCTAAACTTTGGGGTGCTTGTGTCTTGCTGATTTTTCATTTTCCCAATTTATACCCCCATGAGTGGAAGTGCCCTATGCTCTCTAAGCTGTGTTGTTTAGATGTTTCAGGACACACCGTACACTTCTCCAGAGTGGCTGTTGGCAATTTACATCCCGCCCATCAGTGTAGCAAGGCTCCCATTTCTCCATGGCCTGTCCTGCATTTCTGGTTTTGAGACTTTTTTCAGCATGGCCCTTTTGACCGATGGGTAGCGAGTCTTCTTTGTAGCGCTGATTTGCCTTTCCAGGTTGCTTTGTTGGCCAAAAAGGGCGTATGCGTTTTTTCCTGAATATATTCAGGAAAAAACGCATACGCCCTTTTTGGCCAAGGGCATCATTGTCAACGTTTTGCCGCTTTTCATGTGCTTTAAAGGCGATTCGAATCTACCTCCTGAAATCTGTTTCCTGCAATTCTGCCTTGATTTCAAATCCTCTTCTTTGCCTTCCCTCAATATATTTGTGGACGAGAGTTATCATTTATAACTCTGCAGGTTTGTGAATTGCAGTGCCCTGAAGCTCCATTTTACAACTCGCTTTTTTGGGAGCTGGCCGCAAAAGCGCAGGATGGCTTCAGGCCCTGTTCCGGTTCCGGGGGGGAGGATGAGCCTGTGGTTCATTCTTCTTCCTGATGGGAAAATAGAGTGACCTGTGCCTGTCCCAACACCAAGAGCTAGTCTCTCACTGGTTCCCCGTCTACCCGTTCATCCTCAGGACAAATTGCAACCTGTACAGAACAGGAGGTTAAAGGTGCTGATGCTCCAAGTAGGGAGATTGTTAGTAAAGCGGCTGGAATGCCGAACACGGGCACAAGGAGAAGAGAAATGAGGTGCGTATTAGAAACCTTTCCCCATCACATGGTGTACCATCTTTTTGTTTTCTCATGCATGTTTTCGATGTAGGAAGATGCCCTTGAACCTGGAGATTTGGGACCCATGCGATGGGTACCACGCAGTATTACTTTAAAGGGTCTGCGTTTGCTCACCCAACCTCACCAAACCTCTCAGCCCCAAGAGTGTCCACCCTTATGTCTCATCCAGCTGTGGGTCTAGATATGGTCAATCCAGGTTGCATCACAGCCCCTGAACGCATTGTGTAAGAATTTCGCTCTCTTTCACTGTCTTTGTTTCATGGGTTTTTCAAAGTAATTTATTTTTATAATGGGGTTTAGCTGCTTTTCACTGCTGTGTTTATGCCGCTTTACACCCACTTGACACACTAAGAGAGAGATATCAATACATAGGTTTTAAGATTATTACTAGTCAGATATATTCTTGTGCGGTGAATAGGGCGTGTTGAGTCCAGTTCTCTGAGCAAGGAGTAGGTCTTGTCTATTACATATTGGGTTTATGGAACGGTATCTGAGCTAATTTGAAACCCTTGTTTTATGTATCACCCCACCTCACTTTTCCCGTTAAGCAGCCATAGTGTGTTTTCTGCATGTGTGACTCTGTTCTGTTTTGTAATTCAGTTCAAGTGTAACGGTTTTTACCTTCCCTCTATAAGTGATACCTTATGAGAAGTGTCCTTTTCTGTGTGACTTATTTCACTTAGAATCGCCGTACCTAAATCCACTCATCATGCTGCTACTAGCCTTATGACATTGATTTCATGGCTGAGTGATATTCCATTGTACATAAGGACCACAACTTCTTTATCCATTTTTCTCTTTCCTGGGATATTGAAGGTGGAATGAAGTGGAGGTCCTTGTCAACAGAGCAGCCCTAAACTTTGGGGTGCTTGTGTCTTGCTGATTTTTCATTTTCCCAATTTATACCCCCATGAGTGGAAGTGCCCTATGCTCTCTAAGCTGTGTTGTTTAGATGTTTCAGGACACACCGTACACTTCTCCAGAGTGGCTGTTGGCAATTTACATCCCGCCCATCAGTGTAGCAAGGCTCCCATTTCTCCATGGCCTGTCCTGCATTTCTGGTTTTGAGACTTTTTTCAGCATGGCCCTTTTGACCGATGGGTAGCGAGTCTTCTTTGTAGCGCTGATTTGCCTTTCCAGGTTGCTTTGTTGGCCAAAAAGGGCGTATGCGTTTTTTCCTGAATATATTCAGGACAAAACGCATACGCCCTTTTTGGCCAAGGGCATCATTGTCAACGTTTTGCCGCTTTTCATGTGCTTTAAAGGCGATTCGAATCTACCTCCTGAAATCTGTTTCCTGCAATTCTGCCTTGATTTCAAATCCTCTTCTTTGCCTTCCCTCAATATATTTGTGGACGAGAGTTATCATTTATAACTCTGCAGGTTTGTGAATTGCAGTGCCCTGAAGCTCCATTTTACAACTCGCTTTTTTGGGAGCTGGCCGCAAAAGCGCAGGATGGCTTCAGGCCCTGTTCCGGTTCCGGGGGGGAGGATGAGCCTGTGGTTCATTCTTCTTCCTGATGGGAAAATAGAGTGACCTGTGCCTGTCCCAACACCAAGAGCTAGTCTCTCACTGGTTCCCCGTCTACCCGTTCATCCTCAGGACAAATTGCAACCTGTACAGAACAGGAGGTTAAAGGTGCTGATGCTCCAAGTAGGGAGATTGTTAGTAAAGCGGCTGGAATGGCGAACCCGGGCACAAGGAGAAGAGAAATGAGGTGCGTATTAGAAACCTTTCCCCATCACATGGTGTACCATCTTTTTGTTTTCTCATGCATGTTTTCGATGTAGGAAGATGCCCTTGAACATGGAGATTTGGGACCCATGCGATGGGTACCACGCAGTATTACTTTAAAGGGTCTGCGTTTGCTCACCCAACCTCACCAAACCTCTCAGCCCCAAGAGTGTCCACCCTTATGTCTCATCCAGCTGTGGGTCTAGATATGGTCAATCCAGGTTGCATCACAGCCCCTGAACGCATTGTGTAAGAATTTCGCTCTCTTTCACTGTCTTTGTTTCATGGGTTTTTCAAAGTAATTTATTTTTATAATGGGGTTTAGCTGCTTTTCACTGCTGTGTTTATGCCGCTTTACACCCACTTGACACACTAACAGAGAGATATCAATACATAGGTTTTAAGATTATTACTAGTCAGATATATTCTTGTGCGGTGAATAGGGCGTGTTGAGTCCAGTTCTCTGAGCAAGGAGTAGGTCTTGTCTATTACATATTGGGTTTATGGAACGGTATCTGAGCTAATTTGAAACCCTTGTTTTATGTATCACCCCACCTCACTTTTCCCGTTAAGCAGCCATAGTGTGTTTTCTGCATGTGTGACTCTGTTCTGTTTTGTAATTCAGTTCAAGTGTAACGGTTTTTACATTCCCTCTATAAGTGATACCTTATGAGAAGTGTCCTTTTCTGTGTGACTTATTTCACTTAGAATCGCCGTACCTAAATCCACTCATCATGCTGCTACTAGCCTTATGACATTGATTTCATGGCTGAGTGATATTCCATTGTACATAAGGACCACAACTTCTTTATCCATTTTTCTCTTTCCTGGGATATTGAAGGTGGAATGAAGTGGAGGTCCTTGTCAACAGAGCAGCCCTAAACTTTGGGGTGCTTGTGTCTTGCTGATTTTTCATTTTCCCAATTTATACCCCCATGAGTGGAAGTGCCCTATGCTCTCTAAGCTGTGTTTTTTAGATGTTTCAGGACACACCGTACACTTCTCCAGAGTGGCTGTTGGCAATTTACATCCCGCCCATCAGTGTAGCAAGGCTCCCATTTCTCCATGGCCTGTCCTGCATTTCTGGTTTTGAGACTTTTTTCAGCATGGCCCTTTTGACCGATGGGTAGCGAGTCTTCTTTGTAGCGCTGATTTGCCTTTCCAGGTTGCTTTGTTGGCCAAAAAGGGCGTATGCGTTTTTTCCTGAATATATTCAGGACAAAACGCATACGCCCTTTTTGGCCAAGGGCATCATTGTCAACGTTTTGCCGCTTTTCATGTGCTTTAAAGGCGATTCGAATCTACCTCCTGAAATCTGTTTCCTGCAATTCTGCCTTGATTTCAAATCCTCTTCTTTGCCTTCCCTCAATATATTTGTGGACGAGAGTTATCATTTATAACTCTGCAGGTTTGTGAATTGCAGTGCCCTGAAGCTCCATTTTACAACTCGCTTTTTTGGGAGCTGGCCGCAAAAGCGCAGGATGGCTTCAGGCCCTGTTCCGGTTCCGGGGGGGAGGATGAGCCTGTGGTTCATTCTTCTTCCTGATGGGAAAATAGAGTGACCTGTGCCTGTCCCAACACCAAGAGCTAGTCTCTCACTGGTTCCCCGTCTACCCGTTCATCCTCAGGACAAATTGCAACCTGTACAGAACAGGAGGTTAAAGGTGCTGATGCTCCAAGTAGGGAGATTGTTAGTAAAGCGGCTGGAATGGCGAACCCGGGCACAAGGAGAAGAGAAATGAGGTGCGTATTAGAAACCTTTCCCCATCACATGGTGTACCATCTTTTTGTTTTCTCATGCATGTTTTCGATGTAGGAAGATGCCCTTGAACATGGAGATTTGGGACCCATGCGATGGGTACCACGCAGTATTACTTTAAAGGGTCTGCGTTTGCTCACCCAACCTCACCAAACCTCTCAGCCCCAAGAGTGTCCACCCTTATGTCTCATCCAGCTGTGGGTCTAGATATGGTCAATCCAGGTTGCATCACAGCCCCTGAACGCATTGTGTAAGAATTTCGCTCTCTTTCACTGTCTTTGTTTCATGGGTTTTTCAAAGTAATTTATTTTTATAATGGGGTTTAGCTGCTTTTCACTGCTGTGTTTATGCCGCTTTACACCCACTTGACACACTAACAGAGAGATATCAATACATAGGTTTTAAGATTATTACTAGTCAGATATATTCTTGTGCGGTGAATAGGGCGTGTTGAGTCCAGTTCTCTGAGCAAGGAGTAGGTCTTGTCTATTACATATTGGGTTTATGGAACGGTATCTGAGCTAATTTGAAACCCTTGTTTTATGTATCACCCCACCTCACTTTTCCCGTTAAGCAGCCATAGTGTGTTTTCTGCATGTGTGACTCTGTTCTGTTTTGTAATTCAGTTCAAGTGTAACGGTTTTTACATTCCCTCTATAAGTGATACCTTATGAGAAGTGTCCTTTTCTGTGTGACTTATTTCACTTAGAATCGCCGTACCTAAATCCACTCATCATGCTGCTACTAGCCTTATGACATTGATTTCATGGCTGAGTGATATTCCATTGTACATAAGGACCACAACTTCTTTATCCATTTTTCTCTTTCCTGGGATATTGAAGGTGGAATGAAGTGGAGGTCCTTGTCAACAGAGCAGCCCTAAACTTTGGGGTGCTTGTGTCTTGCTGATTTTTCATTTTCCCAATTTATACCCCCATGAGTGGAAGTGCCCTATGCTCTCTAAGCTGTGTTTTTTAGATGTTTCAGGACACACCGTACACTTCTCCAGAGTGGCTGTTGGCAATTTACATCCCGCCCATCAGTGTAGCAAGGCTCCCATTTCTCCATGGCCTGTCCTGCATTTCTGGTTTTGAGACTTTTTTCAGCATGGCCCTTTTGACCGATGGGTAGCGAGTCTTCTTTGTAGCGCTGATTTGCCTTTCCAGGTTGCTTTGTTGGCCAAAAAGAGCGTATGCGTTTTTTCCTGAATATATTCAGGAAAAAACGCATACGCCCTTTTTGGCCAAGGGCATCATTGTCAACGTTTTGCCGCTTTTCATGTGCTTTAAAGGCGATTCGAATCTACCTCCTGAAATCTGTTTCCTGCAATTCTGCCTTGATTTCAAATCCTCTTCTTTGCCTTCCCTCAATATATTTGTGGACGAGAGTTATCATTTATAACTCTGCAGGTTTGTGAATTGCAGTGCCCTGAAGCTCCATTTTACAACTCGCTTTTTTGGGAGCTGGCCGCAAAAGCGCAGGATGGCTTCAGGCCCTGTTCCGGTTCCGGGGGGGAGGATGAGCCTGTGGTTCATTCTTCTTCCTGATGGGAAAATAGAGTGACCTGTGCCTGTCCCAACACCAAGAGCTAGTCTCTCACTGGTTCCCCGTCTACCCGTTCATCCTCAGGACAAATTGCAACCTGTACAGAACAGGAGGTTAAAGGTGCTGATGCTCCAAGTAGGGAGATTGTTAGTAAAGCGGCTGGAATGGCGAACCCGGGCACAAGGAGAAGAGAAATGAGGTGCGTATTAGAAACCTTTCCCCATCACATGGTGTACCATCTTTTTGTTTTCTCATGCATGTTTTCGATGTAGGAAGATGCCCTTGAACCTGGAGATTTGGGACCCATGCGATGGGTACCACGCAGTATTACTTTAAAGGGTCTGCGTTTGCTCACCCAACCTCACCAAACCTCTCAGCCCCAAGAGTGTCCACCCTTATGTCTCATCCAGCTGTGGGTCTAGATATGGTCAATCCAGGTTGCATCACAGCCCCTGAACGCATTGTGTAAGAATTTCGCTCTCTTTCACTGTCTTTGTTTCATGGGTTTGTAAAAGTAATTTATTTTTATAATGGGGTTTAGCTGCTTTTCACTGCTGTGTTTATGCCGCTTTACACCCACTTGACACACTAAGAGAGAGATATCAATACATAGGTTTTAAGATTATTACTAGTCAGATATATTCTTGTGCGGTGAATAGGGCGTGTTGAGTCCAGTTCTCTGAGCAAGGAGTAGGTCTTGTCTATTACATATTGGGTTTATGGAACGGTATCTGAGCTAATTTGAAACCCTTGTTTTATGTATCACCCCACCTCACTTTTCCCGTTAAGCAGCCATAGTGTGTTTTCTGCATGTGTGACTCTGTTCTGTTTTGTAATTCAGTTCAAGTGTAACGGTTTTTACCTTCCCTCTATAAGTGATACCTTATGAGAAGTGTCCTTTTCTGTGTGACTTATTTCACTTAGAATCGCCGTACCTAAATCCACTCATCATGCTGCTACTAGCCTTATGACATTGATTTCATGGCTGAGTGATATTCCATTGTACATAAGGACCACAACTTCTTTATCCATTTTTCTCTTTCCTGGGATATTGAAGGTGGAATGAAGTGGAGGTCCTTGTCAACAGAGCAGCCCTAAACTTTGGGGTGCTTGTGTCTTGCTGATTTTTCATTTTCCCAATTTATACCCCCATGAGTGGAAGTGCCCTATGCTCTCTAAGCTGTGTTTTTTAGATGTTTCAGGACACACCGTACACTTCTCCAGAGTGGCTGTTGGCAATTTACATCCCGCCCATCAGTGTAGCAAGGCTCCCATTTCTCCATGGCCTGTCCTGCATTTCTGGTTTTGAGACTTTTTTCAGCATGGCCCTTTTGACCGATGGGTAGCGAGTCTTCTTTGTAGCGCTGATTTGCCTTTCCAGGTTGCTTTGTTGGCCAAAAAGGGCGTATGCGTTTTTTCCTGAATATATTCAGGAAAAAACGCATACGCCCTTTTTGGCCAAGGGCATCATTGTCAACGTTTTGCTGCTTTTCATGTGCTTTAAAGGCGATTCGAATCTACCTCCTGAAATCTGTTTCCTGCAATTCTGCCTTGATTTCAAATCCTCTTCTTTGCCTTCCCTCAATATATTTGTGGACGAGAGTTATCATTTATAACTCTGCAGGTTTGTGAATTGCAGTGCCCTGAAGCTCCATTTTACAACTCGCTTTTTTGGGAGCTGGCCGCAAAAGCGCAGGATGGCTTCAGGCCCTGTTCCGGTTCCGGGGGGGAGGATGAGCCTGTGGTTCATTCTTCTTCCTGATGGGAAAATAGAGTGACCTGTGCCTGTCCCAACACCAAGAGCTAGTCTCTCACTGGTTCCCCGTCTACCCGTTCATCCTCAGGACAAATTGCAACCTGTACAGAACAGGAGGTTAAAGGTGCTGATGCTCCAAGTAGGGAGATTGTTAGTAAAGCGGCTGGAATGGCGAACCCGGGCACAAGGAGAAGAGAAATGAGGTGCGTATTAGAAACCTTTCCCCATCACATGGTGTACCATCTTTTTGTTTTCTCATGCATGTTTTCGATGTAGGAAGATGCCCTTGAACATGGAGATTTGGGACCCATGCGATGGGTACCACGCAGTATTACTTTAAAGGGTCTGCGTTTGCTCACCCAACCTCACCAAACCTCTCAGCCCCAAGAGTGTCCACCCTTATGTCTCATCCAGCTGTGGGTCTAGATATGGTCAATCCAGGTTGCATCACAGCCCCTGAACGCATTGTGTAAGAATTTCGCTCTCTTTCACTGTCTTTGTTTCATGGGTTTTTCAAAGTAATTTATTTTTATAATGGGGTTTAGCTGCTTTTCACTGCTGTGTTTATGCCGCTTTACACCCACTTGACACACTAAGAGAGAGATATCAATACATAGGTTTTAAGATTATTACTAGTCAGATATATTCTTGTGCGGTGAATAGGGCGTGTTGAGTCCAGTTCTCTGAGCAAGGAGTAGGTCTTGTCTATTACATATTGGGTTTATGGAACGGTATCTGAGCTAATTTGAAACCCTTGTTTTATGTATCACCCCACCTCACTTTTCCCGTTAAGCAGCCATAGTGTGTTTTCTGCATGTGTGACTCTGTTCTGTTTTGTAATTCAGTTCAAGTGTAACGGTTTTTACATTCCCTCTATAAGTGATACCTTATGAGAAGTGTCCTTTTCTGTGTGACTTATTTCACTTAGAATCGCCGTACCTAAATCCACTCATCATGCTGCTACTAGCCTTATGACATTGATTTCATGGCTGAGTGATATTCCATTGTACATAAGGACCACAACTACTTTATCCATTTTTCTCTTTCCTGGGATATTGAAGGTGGAATGAAGTGGAGGTCCTTGTCAACAGAGCAGCCCTAAACTTTGGGGTGCTTGTGTCTTGCTGATTTTTCATTTTCCCAATTTATACCCCCATGAGTGGAAGTGCCCTATGCTCTCTAAGCTGTGTTTTTTAGATGTTTCAGGACACACCTTACTCTTCTCCAGAGTGGCTGTTGGCAATTTACATCCCGCCCATCAGTGTAGCAAGGCTCCCATTTCTCCATGGCCTGTCCTGCATTTCTGGTTTTGAGACTTTTTTCAGCATGGCCCTTTTGACCGATGGGTAGCGAGTCTTCTTTGTAGCGCTGATTTGCCTTTCCAGGTTGCTTTGTTGGCCAAAAAGGGCGTATGCGTTTTTTCCTGAATATATTCAGGAAAAAACGCATACGCCCTTTTTGGCCAAGGGCATCATTGTCAACGTTTTGCCGCTTTTCATGTGCTTTAAAGGCGATTCGAATCTACCTCCTGAAATCTGTTTCCTGCAATTCTGCCTTGATTTCAAATCCTCTTCTTTGCCTTCCCTCAATATATTTGTGGACGAGAGTTATCATTTATAACTCTGCAGGTTTGTGAATTGCAGTGCCCTGAAGCTCCATTTTACAACTCGCTTTTTTGGGAGCTGGCCGCAAAAGTGCAGGATGGCTTCAGGCCCTGTTCCGGTTCCGGGGGGGAGGATGAGCCTGTGGTTCATTCTTCTTCCTGATGGGAAAATAGAGTGACCTGTGCCTGTCCCAACACCAAGAGCTAGTCTCTCACTGGTTCCCCGTCTACCCGTTCATCCTCAGGACAAATTGCAACCTGTACAGAACAGGAGGTTAAAGGTGCTGATGCTCCAAGTAGGGAGATTGTTAGTAAAGCGGCTGTAATGGCGAACCCGGGCACAAGGAGAAGAGAAATGAGGTGCGTATTAGAAACCTTTCCCCATCACATGGTGTACCATCTTTTTGTTTTCTCATGCATGTTTTCGATGTAGGAAGATGCCCTTGAACATGGAGATTTGGGACCCATGCGATGGGTACCACGCAGTATTACTTTAAAGGGTCTGCGTTTGCTCACCCAACCTCACCAAACCTCTCAGCCCCAAGAGTGTCCACCCTTATGTCTCATCCAGCTGTGGGTCTAGATATGGTCAATCCAGGCTGCATCACAGCCCCTGAACGCATTGTGTAAGAATTTCGCTCTCTTTCACTGTCTTTGTTTCATGGGTTTTTCAAAGTAATTTATTTTTATAATGGGGTTTAGCTGCTTTTCACTGCTGTGTTTATGCCGCTTTACACCCACTTGACACACTAAGAGAGAGATATCAATACATAGGTTTTAAGATTATTACTAGTCAGATATATTCTTGTGCGGTGAATAGGGCGTGTTGAGTCCAGTTCTCTGAGCAAGGAGTAGGTCTTGTCTATTACATATTGGGTTTATGGAACGGTATCTGAGCTAATTGGAAACCCTTGTTTTATGTATCACCCCACCTCACCTTTCCCGTTAAGCAGCCATAGTGTGTTTTCTGCATGTGTGACTCTGTTCTGTTTTGTAATTCAGTTCAAGTGTAACGGTTTTTACATTCCCTCTATAAGTGATACCTTATGAGAAGTATCCTTTTCTGTGTGACTTATTTCACTTAGAATCGCCGTACCTAAATCCACTCATCATGCTGCTACTAGCCTTATGACATTGATTTCATGGCTGAGTGATATTCCATTGTACATAAGGACCACAACTTCTTTATCCATTTTTCTCTTTCCTGGGATATTGAAGGTGGAATGAAGTGGAGGTCCTTGTCAACAGAGCAGCCCTAAACTTTGGGGTGCTTGTGTCTTGCTGATTTTTCATTTTCCCAATTTATACCCCCATGAGTGGAAGTGCCCTATGCTCTCTAAGCTGTGTTTTTTAGATGTTTCAGGACACACCGTACACTTCTCCAGAGTGGCTGTTGGCAATTTACATCCCGCCCATCAGTGTAGCAAGGCTCCCATTTCTCCATGGCCTGTCCTGCATTTCTGGTTTTGAGACTTTTTTCAGCATGGCCCTTTTGACCGATGGGTAGCGAGTCTTCTTTGTAGCGCTGATTTGCCTTTCCAGGTTGCTTGGTTGGCCAAAAAGGGCGTATGCGTTTTTTC